>NC_072822.1:6192500-6517500 GCF_027744805.1 Dunckerocampus dactyliophorus | reverse complement strand
TTGTTTCCATCTGAGGCAGCTACTGAATCTAAGGGCTGTCTGCACGGAAATGAGTGGAGGGACACTTCAAGGAGCAGAGAGATAAGAGAACTCTTTGGGTTTGGGTTGCTCAAAATTCCTCTAAACTTGCCAGGAATGAAGGAACAAAAACTAGGCTCATAGTCAGACGATTCTACACAACATGACTCAGGACTTAAAGAGACACAACAATGTGTTTGGACTCGGGATGAGCAAGCACATCACTATCTGTATCTGATGATCTGTATCCGCATCTGTACTCGGAGTGGGCGTGGTTTAACCATAAATAGGTGGGGCTTAAATCAGTACATTATTTTAAGTTTGAAATTGACATGGACTGATCAGAGTTTCTATATTTATTGTTTATTTTTCGGCTATGTGTGTGTAAGTGATCTGTAAGACTTTATTATTTAATTATTTTTTAATGACCAGTGTGAAGTTGGTGATTCATGCAAACATCCAGTGATGGCAAACAGGGAAATAATCTGTCAGCCTTGTTCACTGTAGTTTTCTCAAAAGCACCGTGTTCAGTATTGCTAGCAAAGTTTTCCAACTGAGTTTAATATCACCAGCCAAATTCGAAGCAAGCTGGTGGACAAAAAACAAAAACAACGGCAGTGACCGAAACAACACGAGCCATTTACAAACGCACCACGTACAAAACAAAACAAGTTTACCAAGTAACTTTAGATACCAGCTAAGCTGAGGAAAACCTTTTTTAAAAATTAAAAAAAAGAAAAAAAACAGTCCGGAGTGGAGGCAGTGACCAACGCAACACGAGCTGTTTTCAACTCCTTCATGTCAAATGCACCACGTACATAACCTAACAAGTCTACCAACTAACTTTAAATATACATACCGAAATGAAGCAAAATACAGAACATGAGCTGGAGTCGAGCCAAGCAAGCAGACGGTCATTGTCTGTATTGTTCGTGTGTGAAAGAGTGAGAGGCATGGCTCCTCTCTCTGACTGTAGCGAGTACGTCTAGAGAGGGGCGGTCACTGTGTGACTGGCCAATCACAGAGTGTGCAGAGTGAATACATAAGTAGCCAATGAGGATTTTCCTTCATCACGATTACGGATAATGACGAGCTGTACTCGTTTCATGCTCGTACTCTGCAAAAATGCATTACAGGATACTTGTCTGAAACGAGTATCTGGCTCATCCCTAGTTTGGACATACTGAAAAATCTGTATATGGCAGTCTTTTTGAAATTTAAAGCTTAACGTATTTAATACAGGTACCAACAAGCCTAAATGGAGTTGATTCCTCATCCTCTCAGAAACAAAGAGTGGCATTTAACCAATGGATCAAGCAATAGACGATCATCTAATTACCACAGGGTTTACAGCTAACCCAAGAGCCGACAGATTCTTGCATAGCATTTTGATTATTTTTTTACAAGGTTCTATTGTGACTGAAACATATGGTGTGCTTTTCCAATATGAGCAAACAGGTATGTCAGTGCCAGAGAAAAATGGCTTTGGGAATAGTCCCACAGCGCAACAATTAATCAGGTTGCAAACAGCAGCTCCACTTGAGCATATTAAGTATCAAGTAAGTGACATCACAGGCAAATAAAAGATGATTCCTTGTGGCAGAACAACACAAATCTCGAGAATATCTACAGTAGGAGGTGACAATGACTAACGTTTTAAAGTGAAGGCAGGCTGAGAATTGCGCATATCTCATAAAAACCTGAATCCTAAATTCTGCACAGTATAGAGCAGGGGTCCTCAAATAACAGACTATTTCTCTGCCCTACCAGTCACTATTCAGGGAGTGTAATGGACTGCATCAAAGTTCTGATGTTTCGGCTGAATGTTCCTCCGCAGGTTATTCCTTTGAAGCAGCGTTGACGTTGTTACAAAGTAAACACATTGTCTTCTTTTTGGTAAATGCATATTTTGTAGTCCAGTCGCTGTTAAAAGTCAAATTTTCAGGGTCTGCTTTTCTTTTTTTTTGTTTTTTGGGGTTGATAGCACCATCATTGTTTTTTGGCGAGCAGTCTTCTTCTACTGCTGCTTCATTATAACGCGTACGCCTCATTGCCGCCCCCTGCAGAGCAGAGGGAGTACTGCATGAGCAAACCCTTCTCTAGTTAGACTGAATGGTTTACATTATTTGTGCGATGTTTGGCGGGCCGGATGTGGCCCTCAGGCCGCTTAATGAGGGCCTCTGGTAAAGAGTAATGAAAACAATCAAACTAGATATATGGATTATGAACTACCTACCTGATCGGTCTACAAAAGCAAATAACCACAGGCAACATCCTGACTATAATTAGCATTACATTTAGAGCATTTACGGTATTTATGTATTAGTTAAAACAAAATCATTTTACTCCCTCATTTTGAACATCTACTAAAACTAAGAACCTGGTATAGTCCTTTACTCATAAAGCTAACTAAGGTACCAATGACTGTGGCAAAGTTTTTGTCATTCATTTCTTTTTTGTGATGAGCAAGACAAAATGAAAACCAGGCCAAGGACATCAGGACTTTGACCATCTCGTCAATACACACATTCCAAACGCCTTGCTGTGCACCTGGACTCAGTGCATTTGGCCACATTATTGTGCCACTGCTGGTCCAAGTAGACATCTGCTAGGGGCACGATGGCCCACAGGTTCCACAAGACCCACAGCAGATGTTGCTGGAGTTCTTCTGCTCTATCCTCCAAAGTTTTGTGGACAGGCATTATGCTGGGTCATGTGCTTTGCAGGCTGCACTGCCATTTACACTGAATTGGTCACGTTTATGATTAAAATAAATCATAATCATAAGTATTTCTGATCCTCGTAATGTGCCTCAAGATAACCTCAAAGGGAAAAAAGAGTAAGTAGAGAGTAGTGTGATCTCTGAAAGCTCTAGGATTTAAAATAAATGGCCATGAATGTGTGTTCTGCATAAAAGAAGGGACAATTACAGAAAATGCAAAGTACATTTTCAAAACACGTCTACCTTGCCAAAAACAGCTTTGATTGCGACTCTTGGCGAAAGCCAGCAGAGGAGCAGTCTAATTGTTCGTTACAGGGTCTCGGCGGGTTTCAAGAAGAGAAATTTAGGACTTAAAACTTTTTTTTAAGCCCAGAATGAATAATTTAAGACCGATTTCACACGTCTTCAACCATGCATCCAATTTGTGCTCGTTCTGGAGACACAAATCGTTGACCTTTCACTTACACATCTTACACAAGTAATTTGCTGTAGGTTTTCTTTGAGTTTTATCCACTACTTTGCTCTACTGTAACATACAGCAACACAGACACATTACACAAGGTGGTTGGGCGCGATAAATCCTGCAAAAGAATTCAGAAAATGTCTTACAGGGTCCGAAAAAAAAAAACACAAAAAAGCGAGACCAGTTTATGCATTTGTGACCTTTTTAAAACTGTATTTTATGAGATGTTAAAAGAATTTTAAAACCCCGCAAATTAATGTTATTGGATTGTAGACTTTTTAAGACCCCGCAGATACTTTGTGTTATTATATTTGTCAAAGTAAGTTGCTCCTGTTTTATTCTGAAAGTTTTTAAGCACTTATTGACAACAATGACAATGCAGCTTTTGTACATGCACAAATCTCTCTTTTGGTGGCTCCCAATCTAAAAAACGCAAAGTTAGTGATCATTGATGGGTGCATTCTTTCAGTTGCTGTGATACAATCCGGATTAATACTGCAATGCTTTTATTTTGAAGCTTACTTATAGCGGAGTGAACAGGAAGACAATGTTTGCACATTTTAATGCTCTGTAAATAGACTGTAGTTATGTTGCTGTTCTTCATTTGAGGGGTCTGAATCACTTCATTTCACACTGCTTCGAGATAATGTGGAAATTAACAACACCACAACATGTGTGGACATAAACTGTACATATACTGTAAAGCCTGTGCCATAATTATGATAAAATTACAGTCTATTTAAAGCACTGTATATTAGAGTCTAGTCTACAAGGGATATATGAAGGAAGTGATCTTAATCATCTTTAGAACAACAACAGAACATAGACACTTCTGTGAGTTTTAACTCAGTACTGCGACTGAACATATTAGCATTCTCACCAGCACATTTTCTTTTGTATATGTCAGACCGTATCCTATATCTTCTTAGTAATGCATACCACTGGGAAACATGCATGCCATCCTGTGCATTACAAAGCATTCCTTACAGCTAAGCAACCACATGAGAATGAAAACACAAGCCACTATTTGCTGCAGAGGACAAATGACTATACTCCGGTGAAGAAGATAAAAAAAAGAAGTCCTAGCTTTAATATTCATGAAGAACCTACATATGCATGGATGGCATAAGTATCTTCAAAAAGGAGCATGCAGTACCGAGCAAAACATGCCTTGATTCAGCACGCGAGAACAGAACAAAAAACAGCAGGTGTCACGTGTAAGACTAGATCAGAACTAAGTTAGTTATTATGGACGTGGGTATTCAATGGGACTTCAATGAAGATTAAGACTACATGTAGTGATAAAAAACAGGCTGCTCCTGCAAGTCTCTATAGACTCTGCTCTCAAAGGACACAGGGCTCCTATGGATTTGACACTTCAAAATTTCATACTTTTTCCAGATTGTTCCCAGACTAAGTATATAGATGTATCATGTGAAGTTCCATGTCTCAAGAACCAAGTGGAGGGGTTTCAAGTATCTTGAGGTCTTGTTCACAAGTGAGGGGAAGGTTGGCGTACAAGGTCAACACGTGGATCTGCCACTGTAACAGACTGGAAGGCAAAGCTCTCAATTTACCGGTCGATCTATGTTCCCACCCTCACCTATGGTCATGAGCCTTGGGTTGTGGCCGAAACAACAAGATTGCGGATAAAAATGGCCCAAATGAGTTTCCTCTGTAGGGTAACTGGGTTGACCCAAAAGCTTATGTCTCAACCAGCTGTATGGGCCCCTACGGCCGGTCTATGTGCAAAAAAATGCAAGAAACCCAAGGAGGGTCATATATTTACCAGCAGATTATAGCTAGGCAATGTAGCTCGGACAAATAAGGATGAAACATTGTTGGACTTGGTCTCTGGATTGGGTCGAAAACAAAAAGAAGGTGGTGACCAGATGATGCTTTTTCCCCTGCTTATGACTCACAACTGATGCCACCCCCCATGTTGGAGATGCCAAAAGGTTTACAAAGTCTGCATTTAGTTTTTTGTGTCCATTTGGAATCTTTAGCCAACTCTTCTTTATATTTGAGCTGTCAAAGCCAGTCGGCAGAAAATTCACATTTGCCCATTACGAGTTCTGTCCAAAATGGGGACAGAATGTGGGTGGACATCACCTCTCCGTTGAAGCAGCAGTAAAACGTGCCGTGCCTTAACCCGTGAAGAGTTTTTTCACACATATGCCACAACTGATTTTTTTGCCCAAATTTGGCTCTGTCTTTAAAATGTAATAACTCAGTCATTTCTGAATACTTTTTTACTTTCGACCACTCAAAATTTTCAGTGGCATCAGACCTATCCATACATATATAGTTTTTATTTATTTATTTATTTTTGATACCCTCTATGTACAATAAAAGCAATAATGTGCTTTCAGCAAAAAACAATTATGTGTATATCTATATAAAAAAATTAATTAAAATTGGAATGTTTGATATGAATAATTAGGGCCTTGAATATGTTAAAAAATCACAACAACAGATTTTTTGTGGCATGCACATTTTTTTGACAATGGCAATTTTATGTTAATTACCCCATAACGCGTTTTTTTGTTCAAATATTGACAGACCCTTGGAAGTGTATAATTTCTGAATATTTTTTTTACTTTCAACCACTCAAAATATTCAGTGGCATCAGACCTATCCATGCATATATAGTTTTTTGTATTTATTTATTTTTGAACGTGAATGAACATGAACAATAAACAACTTTTTTTTTTTTCGAACAATTCATGCAAGTCGGCCTCATATGATTTCGTCATACTGATACGCCGCATTTCGAGCAGACATTGGACGCTCTCAGTGGGTGTGTCACAAAGTCCACACTGCTTTCTCTTTCGTGAAGGTCCAGGTGTGGCCTCTGCAGCATGCAAGAAAGCGTTTTGCAAGGTTTTAAAAGCCAAAAAGCTGTCTTGCAGACAAAAAGCTGTTTTATCGACAAAAAGCTGTTTTGCAGAGAAAAAGCTTGTTTTCCAAGGCGAGCCGCATTGGGAAATGCTCTCAAAACACCGCTATCCAATAGGAAGAGGGAGGGGGGGGGTCAGATTCAAACGCTGGACCAATAGAAACATCAAACTACAACTCCCAGCATTCCCCCAAGCAGAGCCGCCATGTTGGAGTGACGCGCCGCTTACGCGCCGCTGACGCGCCGCTGACGCTGCAACCACAGACACGCATGCTCCGTGCATACATGCACAATTTTGCAAATAACACTTTATTTTGCAAAATAACTTCACCCAGCAATGCACACACACACACACGCACCTATTCTAGCAAGATGGACAGTTTCCATGACGTTCATTTTGCACGATTGGGCGCTCATTGCAAAGACGCTATTAGTTAGGCTGTGTCGCCATCCAGTGGATTGTGGGTGTAAATTCAAAAAAAAAAAAAATCCCTCTCTGCTGTTTTTCGACTCGCCACTGAATGGATTGAAGCGGAAATCACGGGAAATGCATGATAAAATATGAGGTTTTCAGTGCATCAAAAAATAGACATTATAATGGGAGTCTATGTGTCAAAACTTGGACTTTTGTAACGTTCTGGAGCATTTTTATTTTGCTCAGAGATGCAACACTTTACAAATGTTGGCATGGTGCCATTTTTTTTGTTTTTCATCTATTTCCAACCTGGGAGACCTTGAAGCAATCAAACGTTTTTTCCCCAAATGCTTTTCTCTTTAAAATAAATCTCACTGTCCAAAATATGGACAATAACTCTTCAAGGGTTAAAAGGAGTTGTTGGAGGACAGGAGCAGAGGGCCTGCCGTTTAACTTGTCAATCTTCTCAAATGTTTTCCAGAATGAGTCACCTACTGTGTGTTCTCACACAAACATCTTAGCTGCTCTAGCAAGCACCTTAGAAAAACAGATCCATCCACAATTTAGTTATTTGTAGTGTTATCGTTAAGAGAACACTAAAGTGGTAACAGTCTTGAAAACATGAATATTTTTCCAAAATTGAGTTTTCACTTTACATACTTTTCCAGACCTGGAAATTTGTCAAATCAAATTCCAGACTTTTCCTTATTTGCATAGGAACCTGAAAAGACTGCTGCTCGAGTGCTGACTAAAACTAAGAGATCATATTTCTTCAGTACTAGCTTCCCCACACTGGCTGCCTGTACAATTCATTGAATATGAAATGCTTCTCACCTAAATGGTCAAGCACTAAAAATGACTAACAATGCTTGTTGATCATAGATGACTACTTTGTATGACACCAGCGATTTAATTGATCTTATTTACATGACGGCATGTCATTTCTGTCTCTACATGGCTGTACGTTTAACAATTCTCTGCTGTACGTCTTGCAGGCGGCAGGAGAAGCGATCGCATTAATTGTATGTATATAGGTTAAAATTTGTTAAAATTGATTTGATTATGTCTCACAGCTGGCCTGGGAACGCCTTGGTGTCTTCCCTGGTGGAACTGGAAGAGGTGGCCGGGGACAGGGAAGTCTGGACTTCCTTACTGACACTGCTGCCCCCACGACCCGGACCCGGATAAGCGGAAGAAAATGAATGAATGGATGAATGAATGGATGGATGGATGAATGGATGAATGGATGGATGGATGGATGGATGGATGGATGGATGGATGGATGGATGGATGGATGGATGGATGGATGGATGGATGGATGGATGGATGGATGGATGGATGGACAATGTATTTAATTCATAAAATTTTACAGTTATCCTATATAAATAGCGAGTAATTCTATGACTCAACAATTGTTTGACTGGTTTGTGAAGCATAGATAAAATCTGAACCAATGCTCCAGGAAAGTCTGCATTCAAAACACTGAATCCTTGGAGTCATGCAGGCTCAAAAAATAAATTAAATAAAATATTGGGCACCTGAGCTGCAGTGTCATTGTGACATCAATACACCAGCTCTCTGAGGTGTGCCTGCGTGGCTGATCTTTTGAGTGCTGCCGGCTACGTGTTTTGATTGCCCTGGCATTTGTGCCTGCAGGGCACTTCTTTGTTCTTCATATCACTCATACCAGCCGCTCACTCTCGCTTTCTCTCTCTCTCTCTAGCACTTTCTCATCACTTTTTAAATGCGCTCATCTCCCGGCTCACTGTCTGAGTCTGCAGATGATGAGACGGTTGATGAGGCTGCTTCGTCAGTTCTACTTCTGTGTCACTAGCTTGCGAGCAAATGAGCGGACACTGGCGGCTGTTGTGATACGGCTGTGAGATATCGGCTGGAAGCTAATGAGGCTTTTTGCAGTATACTCACTGCGCTGATAATTTAAATCAATAGCATGACAGAGGTCAATTGGAAATTAGTTCGTGCTACTCTGACAGGCCTGTTAAATATGCAATGTCGTGAGCACTGCCGATGTTTGAAAATGAGCATATATTAAGTTAAACACCAATTTAAATTGAAGTGGAAACAAATATCACCCTTTGCCATGTACATAGCAGAACATTAAAAATAGATCAAATGATAACATAAGCATGGTAAAAGCTGCCCTGCGATTGACTAGTCCGGTGTGTGCCCAGATGGGATATGCTGCAGTAGATGGATGGATGGTGTATGTGAGCCTCTCAGAGAGAAACCCATATGAACCACCTTTTCAAACTTCACCTGTGATGGCTGACTTGCAACTCTCCAAGAAGCTGATTGTTGAACCACTGGTCAAAGTCCACATTGTCAAACAACTCAAAGGCAGCGAGTCCCACCGCGTTGTAAACTGCAGACAAAAGAAAAACATCAAAACTGAGTCAGCAATTTCATAAATCAGACTACAAAATTGCAGCACTTCCACACTTGTAATATTAAAACATTTTATGTATTGCAATTTCCGGCGTATTTGCCGCTACTTTTTTGTCACGCTTGTGGCACTGTACACGCTTGTGTACAGTGATGCGGCTAATTTGAGATTGCATTCTGCATCGGCTCTTCGTAGGCGCGCCCTCATCATGGAGAACGCGTGGAGAGGTGCATGTGATGCGGCTTGCAGGATGAAGGTGCTCGATCGAGTGGCTTTTGCTGCCAGTTTGCCGTTGGATCTTGGCAGCAGGGAGTGGTGTCAGGAAGTCGACTGTTGCCAGCAGATTTCGGCACGCTGGACTGCTGCGTGGGGAGGGGAGCACGGGCTTGGGGACTGATTTGCCTCGGGGGCGGTTGTGGCGCTGGGAGTGACAACGAAAGAGGGAGAGAAACTGGTGGGGCGTGTGGTGAGGGAATTGTGGGGCTGTTCGGTTCCGACTCTGAAGATTACAACTTTAGTGGTTTAGTACGGAAAGACGAGGATGAGGCCAGCGATGAATGACTTTTCCGGCGGGCTACTGTTTGATCAGATGTATTACACACACCGTTTGGAAAAAACATTTGTTTAATTAAAAGTTTAAAAAATCTTTCTGTGTATCATCTTTCTCTATACTAAATATTCCAAGTTATAACGTGAACACCCGCTTATAGACAGGTGTGGCTTACATGCAGTGGTGTGAAAAAGTGTTTGGCCCTTCCTGAGTTCTTATTTTTCACGTTTGTCACACTTGAATGTTTCAGATCATCAAACAAATTTAAATACTAGTCTGTGACAACACATCTGAACACAAAATGCAGTTATTAAGGGAGAAAAAAATCCAAACCTACATGGCCCTGTGAGAAAAAGTGATTGCCACCCTTAGCAGCAACAACTGCAATCAAGCATTTGCAATAACTTGCAATGAGTCTCTTACAGCGCTGTGGAGGAATTTTGGCTCACTCATCTTTGCAGAATTGTTGTAATTCAGTCAAATTGGAAGGTTTTCAAGCATGTCTTTTCTTTTGTCTCATCAGACCACAGAGTGTCTTCCCAATGGTCTTGGGGATCACCAAGATGTTTTCTGGCAAAACTGAGCCGAGACTTAATGTTCTTTTTGTTCAGCAGCAGGTCTTCATCTTGGAACTCTGCCTTGCAGGCAGTTTTTGCGCAGTGTCTTTCTTATGGTGGAGTCATGAACACTGAGCTTAACTGAGGCAAGTGAGTGAGTGAGCCTGCAGTTCTTTGGATGTTGTTGTGGGGTCTTTTGTGGCTTCTTGGATGAGTCGTTGCTGTACTCTTGGGATAATTTTGGTTGGCCGGCCACTCCTGGGAAGGTTCACCACTGTTCCGTGTTTTTGTTATTTGTGGATAATGGCTCTCACTGTGGTTCTCTGGAGTCCCAAAGCTTTAGAAATGGCTTTATAACCTTTTCCAGACTGAAAAAGCTCACTGAAGACCCAATCACACCGCCCGAACTTTGCTGTAGCGCTCCTGGAGCGGTGAAAAAAATTAATCAACGCTCGTAACCGCGCACAAAATGGGAAAAAAAATCGAAAACACGGGTGTTGTCCTAACGGTGCACCGCTTAAGCCGGCGTTGCTTTAGCGTTGGTTTAACGGTAGCAAACATTGGTTTAGCGGTGACGCGAGCGTTGGTAGAGCGGCGTTCTGCGCATGCGGGCTGGTGGTATCCTCATGAAGTGCTGGAAGGCTTGTGGATCCTCATTCCTCAGCTCCACCATCAGCTTGTCATACAGTCCATGTTCAGGCCTTCTCAGTATCCACTGTCTGACCCACACAACTCTGCCTCTCCTTCTTCTCTCTCTTCTCCTTCTGTCAACAGCTTGTTGCAATCTGAGGAGGTTGATTCTGCTGCTGGACTAGTGCACCAATCATAGCAAGTCTCTCAGCATCCATGGTAGTACAGTTTTACTGTAACTTTAAGCAAATTCGATATACTGTAACTGAGGTCTGCACTCAACAGCTATTCCAAATGGGCTCCTGGTCCATTTCTCCCCCTATTTATAGCCAAATTCTGGTCCCCCTCCGACACCTCCATACCAACGCCAAACCAAAGTTCATCACCGCAATGGATCGCTGCTTCAAGGCCTGACACCGTTGCAGTAATCCCGTGTCCACTCGAAAAAAAGCTTACAACCACTCCACCAAAGTTTGTGCAACGTTTAATCCAGCGTTCAAGATTTCTGCGTTGGCCTAGCGGACCCAAGCGTCCACGAACTTGCGTCTAGCGGCGCCAAACTTTGACTGGGCGTTGTTGGAGCGGTGATGAACTTTGCCGTGGCGGAAAATTGCCCGCTCCTCACCGCTCGCAATATTTTGTGCAGCTCAAAACTTTTGGAGTGGTAGGAGGGACCATCAGCGGTGGCCGAGCGTATACGGCGTTACCTTAACAGGGGCCAACTTCTGTTAAACGGTGGTGAACAGTTACGAGCAGTGATGAATTTTTTTTCACCGCTCCAGGAACGCTACAGCAAAGTTCGGGCGGTGTGACCGGGCTTTTAATCTCAGTCATTTATGTTTTAACAGGGGGGCAATCACTTTTTCATACAGGGATATGTAGGTTTGGATTTTTTTCCTCCCTTAATAATAAAGTTTCATTTAAAAACTGCATTTAGTTTTCAGTTGTGTTGTCATTGACTAATATTTAAATTTGTCTGATGATCTGAAACATTTAAGTGTGACAAACATGCAAAAAAATAATAAATCAGGAAGAGGGTAAACACTTTTTCACACCACTGTCTGTACAAATGTTTTTTTCCTCTTTAAATTTAGCGTGCGTGGCGTATATTCAGGTATGCTAGTCCAGAAATTCCGGTAATTTTTGTATTTTTTTTAATGAAGCTCTGTGGTGCAACAAAACAGTGACTTGTATTCAGATGACCTGCTCTTCAACTGCAGAGAGCAAAAAAAATCAACATGAAAAAAGGCAATTTGCCTGTAGTACACTGCTGGCAAGTGCTTAGGGAACATGGAACTAACACTGAATTCGAAAAAGGGGACAATAAGACAGAAAGCTGGGTAATAGTAGACAGAGTGTGGAACAGGCAACAGAAAAAACATGAATGAATAAACTGAGGAATATCATGCAAGGGCAAGATATGCTTACTACCACTTTCTCATATTTCAACTGCATTTGATTTGGCCTTGCACAATTTTCCCTTCAATGAGGGGACAAGAGGTGCAATATGTTCACTAACAATACAGAAAACATAATAAAAGACAACATTTTACTGTACATTACTTTGATACTCCTGCCTGCATCTTCGAAAATAAATGTGTCTTCAATATAAAGAAAAATACACTCTTATCGCTCCCCAGCAGGAACATTCTCATTGACGACACAGCAGCAGGTACACCTCACATTTGAGGATCTTCTTCAAGGATACTTTGACACGTCCACAACGACAGATCATTGCTTAACAAGCACTCTAGTGCTGGAAGGTAGAAATACTATGCTTGCAGCAGACAAGGGCTTACTTCAAAACCAGGAAAACAAAGTCCAACGTACGCCAAAATATTTGTTTTGTTTGGGGAAGAGACAATTTGGCTTGCCTCAACATTTTTGCTGAATACGTTTATATGAAGATGACATGTCTACACACAAATTTTGACACAGATCAGGTTGTGTTAAGTGCCAATATCTACCATCTATATATCTAGTATCTAATATGTATGCATATATTTGATTACTTAATCAGTATAGTAGTTTTTTAGTGTGCCTCTATTACTACTTAGACCAGGGTGTTTAAAGTGTGACCCACAGCTGATTTTTGATTGGCACATTCTAAAACTATAATTTAACAAAACAAAAAAAAAATCAGCAAAAATGAAAAAATCAGCAGTAATGTTACAAGAACAAAGTCAAAATATTAAGAGACAAAAGTTGTAATCTAACGCAAAAAAAGTCAGAATAACGTTGGAATATTATGAGGAAAAATAATGTCATTTTAGTAGCATAATGCTGAAATATTAAAGAAAGATTTTTTTAAAGTCATAATATTCTGAAAAACAAACAAATATGCATTCAATTGTCATTTCTGGAAAATTACATTATGGAAAAAGTTATAATTTTCCGCGAATAAGTTCAAATATTAACGGAATAAAGTCAGAATTACCAAAAGAAAATTTACAAGTAGAGAGTTTAAAAAAAAAACAGCTTTAATTTTATGAGAATAAAATCAAAATATTACGAGAAAAAAAGTTGAATTCTAAAAAATTAAAGCAGAGAAAACGGGATTTGGGAGAAAAAAATAAAATGGATTTCATAGGGCCCTAAGAGAGTTTGTTTAAAAAAATCTTACTCTACTAAATCACACCAAAAATTGATCTATAACCATGTCAAATAATTTGTCCTACCCTAAAAGTATTTTGCATGCCCATTTTGTCCAATTGTATCTTTTATTGGATATTTCATTGGATTAGGGACCTGACTCACAGAGGTTTGTTACAAAAGCCAAACAATATTCTTGGTCATGCTGTGTAATCCCACAAATTCATGTTTGTAACAAAAGGTTATTATTATTATTATTAAAAAAACTAAAAAGATCGGATCTGATTGGCAAGACTAAAAAAAAATCGGATTGGAAGCCAAAAAATGTGGATCGGGACATCCCTACAGGAAGATGACTAAAATATTTTTCAATTTGACATTTAAAATACAATTTTAAAATTGGTTGTATATTACATATTTTAATGTCTAGCTGTCTGTGACACCACCCGGAACGCATCAGATACCCACTTTTGGGTCACCACCCACCAGTTGAGAACCACTGATCTAAATGGCCATGACAATGGAGCTGCGGAGGATCCCGGAAGAATCCTTCCAGGAATGCATGAAGATGTGGTAGAGGATGCTTGGAAAGTGTGTTAAGACTACATAGGCATTACTTTCGAAAGAGTTTGTAGTTTGGATTTGAAATACAGTCATGGAAAAAATGATTAGACCAAACTTGTTTCTTCAGTTTCTTGTTCATATTAATGACCGGTAGGTACCTTTGTTTGGACAAAAATAACAATGACAACAAAAATAGCTCATCAGAGTTACATTTTTTGGCAGTAAAATGCTATAGCTATTCATGTAAGAACTTAAGTGATTTTGGTCATTATCAAGAAAACCATGTAAGTTGCTAAATATCAGCCCTTAAATTAAACTCTAATGAGATATATTTGTTATCATCATTCAGTTTGTCCAAACAAATGTACCTTTAGTTGTAGTAGGCATTAAAATGGATCAATAAACTGAAGAATCAAAGGTGGTCCATGACTGTATATGTTTTGTGACGTCAGTCCTGGAACTTTTCGGACGCACCACATATTGGCAGAAGGACTTCTTGCTCTTGTGTCAGTGACACCAAAACAGGTGGTAAAAAGCCGGGCTTAACAGGCTGTGTACAGTTATTGATTACTAATGCTGAGTGCATGTCGTTGCACAGACTTGGCAAATGGAGTGCTAGTCAGTGGCACTTTTACTAAGCCAGAATACTCTGACACTGGCATTGGCGCATGCGTCTGCAGGATATTCTTCATGTTGTGGTGATTTTCACAGAAACACTGTAAGGACCTGGTCCAATGATGCTCCTCAAAGCACCATCCAAACAGTGCCCTTAATATTGAAATGACAACAGACCATTACAATTACAGCCACCGATGCAGCCATATGGCCCGTGCCCTTATAGAAACGCTGAAATCATGCAGTCAGTGAAGCATTTAGGATGCAGATTACTTCAGGGCTGCTGCTACTGTGGGGTGCACGACGCCGAGATAATGTCCTCCAAAGTGATGGCGGCAGGAATGTGGCGTGCATGTGCCTCCCGGCAAAAAAAAAAAAAAATTATGATCCAAACGGGGCTTGCGCAGTTTGAGCAGCTCGACGCCTCTCGGTCGCATTTGAGCTCACTCATCCTGACTAACAGATGCATGAGCACAAACAGACGAGACAGATGGGCTGAAGCAGGAGCTTGGATTGTTAGCACTGAAACGTCGCCAGAGGTGAGGATTCAGGAAAGGTAAACGGAACTGTCAAGAAAGTCGGAACCACTCCTAATGGCACAGGGCACATTATGTTGAACCACTTTCTTTCAAACAAATACAAAGATTACAGACGTAGCATATTTACATCTAACTCTAATCATTTTTGGGGGATAGAGCCCAGTGGTTATATGCTGACATGTGTCTTTTGAGTTGAAAAAAGCTTTCTCTGAGGGCTGCAAGATACTGTATATTTACAGAACTATAAAATACCTCGGTGAAGAGAGGGCAGCTAGTTGTAGTTTACGAGCACCCAAGACCATCATTTATACGTCACAAATGCTATATGGTGTACAAGAAGTGCCGGGCCTAGACACTGAGCTCAGGTTATTACTGTGGGACATGACTAAAAACACAACAACACTATAAATGTCAGCTCATATTAAGGCTGCTGTTAAAATCAAAAAGTAATTATTTACTTATGTCTGTGAATATTCTCATTCACCCAGGCCATTTTATCAAATTGTACTCATTCTTGGCCTAAATGAAGCATTTTCAAGGATAAAAATGGCTACATGAAATAACTACAGTATATGAAGTAAAATACAAATACAAGGCAGAAGAGGCATTCTCTGTGATTGTAGTATTCTACATGTCGGTAATTGTTTGGTGAGACAGGCACCAGACGTGATCGCCTGAACAGTCATTTATCTCACAACACAATAATAACATAATAATCATAATAACACAAGCTACTGCTGGGGCCATAACCTACGACAAGCTAAAACTCAACTCTGAACCTCTGACGCCGCTTCCTGTCCTCCACACATCTTTCCACCTAAGGTCTCCCTCAGGAACACATTTACTGCGACAAACACGAGCAGGAGTTTTATTTACGTCTTAAATGGTTTATTTACTCTTATTATGTCTGCTATATTGGGTAATACGAGCGTAAAGCCATTTAAAGCTGTCCAGAAAAAAAACAAGGAACTGCTAACATGTGAGTCTATGTTATCTTATTTACAGTATGCCTAATATTATATCTGATATATCTGATTCATAATTGATTCACTAAAAGGACTAAAAATTATACACATGAATATAAGGAGCCTTCTCCCAAAAATGTATCCGATTAGAGTGTGGGTCATTCAGTATAAACCCCATATACTCACCTTTGCTGAAACATAGCAAAATTAATGATAATGACATTAAACTAGATAATTATATGCAATACAGAGCAGATAGGGGCAACAGAGGAGGAGGTGTGGCTATTTATATTCCCTTGCATTTTAGCTCTGAAATTGTCACTCCAAAAGTACTCCCATCTCTTTTTGAATGTCTTTTTGTTGAGTTAAAACTTCATGAAAATAAACATCTTATTATAGGTAGTATTTACAGACCTCTACCTGTCCACCCTGATTCAACTAAATGTATTTTATCCACTCTCACCTCATTTGAATATCCGCAAGAAAACGGTGTGACATATTATTGATGCTTTGTGTGGGTACTGTGGGCTTGTGGGGCTGGGGTGGTAGCTAGGAGCCCGTGTATGCTGTTTGTGATTGTGTTGTAATGTATATTTTATGTTTTCATGTTGGACCCCCTTAAAAATTTGATGATTCATCTCAAGGGGCTATCCATCAATAAACTTGAACTAATATGTCTTATTTTCTCCTCTTTTTTCCTGAGCATTTTAGCTAGGTGCTCAACTTCTGTGCAGGTGAAAAACTAACGGCAAGCGCAGCACCGTCACAACAGCTGACTCGATGGTCAACATACCCCATGGCTCAACAGAGAGTTTTTCCTTGCCTCTGTCGCCAAGTGCTTGCTCATGTGGGGTTTCACTTGGTTGTCTGTTTTCATTTATGAATGTGACCATCCTCTTTAAAGTGCCATGAGATAACTGCTGTTGTGATTTGGCGCTATAGAAATAAAATGAATTGAACTTAATCATTTTTGTCTCAGTTCAGTGTCACCAAATTCAAATCAAATTCATAGTAACTATTAACTCATTCAATTCCAGCCATTTTTCAAAAGACAACCCCTTTAGTACTGGCCATTTTAGACGATTCTGACTGATTTTTCAAGGCACACAGAATATTGTGTTCTATGGCTATATGAACATGGAACCTGCCAAAAAGAAGATTAGACTCTCGTCCTTTCATCAGAAAAAAAAAATTGTTTCTACCTTTTTCCGTGCTTTAGTAATCAGCAGTAGAACATAGGTAAGTTTCAGGAAAATATCAGCTCCCAACAAGAAAAGGGAGGAAAAACAGCTTTTTGTGAAAAGATACATTTCGAGCATAACTTTCACTTTTCCACACGTTTTGCTTTTGTGACAGCTCAAATATCTGAAACACTCTACCACCAGAAACACAACACAAAAATGGGTTGTTTTACATAAAAAGAACAATTTATTTATAAATATAACACAATGAACTATTTACAATTTTCACATTTGGAACTGAACTGTGTGTGCATGCGTTAAAATGTCCCTACAACGCATAAACTTGTACACGCTACATTCCTCCATGCTCCTCCACTTCCTCCTTGCTATCTAGTGTGTTAATACTGTGCATGCCGAGATCTTACTAAATGCGCTTCTGCCACCTTGTGGCCATTTTTATGGTTTAAAACTGCAGTGACAGTGACATCTATTAGTGTGCAGTTGCGCCATCGCCTCTTTTTGCCTTGCACATAAAAAAATGTAAAAGCCGTAGGCGTTCAGGCTTATAAAAACGTAAAAATACTGTACGTATTTGGCATTGAATGAGTTAATAGGAGCGATTAATTTAGCACAGAAATGAGGCACCAATACCTACTTAGTTTTTCGGTCTGGTTACTACCGTTTACGTGATGACACTGGTGCTGGTGTCATTACGGCAGAGTGTTTCAGTACCCATCCTTATTCAGGAGGCAATCACAAGAGCCTGATGCTGTGACCTTCCACACAAGTATAACCACTGTGAAGACGTAAAGAAAAGAGGTTCAGCTTACCTGCGTCCTTCATGAGCAGCTGAACGGGATCTTCCACATTGGTTGGGCCTGCAACAAAACACACACACACACACACACACACACACACACACACACACACATCAAGTGTTTCACTCCTGAGGAAACGTTCTACTCATAGATGATCTGCATTCAGATAATGCAAACATCATTATGCAAATGTATTATCCCCTTCGCTACCATTCATTTGCTCAGGTGTAAACACAGTAATTGCACTCAAAGAAGCATCTGATTACAAATAAAGTCTGGAAAAGTTTGGGATATTTATGTGATCGAGTGTTTGTTTTTATTCTACCTATTAGTAACAATATCATTTTTATATTTTGGCATTTAAAAAATATGTATTTTATATATTTTTGGTTAATTTAAAAAATATGCAAAATCTGCTTATGTTCACCAAAAATGATATATATTTATATCATTACACTAAGTCTTGGGCAGGAGTGTCAAACTCCTTTTCACCGTGTGCCACATCACATTTATGGTTACCCTCAGAGGGCCGCCTGTAATTCGGAAACCATATAAATGCATCATCACCTTGTGATATTATTACACATTTGATTATTATCATTTTTATTTTGTATTATTTTACAAACAAATTTACATTGAAATCAGAAGTCAAGGTGCCAAGCAGAAATTGGAGTGCAGAACTATTGTATAATTCATTTAAAATGGGGTTTTACTACAAAAAAAAGAAAGTGCCGTCAAAATTGACAGAACAAATACAGTCAGCAAGAATGATTGTAATTTTTTTTTTACTTAATATAATATAAATATATCTTAAAATGTTTTTAAAAAATTAATAAAATTAATCACTATAAAATGTAAATATAAAAAACATTTTTAAATAGTAAAGATAATAAAATAAAATTAAAAAAAGCATATTTTGTGTTATTATTTCCAGGATTTCGTGAGCTACATAAAACGATATGGCGGGCCAAATCTGGCCCCCAGACCTTGAGTTTGATAGCGGTGATGTAGTTGAAGGGTACTTAACACAATAATATGTTAAAAAAAACATGTTTCTTTCCATTGAAAAGCAAAGCAAAGGGAGACACCAGTAGTAAAGATATAAACTTCAGAAAAGACAGCCGGAAGATTCAATGGACACGTTACACACAAGTTGTGATTTTTTTCGATGTTCCGTCGCCTTTTTCACCAGTCTGCTTTCTACTTCTATTAGTCCTCGTTGTGCACTGAGCCCTCAAATCAATATCTGACTCCTTTCAACCATAGAATGATCTAATCTGCTGCCACTCTTGCTCCGGTGGAACGCATTTCCACTCGTGTCACTTGAAAGTGAAAGCAGCGTTGGGAGGTAAGGCCGGAAGCGAACCTTTCAAAACAAGTGGTAGTGCAATGACGCTGTTAATTAAGGAACAAAAAAAGAAAGCCAACAACAGCAACACAAGCAGGAGAAGGGCAGAGGCATTTGTGTATATGTGTGAATGCCACTGGAGAGTGGAGTGGTTTTAATGGTACGATGTCACGGGGGAGTCGAGGGTGCTGACAAAGCTATAGATTCCATGTTACGTATACCGTGACAGCTAAAGGCAACATGAAAGAACCTACATGCTTTTCTGCTTCATAAAATATGTAAAGGTTGACAGGAAGACTACATTTCATGAATAGGGAAAAAAACTGTTCTAAGTTCCAGTTCATATCACAGGCAAACTGAGGCATACATGTGCATCTATTCAATATCCAATCACAAGGCAGGAGGCTAATTAGGAATGGGCAACAATTAGTCAATTAATTGGGAATTATTTTGGTAACCGTAATTTCCGGTGTAAAAATTGTTTTTCTGTGAACCCTGTGGCTTATACAGTGGTGCGGCTAATTGGTGGCTATGTTGTCTCTTGGAGATGAATAAAGTATCTACAAGTACTGTATATCTCCTGACATCTCCTTTACTTCAGAACTGCTACTAATCGTTCAAATACTGACGCTCGCGAGCCAGTGAGGAAACGGCAGCTCTGTCTTTGGCAAAAGCCAATCACGAGCTATGAGTGAACTCACAACGAGTTTGTCAACCCATTGGAAATCGCAGGAGGTCATTACTCAATATAACAGCCCTACTCATGGTGTCATCTTCCAAAGTATGGCAACATCATCACACAGCAACTTAACACTCAAAAGCTAGGTAAGTAATATACAAGGCAAATACCGATATGAGTAGTTTAAAATAAAAAAATAAAAACAAGGCATTTTAACTTCATCCCATAATGCATTTCGCCCCAGCAAAGCATTTCACTGGTTATTGCTGCTGGGATGTTACAATGCTGACTCTGTCCAGGGGGAACCAGATGAGCCCAGAGGGAGGGTGACATCAATGCAGCACCGTGAGTCAGACTGTTATATTGAGTAATGACGATTTTTCAATGGGTTCACAAGCTCATCTGGAGTTTTTTCATAGCTCATGATTGGCTCCTGTCAAATAAAGCGCTACCTGGTCCTCACGGACATGTGCACACCACAATATGCCACTTCAACGTGGACATGTCCATCTTATAGTCCGTTGCGGTTTATATATGTACAAATCTGTTTTTCTCTCTAACTTTAGTGAGGGCGGCTTAAACACCAGTGCGTCTTATACACCGAAAATTACAGTAACTGGGGCAAAATAGAGTGCATCACTTGGCTGCAATCAGCAGAAGCGCTGTCACTCCAGTCTGAACTTGTTGGCAGCCTGAAAACTCTTCCAAGGAGCATTAATCTGCTCGGTGTGACGGTGGTGTGGAAGCAGGAGGTCAGAACATTCAAAGAGAGATTATTCCATCTCTTCACTACTGATGGAAATTGAACACATGAAGGCTAGCGAAGCAAAGTGGAAACAGCAAATGAGTACTTCTGCATTGCTTCAACCGTATTTTTATTTGCTAGGTTGGCTCCAATCATGATGACATGCTCATATTTCTCTACAAGAACCAGTGGCCTATGGGTGCTTTGTTTTGTTTTATGTGGCATGTGCATATGAAATGCAGCCGGGCCTCAAGCTCGACTGTCTCTCCGTCTGCTGCTCTGTTGTTGTCATCTTGTACTTTAAAGTATATATTTAACCAATTGCTGTATAACGTATTATTATTGAAGTAAAGACATCTGTAAAAAAAAAACAAAAAAAAACATACAGTCGTCATTATGGTTCGAACATCACGCCCTTACTCTATCAGGTTTTTTCAGTCATTAATTAATAATTGATCGCTGTTTCGTGGTTGAATGCTGCCTATTATAAATTTTTAGCAAATTGCCTAAATTAAGCATTTCAAAGCATAAAAAGGGCTAAATGAACGAAAATACAAATAAGGCATTCAGAAGACGAAGACGTGATATGTAGTATAATATCTGTGACTTGTGTGCGCCTTTAAGGAGCGGGGCCTTGGGAGTGACGTGTGTGACGTCAGCTAGCTAGAGTTGACAGTTGTGTTTAGCCGATGGTTAGCAGCAGCGTCTTTGGTTAGCAGTGTGGAGGAGCAAATACTGCCGACAACAGCTCCTGTGAGAATGTTCACTGCATATGTGTTCACTACTCGTTAATGAAGTGATTGAAGTGCGTCGTAAGTCGCTCCTTAACCGCAAACAGTATTCTACACTGATCACTCAGTGTCAGTAACATTATACAGATGAGACAGGAAGGAAGCACGTTGTCAAGAATAGCATGCAAGTCTATAATATATATCTTATTTAGAGGTCATATTTTCTATTATTGTGTCTACTATATTGGGTAATATGAGTGTAAAAATGCCTATAGGGGTGTTATTTCATGTGTTGAGGGCTCCAATAATGCTAAAAAGCCTATTTAGAAGGTCGTAAACAGGTTCTGTATGCTATATCTATAAAAATATTTCCACTATAAATTAAACTAGGAGATTGAACCTTGGTTTTCCATAGAAGACAGAAAAAGGCAACAAGTGTTTCTTCATTTAAAAAAAAGCAGTGCCCAAATGTTGCAAAAAGGAAACATGGTAAGTAGTTTAAACAAGCAATTAGACTTGAAGGGGTTGTTAACGAACCCTGGAGTTTCTGCACCATATCCAGGAGCACCGGTGTCAGGGTCTGGCTGTAGTTATGGAAGATATCCAAGAACAATACTTCTGTACATGGCTAAAGAAAAAGCACACAGAGAGAAAACAGGTCATTAGAAAAATATCACAATGCAGCTGCCAAGCCACGGTAATGTGTTTTTCCAAGTTCTCTCCGCTCATATAGTCTCATCTCCTGAGGTTCTGTTGGGCATAAGTGGTGAAGGTAGGGCACAAAACTTAATGTGAGGGTGGGGATCATGTGTACTTTAAGTTTAAAATATTAATAATAAAAGCAATACACCAGTCTTTCCATTTAAAAAAAACTCAAAGTCACAAAAAGTCAAATATAACAGGATTCCAGTGCATAGCCAGTGCCTTATCAGTTTTAGGTGCAACAATCCAAGAAATATGTTGTTAATATGAAGTGAACCATGCGTGAAGTGCCTATTTTTGTCAACCTTAAACCGCCTGGTAGCCTAAAGATCAGAGGGCAGGTGACTCCGCTAAAAAGCAAATTCACTGACAAAAGACAGGTGACGATACTGACAGGTAAAGGTCATTTATAATCAGCCACCGCAATTCATGGCCACGGAAGAACTAGTCGGGCAGTGACATGTCATCCGTGATGCACCCTGAGCGATTCCCCTCATCATAGCATGCTGCAACAAAGGTCAGTGTATGAAATGAATGTTACAGTGATGCCATAGACAATAAGAAGCAGAACTGGATCTCTTCAGAGGGCGTTCAAGTGGTAGGTAGGTAGGTAGGTAGGTAGGTAGATTGGATCTCAATGGAGAAATGGTGCAGAAAGCAACCAAAGTGAGCTACAGTCATGGAAAAAATGATTAGACCACCGTTGCTTCTTCAGTTTCTTGTTCATTTTAATGCCTGATACAACTGAAGGCACCTTTTGTTTGGACAAATATAACAATGACAACAAAAATAGCTCATAAGAGTTACATTTTTGGCAGTACGCTATAGCTATTCATGTAAGAACTTAAGTGATTATGGTTATCATCAAGAAAACCATGGACGTTGCTAGATATCAGCTCTTAAATTCAACCCTCATGAGCTATATTTGTTATCATCGCTATATTTGTCCAAACAAACGTACCTTTAGTTGTACCAGGCATTACAATGGATCAATAAACTGAACAAACAAGGGTGGTCTAATCATTTTTTCCATGACTGTATATAAACTAGTTTTAAATTCCTGTTGCTTAGTCAGATTTGTATGATGCAGCTGTGCTAAAAAAAAAAAAAAAAGAAAAAATTAGGGATGCTCCAATCGATCAGCCACCTATTAGTATCAGCCAATTTCCATAAAACACACACGATCGACATAAGCCGATATATGCTTTTCAAAGCCGATCACACAAACCGATCAGCGTGCGGCGGCAAGCCCTGCGTGTGTGCTGTCACGCAGGGTTGAAAACACCCATATAGAGCCGACAAGGGACGCACTTTGACCCGTATTGCCGCGAAAATCAAGACTAGTCTGTTAAACCTCAATGGCTTCAGTTTGACAGCTTGACACGCTACGCCTATCGTTGCCAGCATGTTTGATCACTTCTTTATCAAACCTATTGCTGTTCCACTTTTCTTGCATCTTTGTTTGCACGCTTTGCCAAGCCATCACTGGCAGCAGCTAGTTATCCGCCCAGCTTTACGTTTTTGGACTCCAAATGTGACTTTTTACCACAGCGACATTTTGGTTTTGAAACAAACAAGCAATGCGGTTAGTTCGGAGCTCATTTCTGTAAAACAAAAATAAAAGGCAAAAAACTAAAAAAAAATATCCGCCCCAATGTTTATTTTGTAATAATTACCTATTTGCCAGGGCCAATAGTACTCATCATAAATACATTAAAAAATGTACAGTTAATCCATGTGATCAGTATCAGCCGATCTCACTCATGGATGATCGTATTGGAATCTGCAGCATAAAACCCTGATTGGAGCATCCCTAGAATAAATATATGAATCTAAAAAAGCAAACCAATTCCTGCGGCAATTAGTGTCCCACTAGTTCCACTGAGATTTAATGCATGGGTTCACTTAGACTTTACTGTTTTAAAGCGGAAAATATGCACTGACATTAATATTTTTTTTTGTTTTATCTGTTGTTTAAAACTTTACAAGACGTACAAAAAAGAACTTTTCTTTGACTCAACTTTTTTTTAATATTCTGCAAAGCCAGCTTTTCCACAGGGTAGCGCCGCTGCTACAATAACATAACACAGGGAAAGGTTGCATTTAACTATGCTAGGAGTGGGAGTATGCGCTATTTTGCAACAGGAAAACCTTTCCAGAGAGTTAATACGATCAGGGAGTGGGGTTAATAATGTCGAGACACGGATGATAAATTAGAGTCCAGTACAAGAAACTACATGAGCCGTAAGAAAGATGGTGGCTTTTAGTTAATATTGATTGCTACTGCTTCTGCAAGTTGGCAAGATTTACTTTACTTACCCGCAAACTGTATTTCCAAGAATCACCTCCGGTCTCCTCAACAGCTAGAAAGGAGAGAGGAAGGTGGGAGTCAAATGGTGGTTGATGACATGTAGAATTTCCCCTAATCTGTAAAGTTTCTACTTTGCTAAGAGATTCCAGTCCTTCATTCGAGTTTAAGATGAAACATCCACAACACCACGGGTCTCTTAACTGCCCATGCGACCTAATGTAGATACTATAAAAGCAGCAAATGAGATTGCGGCTATAATTATGTCCTGTCTAGTTTTTGTCGCATTACAAAAAAAATTCAATAACAAAATATGGAGCAGTCTGCAGAAAAAGTCAGTAGTAGAACTGGTTAACCCTTGCAGCTCTGAAAGGGCTTGTTGAGTCTGTCAATCTCAAGTGGAGCTCTGAGAAGTCTGGATTCAATCTGTGAATTTACCAAAACTCTCGGGATCCTCTTCCCACATTGCCAGCTCCTCTTCTGTGAGGAGGAAATAATGCGAGACGAGCCGGCGTCCTATCTCTGTAAGCGTGGGGTGTGTGAAGAAAGCAGTCTTGATCTTGTGAGCCTCAAGACTTTCAGGTTTGCTGTCTATGATGACAAGACAAGGAATCTGTTAAAAACAAGTTAAATCCAGCAGCTTTTGTTCCTGTTCCATGAGTTTTAACAATTACATGTTTTGCAACAATGCAGAAAAAACATGCATATGCAGATATGTTCAGTCAGTCGATGGTGGACAAAGTCATGCCCTATTTCTCTTTCATTATTGCTGCAGCGCTTTGTTGTGCTCGCAGATGCACAAGAGGCTTCCTGTCTATCTATATGACTGACAGGGTGGGTCAAATAAATAAGTCAGGCGGCTGCCAATGTCTGAACTGTTCAGTCGAGGCTCGACATTCCCCTTAGCAACATAACCTTGCTCTTCGCAATAATGCCGTGTCTGGAGGTGTGAATACAAAAGCAAAACTGTCGGGCTAAACTCAGTCTGAGTTCGTTAAACGTAAAGGTGCATTCTAGAGCCTTAGCAAAGGATTAAACGAGTACGAGGGTAGGACTATACGTGAGTATTTCAACACAGATTAGCTGAAGTGAGGAACTGATGAAAAGGCATAGCCTACCCTCAATGTTCTTGGCAGGTTTGTAGGCGTCATTCTTCACAATCATCTTGATGAGGTTCATGCACTGGACAATGAAGCGCTCGAAGGTGACGCCTTCCCCGGCTGGCGTGAACACGTAGCTCACAGCGAATTCCAGCGAGCGCTGGATCAGAGGTATAAACGCGCAGGGATGGTACTCCAGGAAATCTAACAACTAACAGACAGAGAAATGGAGAACACGCGGGGGGAGGACATTTTTCATTAGCTGAACTAGTGTGTCATTTTTAATAACACTGCATTGAGGTGCAACTCCACTCACAACTTTAGTGTATAGTATAATCGTCTTCTCCAGCTTTTCTCGACAAGTGCTCTCTCGACCAATTTGTCGACCTGAAACACACAAACACAGACAGTGCTTTTCAACAACAGCACCAATCTTTACTCTATAGATACTACGTATTTAGTGTGTGTATCGTCGTCCCTCGTTAACAGCAGTTGATTGGCTCCACACCCGACTGGGGTAAGTGAATTTCCGGAACGTAAGATTCAATATTAATATTAATATCCTGTTTATGACCTTCTAAAAACAGTTTAAAATTATTAGAGCCCGGTAGCGATGAAATAACACCCCTATTTACACCTATTACCTGATAAAGTAGACATGATAAGCAATAATAAGACATAATAACTCGTTAGCATTGGATATGGGTCTTGCATATAAATTTGAACTATAAATGCATATAAATGACAAATGAAAGGGATAAATGAACATTTAAGGGTACTTTTCTCTTCATTGAAGACTACTGTTCACAAAGACACCACATGGACACTAGCTTCCGGTTTTGTCAGGAGTTATTGCTTGGATTCAACAGCTTCTCACCTTCTTTATCAAAATGGGTTACAGTACTGAGGTGGGAAACATACAATTTCCAGGGGATTACAGCTAGGTAATGTAGCTGATTTAAAGAGTTGGAAGAGGACAAGAGCAGAGGGCTGGCCATTCAACTTCTCAATCTTCCCAACTGTTTTCTGGGATACGTCACCCACATCTTAGTTGCCCTTGCCAGCGCCTTAGAAAAACTGATGCATCCATCCATCCATTTTCTATGCCACTTGTCCTTACTATGGACGCGGGGGTATCTTGGAGCCTATCGCAGCTGACTTTGGCCGGGAGGCAGGATTAAACCTGGACTGGTCGCCAGCCAACTGCAGGTGCATCCACTTCTTCTTTTTAAATTTTTTTACAGTTATTCAAAATTTTATCTTTTAGAAAACAGAACAGTAATAACAGTCTTAGAAACAAATATCTTTCCATGCTGTCGTAGGAACCCTGAATCAGTTCCACACAGTGATGTTGCGCTGCGTGAAGTGCACTACTTGGTTGCCAGTAGAGGCACTGTTGATTCAGTCACTAGTTTGCAGTTTAAAGGAGAAAAATATGAGTTAAATTAAGGGAAGATGAGCTATTTGTCTCCTTGTACCATGTTGAAGGCGTCACTGCCATGAAAACAGGAGTTCAGGAAGTTCAGAGAGAGAGATTGTACTCCATCCTTTAAGAAATGATGATGATGAAAATGATACGTCTTGAAGTAACTGGATGGGAGAAGAAGTATATTAGAGAAGCAAAGTACTCACAGCATTCCAAGAACTGCTTTAGCCTTTCAAACACCGCATTCAGGAAACCCTAAAAAGCGAAAAGAGGAGAGACAACATTGAATTGCTAGCATTTGGGCACTTCAAGCACTCACTATTTTAGCAAAGTTTTCTTTGCACACACGTGCATTTGTACACCTGCTTCTCCACTCAGGAGGATAAATAACAGTGCCAGCCCCACACAGTATGAAAGCGAATCAATTTTCCAGAGGCCTGGTGGAGCCGTGACTAAACATGGCAAATTAGATGATAGATGGAGATGCAGTCCTTTTAGATCTGCATTAGTGGTGAGCCATGAAGTCAACAGTGGCGTCATTAATCACCTATCTAGCAGCCACAGGACTGGCAACCTTTTATTGAGTCCCCAAAAACAGTGAAGGGGAAGGAAAAGAGTAACAAAGAAAGTAGGAGATGATAGAGCGCAACGTCCACGACAGTCATTTTATTAAGTTAGGAGAAGGGAATGAAATATACTACAAAAATGAACAGATGTTGCACATGGGGGATGAGTGATGACAAAATATATCAATTTTTCATCAGGATGATATAAAAAAAAATAATAATAAAAAAAATAAAAAGTCAATACTGACACAGACAAAACACTTGGGAAGAATCCGCAAGGATAAGAAAAGTAAATTAATGACAGTCTGAGACTAAGATTTTTTTTAATAAACTACAAAATGGGCATAAAATCAATATGTCAAAAGCAGAGAATGGCTTGAGCAGTGCTTTATCACAAGTACTGCATTACGTAAGTTGAGAGACAATGCAATAAAAGCAACATTCAAAAACTTGTCATCAATTAAAAAGAACATCCTCTTCCAAGAGAGATTTCATTTATTGGAGTCTAATTTGTGGCTGTGTGATTTGCAGAGGAGGAACACTATTCAAGCATATTCACAAAAGCATTTTATCTTGCACGTAGTATCCAACACTAGATAAAATGATCTAAAAATGTGACTCACATTCACATCCTCCAGCTTCACCATACACATGCCCACTTGTTATGAAAATGTATAAATTCCATTTACATAATGTGACCTGCATATTAACCAAGCTACAGCGACATTGTTATTGTAGGTGCTACCACCAAAGAACTTATTTTCTGGCGTAGTGACACCTCACCACACCACACCACACCTGCTAGCTACTAGCCGGCTAGCTTCACCACACACTCATTCACAGCGCCTCTCTCAGGATGCCTCAGGCCACCACCGAAAGGTAATGCAACATATGGGAGCTGCTGCCGCTGCCGCTGTGTTTTTGTTTTTAAGTTTGGAAAAGTCAACGCTAGGTGTAGCGTTCATTTACTATGTGAAATCAATGCACCCAGGAAGGAAGTTCCAGTAATGCTTAAAATGACCAAAATAAGGCAAAGTACTCTAAGTATTACATGTTATCATGAATGTACCTGTTACTACATGTTCACAGCATGGATATAAAACCATAAAACGTAGAAGGTTTTTGGAGGGGTTATAATTATATTATTAATTATATTATAATGCACAGAAAAAAGAAAGACGTGTGTGGGCAAAATTCCAAAACAGTGCAGTTTTCCTTTAAGGCTGACTGTTTTGAGTTTATGTCTTTATATTAACAATGGTTAACTAATTTTTACACTTGCATGATTCAGGTTTTATGATGTTGATAGAAGATCAGGATATCGAAAAATAGTACTGTCAGCTAAAACAGGAACTAGTCTGCGATGCCAACATCCGATCTGAACATGAAATATTAACTCTAAAGCCATTATGTTCGCTCGCTGGGCTGGAATAAGCAGCTCCAGGCAATTGACATTTTAATGTTAGCTTTACAGCCGCTGCAGGACCTTGAGCCTGGTAGCTAGAACTTGACTCATTAGTGCTAGAACAGAGTGAACGATTATTCACGATAAAAAACTAACTTTGACCTCTCCAAGATGACGGACTGAGGCTGCAAGAGGGAACCAAAATGAACAGATTGAAATATGAAACAGAAATAGTGTGATGGAGTGACGGGAAAACAAGGTTGATGTAAACAGAGGGCGCCGGCCCAACTCTAAATGACGCTATGACCTTTAATGGCTGCTTCTATCTGCACTGTATCCCAAGTCTATTTGAAGCTACAAGACATACAAAGCAATACTCTAATTAGAACATACAATTGCATGTTTAGCTATAAAAATGTCCATCTATAATACATGACAACATTCTTTGGATAAATCATTTTATGGGCCACTTAGACGACATCATACTGTCAGCTCACTGCTCATTGAAGTTACTCTGTAAAGCGGACTGAACATGCGCTCAAGTTCAAAGGGATGAAATATTTGCACAATATATTTAATTAACTGTGAGCCGTGAGAGCAAAAGGAGAGAAAGACTTGGGGAAAGCAAATTGACCAACTTCAGGGACTTGGACTGTGTTTGCAGTGACAGCTAGAGACAAGCTCAAACAAAACTCTTGACTCTTTGAACACAGGAAATGGCTCCGGGCACTTAAAATCACCAGTCATCCACAGTTTTTGAACACAGACTTTAACCGACAATAAAGTATGGGAAAAAATGCTGAAATGTCATTTTGAAATAATAAGCACGATATAAGCAAAATGTGACTAATTCCTGCAAGACTCACCATCACTTCCATGTTCTGTTGTGGCTCTTGGAATCCATGGACTGTCAACTTACGTAGTACTGAGGAGAAGGGGTAAAAAAAACATAATACCATAAATTCCGGACCTGAAAAGTCGCACCCACCAAATTTTAATAGAATTTTTGTGTTTGTTTTTTTTTTTGTTTTTTTTTTTACTTATATGGGCCGCACGTCTCTATAAGCCACCGATGTCCACTTTGTAATGTTTACATCAAAAGGCACACTATAAACCTTGCAATCCTATCCACACTCTGCGTTCCCCACGTCACTTGTTAGCTCCAAGGAGTGAGTCATGAGATGTTCAGCTTTCAATGAAATGCTTTGCTGGGATGAAATGCATTATAAGGCTAAGTTAAAATTGTTGTTGTTTATTTTAAACTTGTATTGGTAAATGTATTGTATCTCTCTTAGCTACCTTTTGAGTATTAAGTTGCTGTCTGATGAGTTTTAGCGTTCTTTGTAAGATGACACAGAGTCAGACTTATATTGAGTAATGACCTCCTGCGATTTCCAATGGGTTGACAAGCTCGTCCTGAGTTTTTTCATAGCTCAAGATTGGCTCCTGTCAAATAAAGAGCTACATGGTCCTCATGGACTCATGTGCTCCACAATATGCCATTTTACGACGCGGCCACTGCGGCTTATATATGTACAAATGTTTTTCCTCTCTAAATTTACTAGGTGCGACTTATACACCGGAAATTATGGTAATTTGCTTTTAAGTCTGGAGAAACATTTTGTGTGTTAATGCGAAGGGTCTAGAAATTAAAAGGTTTAGGTATATTATTTTCCTTTTGTTTCTCCATCTAACAATTCGGTCAGGTAGAACAATGCACTTGGAACAAATTATACAACCGAATGCCATTTCAGATACAAAAGGTAACAATAATAAATTATGGCACTACCTTGCATGAAACTGCCTGACAGGAGAGGTGTCAAAAACCACTTGGACTGTGTTGTGCTGCAGGTGTGTGCCAGTTACCTTTGAGAGAGAGCAGCGTTCTCTCCAGCGAGGCCAGCGCTGCCGTCTCATCTCGGGCACAGATCTGCTGGAGGAAGCAGTCCGTGTGGTGGCTCCACAGGGAGCAGGCAAAGCTGTAAATGCCTGACGCCAGCTGCCAATACACACACAACACAGTCAATCACACGCTGATCAAATTAGTCTGGATCAGTGGCTGCTTTTGACAACACGCGGGTGAGTGCATGCAATGAATCTAACGTTGTCAAATAACATTCACAACAGAGTATCAGACGAGCAGACCTACCAAAAAGCTTCTCATAAACGAATGGACTCCTCGTAATACACAAGATACAGAAGAAAAACACACAAGTGGGGAGCTAATAAGGACCTCTGAGTCACAGGCCTCATTTAAGTCTAAATGAACTTGTTATTTCCCTTGCTCCCATAACATTATTTGGGCCCCAAACCAATTACATTTTCTCCAAGGAAGGCATACTCCAGTAGAACAAAATAAGATGATCAAAGGCAAACAAAAGCACTGCTGGTCCTTTTAACTATGCAGTACATCGTGTGGCCCAGTAGCTCTGACAACTGTGGCCCAATAATGATATTTGGATTATGCTTTGATAGGGAGTTTTTATACAAATAACACTCACTCATGCATTCCAACAGGTATACAGAGAGAAACTACACTTAGAGTTACAGTGTAAATATGGGCGCTTCAGGCACGCCATTCATTCCCATAAAGGAATTTAACTATCTTGAACGGTAATCTCTAATTTGCACTAGCAAAGCAGTTGTCAAAATATTAGGCTTTGTAAAAGATGCAAAAACAACAAATTCCTTCCGTCGACTATTTGTTACCAGTCATCTCGCTTTTAGGTCTAATGTCCTTTTTGTTCTTCTTGTTGAGGTCAGTGAAACATTGCAGCAAGAAGCATATCATGGACTGCCTTATGTCATTTTATGCCTAACTACAAGCATGCAAAGGCTATCCATATGTTCATCTATGTGCTACACCCAAAGTAAGAGCACTTGATTCCAAAAGACTGCTGCTGTGCACATTTTGGGTCAAAATCAATGGCCATTTTGGAAAAAAATAAGCCAGCACTACCGGCACTAGTGGCCGGAAACGATTTTTTTAAGCCACACCTTGTAACACTGGTCGGTTTGGTGTAGTGTAACATAATCCCCTTTGTCATTGTCACATAAAATTAATTTAAAGGTATCACGCAACCAATCAACAGAAATGGTGCCAAAAAGCACCTGTTTTGGTAACGTATGCAACTGGTTACTTCACCAGAAAACAACATTAAAGAGCTCTGCGGGGCTGTGCTCTGACCTGACCTAAGTCATTGACTGTTGGTTTGTGAGTGACAAAAGTAGGCTTGGACACTGGTCATTGGCTTTAAAAGTTGTTGCTCTAGTTATAAATTCTCCTGTTCACTTGACGGACTGCTCTAACAGACTGTGAAACCGTTAGTGCACAGAGTTATGAGTAGATTCCCCCAAACTAAGCCCTACCCCCCCACTACGCCTACACTACACAAGCGGATGAACAGCATGCTAAAATTGTGTTGTGAAGGGTGCAGTTTTTTGAGTTTTTGGCACAGATCAAGGTACAGATGACAAGGGAAGCTTAGCTGCTGTGGACAATAGAATCTATCAATCCATCCGTTTTCTATGCCGCTTAGCCTCAACTAGGGTGGACGAGAGAATCCCAATACAAAATTTTGTTGCAGTGTTCCCCATGCGTTCATTTACTAGTGGCTTAAAAGTAGAAAGGGAGGTACAGCCTTTGGCTATCAGGCTCTTCTCTTGTGGAGCCTTCTTACTGATTCAGTCTGGGGGTGCAGACACGCTCTCTTTATTCAAAAGCAACTTAAATGTCACATTTTGTTCAAAGCTTATAGTCAGGGCTGACTCCAGCATATCCTGGGTCATCTCTTAACTCTTTCACTGCCAAAGACGTCTATTGACGTCTTTTGCTTTTTTTCGCAGTAGCTACAGATCAAAGTCTTATTCATCTTGTGTGGGAATTTCTGACTTGTAGGCAATGTATTTCTGTCCCAGTATGGGGCAACAGTTCTCTTTTCCTCCCACCGGCAGCGACAGATTGTCTATGAAGAAGACGGACTGTGGGTTGAGAGAGGAAAATACCGAAACACATGCAGAAATCGAGCGGAGGCTAAAAAATACAGGCAGCTAACACTGGCACAGAGCTTGTCTGGCAGTGGATCTGCCTTTAGTAGTGACGCGATCGCAAAAGATTGAGGTGACATGGGTGATGTAGCTGACGTAGACACAAATGCAGTTGACAATGGCAGCCGAAGCAACAAGCTAGTGGTTAGCGTTGCTGAGCCATGTGGCATGAAACCGGAGCCTGACACCGGAAGCAGTTCTGAGTCGGGTGACTCAGAATCTGACCCTGATTCTTCTGACAAGTGGCTGTCGTCTGGATCGGTCAGCAGCAGGGATTCATCCCCGCATCCAGCAGACCCCACCGTCACTCTGCATGAATTTGCTTCTCTGCAGAAAAAGCTCGTTTTCTCTGTTTTTTGGTCAAAATCAGGTGTTTTTGCTGAAACTACGCTATGTTCTACCGCCAATATCTAAAGACCCAAAAAGGCTAGAAACAAACTTATTTTTTCTGATAAAAGAAGACAGTCTAAAGTTGAGATATTTTCAATATTTATGTAGCCCTAAAAGTCAATATTCTGTGGGTCTTGAAAGCTCAGCAAAAATGCCCAAAAACTCTGGCAGTATGGAGCTCTCCTCTCTGAACATGGCTGGCAGTCAATGAGTTAATTATGCCCACTTTTTCGCATTGAGGGCCGTATACAGACAGATTAAAGATGCAGGAGCCAATGTTCACCTTCATTTTTCAAGTATCTGAGCATACGCAAAAACAACCTGAACCTCTGATCGGCATCAGACTTGCACACTGTAGTATCGCACCTGCCCAAAACCTGAGAACTGAGAACTTCCATTCTCTCATACTTTGTTAATGAGTGGTTTCAAACAGATGGCAAGAAGGATTCCACAATGTAGCTTTCTTTATTCGCAACCTCAGACAAAACAAGGCATGGAACTATCTCATACAATTAACCACCCGAATCTTATAGAAAACCCCTAGTTTATGATTTCATTTCCCATTTCTTTTCTTGTTTACCATTTATATTGTTAATTGGGTATACTTTAACATCCTGGTTTGATTTTCAACTTTCTGTTTTAAAGCAGCCTGTTGTGGCACTATTTTATCCTGCAAATTTACTTGAAATTGATGCCATATTTGTGGTATATGTTTACTTTTGTCTGAATGAAAAAAAAAAAAAAAAAAAGTAACCTTCCGGTCCCTTCTGCAACACAAACTCGGTGTAACACTTCCTGTATCATGCGTCCGGACATCAAAATAAAAGCACGGCAGTAAAACATGCACAGTTATGCCACACATGCACTCCACATAAGCTGGCTTGCTACTTTGGCCTTTTTTTTTGTTTGTTTGTTTTTTTTTTTTAAGAGAAGCCCTTTCTCAATCGAAAGAGAAAAAACCTCTTCCAGTTTCACCTCTTGTTGTCGCAAGCCCACCTTAAAAGAACTGCCATAATGCGGAGTTAGCAAGGAACATTTAGCTCGTTTAACTCCTGCTGCAGAATTAGATATACGCTAACTTGCAAAACAGCAGCATGTACGATGTAACACGCTGTTAATGAATTGATAGGCTGCGGAGGTAAATACAGTAGGTACCAACAGGATCTCATTGTTGGCTGGACGGTGCTCGTCATTGTGTTATATCTTGTTACCGCTTGTTGTCGCCTGTCACTCAATGAGATGCGTTGCAAAATGGTAGAGAATAAATTGTTATGTGTTTATTCCATTTACAGTTCAGGTTGGAATGTATTTTGTGCGAAGCAAGGATTTGCTGTGTGCAGAGAACGCAAGAGCAGAGCGCGTTTGCGCACGCGCACAGCTTAGAGGGAGACCAAATAAACCACTGTTATTATAAAATATACAAAATCATAAATAATAATTAAACTATATATAATTATACTATTATAATTAGTTGTTGTTACACGTTATGTATACACTAGGTCTCCAACTTACAAACACAATTGGTTCCAGATGACCGTTCTTATGTTGAATTGTTCTTAAGTAGGGAAAAGGTATTATTACCAATGATATAGGTACTACACGTACGTGTATACATATACAGTATATGTGTATGTATGTAAATATGAGTTTGGATGCAGAATTAATATTAAATGAAGATAATTCATGAAAAAAACAATTAAAAAAATGATATAATAATACGTAATGATAAATGTTATTTACCTTTGAAGAGGAGTGGTCGAGCATACATCGTTGTGAAGGAGGAGGAGGAGTTATTGAAAAAAAGGACAAATCTTCGTCGTGGTTAGACTCTTCTAAAAGAGGTAGTGTTCTGTGGGTGGTGTAGAATTAAGCAGGCCTATTAACTCTTCATAAACTTTAATCACACGCTCTGTCCGGGTTGTACAATTTAGCTTTCCATTTAGCTTTATCTCCCCAGCGTCTAACTCTTCCTCTGTTGGTCCCAGTAGCTCTAACGCTGCCTCTGTTGGTCCCATTAGCAGTGTCACAGTGCCCTCTACTGGTCAAGCATGTACAGTAGAAGTATAAATAATGATTGAGCGACTACGGGCAAAATAAAATAAAATATAGACCAGTCTGCGTGTGTTCGTATCCGCGAATGTTCGCTAGTCGGGTGTTTAGAAGTTGGGGACCTAGTGTATTATGATTATATATATTATATAATAATGAAAAAAATACTGCAATGCAATAATTCCTTTAATTTGTCATCTTTCACCCTGTATATTTGCGGAATTGGCATTTGTGACGTGTATTTTCTCACCGGCAATTTATCTGTCAAACTTAAAGACAAATCTTTGTGCTTGTATTAGTTATCAGTAACAATATTTTAGCCTTTTCTAGTTTCATTATGCCCTCTTGCTCTATTTTGTTGGGTTTGGTTTATTTTATGTCTCCACTGAGCCATGTTCCACAGGTGGCCCCTGGGCCACACTTTGGACACCCATGCGTGTTCGAGCTGCATTATGGTGGGGCGGATGCAGCTTTTAGACCAACATGGATATTTCAAGCGAGAAACACTTCCTGACTTTCACTTTTAATGCGCATCCCTTCTCGCTAAATATAACGACCATGTCGCTCAGTTGTCAACACAAAAAACAGCCACACGTCACTTGCTGGGAACACCGAGGTAGGTGGCAAGGTGTGTGTTAAGCACTAAATGTGCATAATGCCTTGCGCACTGCCACTTCCATATTACGTGTATTATCATTCATAGTAGCGATGCAATAGTTCCCAGTCTGACTGGCTTCTGGCTGCTGTGTTCTCACAAGACAGCTTTTATCCAAACGAGAAATCTTGTCATGTTTTAATCAAGACCAGATCCCGCTACACCCCTACTTAATAATAATAATAATAATAATAATAATAATAAGGCCATAGCCCACAATAAGCTAAAACTCAACTCTGAATCCCCAACGTCACTTCCTGTCCACCGTCGATTCTGCTCCCCTACAAGGTAAACTGTCTTAATTAGATGAAGTACGTGCCCCACTTTGGGCAGCTAGGATCTACTATATTGGGGAATATGAATGTAAAGGTGACTATATGGGTGTAATTTCATGTCTAGATGTCTAATCATGTAAAAATAAACATTTAGAAAATCGTAAACAGGTTCTCTTTGCTATAACTATGAAAATATTCCATTTATCAAGAAGGAATCCTAATTGGCGAAAATTCACTTTCTGGAACCAATTATCCGCGATAAACGAGGGATTACTGTACAACTTTTAACCAGAAGCAGGAGTATAGCCGGGTCAGACTATAGTCCATTTTCAATAACATGACTTGCATAGTAGGTGCTGTCGGACCAAGTCAAGAGGCAAAATGCCGTTAGCTGCTGGAAGTGTGTGCGGTATTTACAGCCACACATAAGTAGATAAAAGAGAAACATGTGAAAAATCCATGTAGGTATGGAAAAACCTTCAGAAGGTGATCACAGTGCACATTAAAAATGCTAAGACAGAAATATTTATCAACAAATCTAAGGAGAGCAACTCAAAAAACCTGCTCACTTCCAACACAAATCACTGCATGAGATGAGCACATGTGCTATGTTTCCGGGGAAAAGAAAATATGAGAAAAGCCTAGGAAAAGATTAGAAGGGAGTGCAGCTATAGGGAGCTTCAAAGATGAGGGAGTACAGTGATGCTTTCACTCTTACTCCATCTGTTAAGTCTGTTTGATCATTTCTCTGCCCTATAACCCTTTTTTTCCCTCTTTAACTCCATCTTTTTGCCGTATCCTTATGTTCTTGAAACCCTGGATGGCATTTCTAAAAAAGCTCTGATTTGATGAGCATCACAGCCTCTTTTGAAAGAAACATTACATCACACAAACAGCCTTGCCTCTACACCCATGACACACACACACACACAGGAAATGCTATTCACAAACATGTCAATCATGTAAAAATATGAGCACACTTGTATGCAAAGGGAATGGGACTGCTATAAATCTCATTGACAGATTGACGTTTAACAGCAGCTAAACAGCATCTCCTATAGGCAACACATGGAACCACGCATGTGTTGCAGGAAAAAGGGCGGAAAATTCAACGTAAGTAGATTGGCAAAGGCACATGTTATGATCAAATTTAACAAGAAGACAGAATTAAGGCCACAAATCAAACTGCTTGGCAAGGTACTGATGACAAAAAGAGCCGACTCACATCCTGAAAAAGCCGCCTGTCCTGTGCCAGACGTTTGGACGCGAGGGTTTTGGTAACGTGATAGAAAGTGAGTAGAGCTCTGTGCTGCTGCAGGCCATCCTGGCCCTTGACCGACTCCAGCAGAATAGGGATGAGCTCCGGCCATTGCCTGGGGCAGTCCAGACGGGCTACCTTGGCTATCAGCACCGCGATCTGGGTCGCTATCTGTTGGCAAAGCACACAGAGGGGAAAGAGAAAGACCAGGGGCAAGGCATGAGACTGCAGAAGAAGGAGTGCATCAATGCAGACAGTTAGAAACCTCACTTCAGAAGCTACTTTTAAAATACATTACAAAAAAAAAAGTCAAATCAAATCATTTAGCTTAGATTGCTTTATTTGCTGTTAGAAACGGGCATTTGTTTTGTTTAAAGTTGATAAATGCGTGCTGTCATTAAAAAAGTACACTAAGTGCTAAAAACATTGGGCATGCAGTCTGGATTTTGTTTGGCAGCGAGAGGCTACGACTGTGGAGACATATGGTATCTAAATGGCATTCCCAGCCTGCCGTATGGACACTAACAGCCCTGATGTTTGAGGGCCATCCCTCAGGCCCCAACAAGCTGGTGAAAGCAGGATGGATGGTCACCATTCAGGGCCATCTTCCACGTCCTGCCATGCTGACACACACCACTTGTTTCCTGAATTATTGCTTCTTTTGCAGCAGCAGTAGCTGGAGAACAGTGAAAACAGTGGGCAGTCTTTACTTGCAAATGCTGTCAAACATGTTGTATTTTGGAGGCGGTTTTCATTTTTGTTTCTATGCCATGTATTCTACAAAATGTAATTTGGGAGATAATGAAGGTTTCAAAAGAACTGAAAGCATGCACAGAGAAAAAGGATGAATTTAGGCTGTGTGGTGAATGTCATATAATTGGCATAGACTGTAATTAGGGATGTCCGATAATATCGGTCAACCGATATTATAGGCCCAATATTGGCATAAAAATCGGTCTATATCGGTATCTTCCCTATAATGAAAGCCGATAATAAACAATGCTTTTTATAGGCCTATGGCCTCCCGCATTTACTGGTCTGCATAAAATGACCTCATCAAACTGCCTCTCAAATGTGGAAACAACTATGGGTGGCTAGTAGCAAGATGGATTACTTCTTCCTCTTCAATTTTGTATCGAATTTACACAGAGTGTTGGACCACATCAACTCATACGACAGCTTTGAATGTTACAGTAAGTCCAACTTTAAGTCTTTCAAACTCATGGATCGGAGCTTCAGGACAAGATGAAAGATATGTAGGACACAAATTCACTTTAATATCTATGTGCAGATAAAATTTCATAAAAATCTGATGGTGAAAAATATTTTAACTTTGGCCCGGAAATACTGGGTAAATGCAATTTGTAATGTGGCATGGAAACAAATACAGCATGTCGCTGCACTGAAAGTGCTAGGCATACATAACCTTGATTTTCTTCCCTGGACTTTTTGATGATCAAAAAAATGTAAATGACTGTTCTGTTGACTTTTAAAACTTTTTTCCTGAGCTTAATAAATGATAGTTGTTTTGTGTTGACTATGGTCTATTATTAGTGAAAAAATATTGAAAGACAAGTTATATGTATTCTGGTCACTAGGCATCAGCATTGTTTTGAGACATGACATGAGATTATATTACCTTTCACACTGCATGAAGAGCCGAGCCGACATGCCATGGCTGAGATCAAGTGGAAAAAAGGTTCTCCTCTCATTCCGTGTGGAAGTGGTATCTTTCTCCCCACTCCGTTTGAAACACTTTAAGTTTAGAATAAGTAAATTGGAGAGGCTAACTAGTTAGCTTGGTAGCTTGCTATCCTAGCAGCAGCTGGCTTTTGTCCATGCTGTAGGCTGTGCAACGTGATGTAAACAAAGAATAATAAAGGGTGAAAGTGACTATAGGGTGTTATTTCATGTCAAAAGAGCTCTAATAATTTCTGTGAGTCAGTCATAAACAGCAAAAATTAGGGAAAAAAGAGCTACGAGCGAAGTTCATACTAATACATTTATCTCCTATATCACAAAGCTGAGATGCTGTTTTGTCTTGAAATACATAGAATTTATTAGCATATCAACTCGTGGTGGAAAAAATGATTAGACCAGCCTTGTTTCTTCAGTTTATTGATCCATTTTAATGTCAAGTACAACTAAAGGCACCCATATTTGTTATCATCCAATGATGATAACAAATACAGCTCATAAGAGTTGTAAAGTTGTTCTTACATGAATAGCTATAGCATTGTACTGCCAAAAAAGGTAACTCTGATGAGCTAATTTTGTTGTCATTGTTATATTTGTCCAAACAAAAGGTACCTTTAGCTGTATCAGGCATTAAAATGAACAAGAACCTGAAGAAAGAAGGGTGGTCTAATCATTTTTCCATGACTGTATTATCAAAGTGGCCCTTGCATCCTTTCATTTTTCAGTATGTGGCCCTCGGTGGAAGAAGTTGAGACACCCCTGATCTGGAGGCTGCAAGCAGGGGTGTCTTTTTTTTCCCTTTCAAATAGCGTCAGACATCTATTTAGCCACACAGTGCATTCGCAAAGGGAGCAAATTACTTCATTTCTCGGTTCTTTCATCTTGCCAGCTGTGTCCAGTTTGCAGCCACAATATCTCTCAATGGCTGATTGTGTATTGTGCCTCTCAAAGAGCTCCTTGCAGTCGTAACTCATTGTATCATTGTCATTTCCATGAAGCCACACCATTTCACCTGCTATACTGCACTGTATGTAGCTTTGTTCCTGCCAGTATTGAGCGCCAAACCTTTATTGAGTGAGGGAAAGATATAATCTATCTTTTAGAATCATTAATAACAACATACTGTGCACTACTTGAGGAACTTTGGCAACAGTATTTGTTCTGATCCTTTCCTATACTTTTGCATTTCTAACTCTAAAAGATCATTTGAATAAAATTGCTCACTACCTACTTGTAGACAGCTCAGGTTGATGTCAATGGGTGGCAATCAGTGTTCTACATAATGCTACCTCATTCAAACCGCATATGATCACCATTTCATTTCCAGGTAGGTTCTTTGATAGAGTCCACCATCAAGGCAGGTGTAATTTCAGCAGAGTGGAGTACCACCACTAACCTGATTGACAGGCTCGTTGAAGTTTGTGATGAGCCCGGCACGTAATGTTGTCTTCTCCTCCTCTGATAAAGCACTGCGTATGAGGCAGAGAGAAAAAAAATGATCAGAGGAAGCAAGGCATGAGGACACAAACATTTTGTATGAAGAAAGTGCCATGTTTGGGAAAACTGCACTTTTTGGGAATGTTGCCCATCATCCACAATCCTTATGTGAGACATGAACACATGTCTTTCTCTTCTCTGTGCGTACTAAAGATAAAAACAGATAAAAAGAGACAGCTCATTACAGCACTTCATGGGATACACCTATGCCGCCTATGAAGACCGTTATTAAAACGCTTCCAAAAACCTCCAACAAGGTTTTATATTACATGCTGTGACCATGTAGTAACAGGTACATTCATGACAACATGTAACGGTATCTTTCTGTATTTTGGTCCTTTTTAGCATTACCAAAACTTCCTTCCACAGTGCATTGATTTCACATAGCAATATAGAAACAAACGCCTACATTTCATGAACTTTTCCAAACTCAAAAACAAAAAACACAGCAGCAGTGGCGGCAGCTACGAAAAGAAGCGTTACCTTTTTGGTAGTGGTCTGAGGCACTGTGAGCGTGGCGCTGACGTGCTGCGGGCGAGTCTGTGGTGAAGAAGTGTCTATACGCCAGTAACCTAGTTCAATCGGCGTGACAATGTTAATAACAATAATAATAACAATGTCGCTGTAGCTTGGTTAATATGCACGTCACATTATACGTAAATGGAGCGTTGTTGGCGCATTTTCAGAAGGATTTATAAGCTAGTATTTATAAGTTTCCCATTACGTGCAGTAATGAGCTGTTTCTTCTTATCTATTTTCGTATCTTTAGAACACACAGGAAAGAGACAGATATATGTGTTCATGTCTCACATAAAGATTGTGGATGATGGACAAAATTCCCCCCAAAAAGTGCAGTTTTCCTATAATCCCTGCAGCGACTTGCTGCAAGGTGCTTAGCGGTGCTGAGCCTCTTTTGCATTGTGGGGACAGCAAGCCTGTCGCACAAGCGTATGCTGAATATGAGGCTGGTTTGATGGGGGAGCCTTATTTTTAAATCTAAACATGCAAAGTCCAAACATAACTATCTAAAATAGCTCCGTCTATTAGGATATTACAGGATGAATTCAAATTCAGGGCCAGCCTTCACTAAATCCCCTGCTTTGCCTTCATCTTACAGTTGACAAAATTGCATGTGACGCTTTTACATCGCAGGTTTGTGCAAACTGTCAGTGTGTTTTTGCAAAATATACGAAAAAGAACAGTGCTGTAGACTTTAACGGCAGCTGATGGAGTGGGGGACAGCTCGATGATGATGGGGATGTGTCAATGAGCGTTTGGGAACATGGAAAGCATAAAGATTTACAACGCTTAGGAGGAGTATGCTGAAGTGAAACAGGATTTATGCACACATGTTGGCAATGCTAACAAGATTAAAATATATATCAACGTGACTGCAAGGCTGTGTTAACAACGGGTAACCAGGGACTCATAACACATGAGTAAACAAGACGGTTGGAAATTCAAGGACAGAGAAGACACACATAAGGCAAAAGCTCTAAATCCAAATGTCCTAAAAGTTGTGCAAATTGAAAACAAAATGCACCACAAAAGTCAAATACAAACCAACTTTAGCTTACTGAGCATCTAAATTATTAACTTTTTCTTGAGCTTTTTTGTCATGCCACCACAGAGTGGTGCCATTTATTACAAAGAAGGAAAGTGTGATGATAGTTACAGGACCCGAAACAGCGATGATCATGAGGAGTAGTGACAGAATAATAATAATATTCATGACGATGCATTTTATTTGTAAGCGCCTTTCAAGGAACCCAAGGACACTGTACATTGAAACAGATAAAAGCTTCGCACAACATAAAATAGAATAAAATAAAATGGCATAGTCAATTACAAGGAGAAAGAGGTCCTGAATACGTGACTTTTGTGTCTGGACTTGAAAAGAGGAAGAGAGTCTATGATATGGAGGTCCGGTGGGAGTGAGTTTGAGAGCAGAGCGGCTGAAAACTCTGCAACCCATGGTGCTGAGGCGAGCAGGTGGAACCGTGAGGTGGATGGAGGAGAATGATCTGAGGGAGCTGGAGGATGTGGCAATGTTGGGGAGGGGGGTGACAGGGCGCCAGTGGAGGTGTTGCAACACAGGGGTGATGAAATGCAGGGGTTCTGGTGATGATGTAGGCGGCTGAAAAGTGGTACACTCGCCTCTGTCCTGGCTGCTCAGTAAAATATGTCTAAGGCAAAGTCCTTTGAAATTCCTTTATCATCATTTTCAGTGTGTATACATATAAACAAGAGAATGAAATGCTGGTCACAACCAGCGCTGCAATGCAGATACAAACATACTCTCACACTTAGACCTACATGCCCACCTACATGCCCTAAATTAACATCATTAATGAGAGAACAACAGATTTTCTGGACTATAGTGCGCACCGGTATATTAGCCACACCCACTACATTTTAAGAGAAAAAAAAAAGATGTGTACATACTGTATAGGCCGCACCTGTCCATATGCCACAGGTGTCCACGTCGTAACACGCAATATTTAGTACACAGAAAGATTTTTTTTTATTAAATTTTTTTGATTAAATGAATGATTTTTTTCAGTGCATGTAACATGGCTAGTTAAACAGTAGCCTTCCACAAAAGTCATTCATCACCATCCTCCTCCTCTTCCTCCTCCTGGGAACTACAACCACTAAAGTCTTCTTCTGCTCATAATTGAAAAGACTCATAATTCCTCTGTCACACACTTTTGTCAGTCTCTCTCTCATTCGTTGTTGCTCTCTGTGTCATTTCAAGTTCAAGTTCAAGAGTTTTATTATCATATGCACAGTAAAACAGGTAGTTCTGCTATGCAATGAAATTGTTGTTCTGTTCATTCTCCCAGAAAAAGAAAGAAAGATAAACAGAAGAAAATGAATAAGAACATCAGAAACATAAATACCAATAAATTAAGCAACTACAGAAGAGACATTAATACAAACAAACAAGCAAACAAACAAACAAATAAATAAATAAAGTGCTATGAGTTTGTGCGTGTGTTGCATGCGGCATGTGTGAGTGCTTCGTTGAGAAGCCTGATGGCCGGTGGGTAAAAGCTGTTTGCCAGCTTTGTGGTCCTGGACTTCAAACTCCTGTAGCGTCTGCCTGACGGTAGGAGTGTGTTGTGGATGTGTGCTGTCCTTGATGAGGTTGTTTGTTCTTCGTAGGACTCTAGTTTTATAAATGTCTTGCAGTGAGGGGAGGGCTGCCCCAACAATGTTCTGTGAGGTCTTGATCACCCGTTGGAGTGCCTTCCTATCACGTGTTGTACAGTTACCGTACCAAACAGTGATGGAGGCGGTAAGCACACTTTTGAGTGTGTGCATACGACATGCATACACATCAAACACTGGAGCAGAGCAAAATGTGTTATTGTTTCTGCGGGCTTTCTGCTGTATGCAACCGCTGCTACTTCATTATTGCCTCCACTGCTTCCGAGTGAGACAGAAAGGCTGACATAGATCCAGTTCAATTTGAGAATAAAAACATTCTGTGTTAAAAACAAATCGTTGTGGAAACACTGCAACATGTTTTGTTTATACAGGAGTAACACTACTGTGTGTGTGTGTGCGTCTGGCAGATGATAATAATAATAATAAATTTGCTTTTCCCTTATTTACAGAGTGGGCAGGCAGCAGGCAACTGTAACGCTACAGTTGGCACAGCTATATCATCATCTGCCAAGAATAGTATAATTTGTGTGTTATTTGTGTGTGTGTGTCTTAATAAAACTTTAAAAGACTTCAGTGTGTGTATCGGTACTTTTTAAACATTTTGAGCATATTCAACAATGTCATGATAATAATAATAATCGTGATAATTTTGGTCACAGTAATAGCAATATGAAATTTTGTTACATCCCTACTCAGGAACTGATGATTTTTTTGTCGTTTGGGTTAAATTGTTTCAAAACAAGGCAACCTTCCCTGATCTTAGCTTTTTTGTTACATTTCAACAGGCGCCATGCATTTTGCTGAGGTTCCGTTAATCTGTTACAGCACATTACATTTCAAATTACAGTTATTACCAGAGCACAACAGCTGTATAATGTGGCCTACACGTTCTACTGTGACACCACATTTATCCTGCTCTATCGGGCATCGCACTGCTCTTCAATTCATGGCAATGAGCCCAAAGGTAATCAAATTACTTGTGGGGTTGGGGCGGGAGGGGGGGTACACAGTACTCTAAAAAATGAAACCGACTTCACTAAACTACTGACAAGTGCAAAACAAACTTGGTAAAAGGCGGAGGAGAAAGGCTTTGCAGAACAACAAAATAACAGCAAGACAGAAAGTGGTCACACAAAGAGTGCTGAGGCAGAGCTCAGGACCTCGGGCCAGCAGCTGTCCTGTGGATTTATCGTCCAATGTTCCATTCAAATCCAACTAAAGTCAGCTTATAAAGTACCCTAAGACACACACAGCTCAGTGAAAGCTCAGAGGCCACATACATCAGCGCACATTAAAAGACACAAGAATAAAAAACTGCGGGGGTGTGTAAATAATCAGGGTGGAAGGCAAAGAGAGAGGACATAAGCTCCAACTGTTAAGGGTTAGCGCATAAGGGACCCATAATAGGAAAATGGAACACCAAAACAAATGTGAGTGCAATGGCAATAAACAGAGTGAAATAAAGACTGTGGAACAGTCAGGCCAGCAGCGAGGGAGAAATAAAACATGCTGCAGAAGAAAGAACAGAAGACAGCACAGTGAGGCTGACAGCATGGGGGAGCCAGCAGGTAGTAGAGCATGTACTTACTGGGGGGCAACTCTCCTCCAATATCTGTCAATGCCATTTTTGAAGTACAGCACTGCCAGCCACCTGACGTTCACATCCAGCATGTGGTTATTGAAGATGTTCTGAGGAGAAGGAAGCCGTGCATTTCATCAGCTCAGGGCAGAATTGATCTGAGTATCGTGTTTTTTTGTAGCAAAAAGAAAGTTGTTTCTTCCAAATCAGAGCATCTGCATGTTTACAATGCAAAATGTACACTGCAACCTCCAACGCTGCTAACAAAAATATGACAATTTGGAGATTTCAGCTCACTGATCATCTGAAGAACTGACTCTAAAAATGTGTTTAGTTTTTTTTGTGTGTTTTTTATGCCACTATGTCAGAAGGGTACCAGTGATAACTAAGAATAAAAGTGTGATGATAATCCGAAATGGAATTTACTACGAAGGTCTGGCTGCTTAGTGCAATATGAGCAATTATTCTACTTCAATGACAATGACTCATGGAACAAAGACACTGGACCAGAGGGAAATTCTTAGATATCTTGCCCACCAGGAGGACCGAGTAGAAGCCCGGCTGCGTCTCCCACTGCTTGAGCTGCTCCTCTGCAGGCTTTAGCACAGCTGTGTCCTGACTGGTGGCTTGGGTTAAGGCCTGCAGCACCACCGAACTAGCACCGTCCATATCCATCACTGGATATATCTGGAGGGAGGGAAACACAAGGCAGGAAGTCACAAACAACATCAGCATTTTAGCAACTTTAGTTCTGGGTGTCTTTATTGTTGCTTTGTATTTATCCTCCTAGCTCTGCTGAGTGAGCCTTTCCATACTGTTCAAGCCCCACAGGTCCAAATTAATCTTCACTGGACTTAGAAAGCATAGAGTTGTTCCTTCCTTGTTCATTTTCAAGACGCCTCGTTCAGTAATGGGAGGTTTTTAGCAACTAATTGTGAAGGATGTCTTTTTGCACGTGAAAACCTTTGAGCATTACTAATGATAAGGAGAGAAAGTGCTTTATTACGTTGACTACTTGCAAGGAATCTGTCGTCAGGAACTGTTGACAGGCAGTTAATTCAACACATTTAATATTAATGCATACTGCCAGACTGCTGGCCTTAAATATTGAGATCCAACTACTATTAATCAATAAATAAATCAGTCAGCGATTGATCTAGACCCCCTCTAATTGTTTTTTCTTTACCTTAGACTCATGTGAACAGTGTGAGGAGGTCCCTTTTCTTTTCAGGATGAGTTTAGTGTGGACGAACCCCATCAAAAGCATTCCCAGGTCCAACATCAGTGACTTCTTATCTCACAGACAAACACACAAATTTCCAGAGACACACTCCAACATCTGACAGAAGGGACGACTCCATACTTTCACTTTCTAAAAGGCTATATAGCCAAGCGTCCCAATATATTTGGCACAGCCTTAGCAGGTGGATGTGTGCCTACTGCCATCTATTGGCCGGTAGTAGATTTTCAAAAGGAGTGATCTGTTCTTGCTCAAGGTTCAGACGCATTTAGCATCAATATTTGTCAATAGTTGGAGTGTTAGTAGTATGAAAAAAGTAGTATGTATGAATAAAAGGGGGGGATGATGCCGGGATTTTTCACATGATCAGAATTACCTTTAGGATCAAAAACATTTCTACAAAACTTGAGCAAAAAACAAGAGCACACAGACAGAACCCAGTTCCGAATAATAGCTAAATGTTTGCATGCACGTCATCTTAGGGATTGTGTCACATGATGTTTTAATATAGACTGTCTGTTTACACGGATGACAAGGTGACTTAAGAATCGCAAAATGTGTTGGAGTATGTGCAGAGAAGCAGAAAGGCTGTCAGCATGTAAACAGATTATTTTATTATCATTTTGTAAATACGCATAAATGTGCTGCTGTGATGCTGAGGTGTTTGATGTTATGTACCAGCAAGGTATTTCATAAGGTGCCCAAAAATAAACTTGTCCAACTTTAAAATGTGACAAAAAGTGGATAAAAAGCGGTAATATGAGGGATCACCATAAAGAAAAGTTGTACCAAGGAAACACGCCACAACATGCGCCACAAGCATTTTATCATTTAAAAGAGTGTTTGTGTTGCAGGTAGGGGTGTCAAGATTAAAATGTGACAAGACTTCTTATCTAGAAAAAAAAAGGTCTCCTGGGCACTAAGCCTGGGACGTTAATAAATTAATTAATTAATCACGCATTACAAGAAAATGAACTTGGATTATGTTGTCTAAATATTTTGGCATGTGCATGCGTGTCTGTTTTCCTTGTCTCTTGCCTCCAAACAGACAGGAAGAGTTGTGCATTGGTTTCAGCATCTTTATGCGTTTGTTCCATAGAACAACGGTATGAACGGAGTGAGCCCTTTTGTCAGTCATACAATCTCTTTGTCTCGGTGGGTGGAGGCGGGGCTGTTAGCATATACACAGAGTGTGGTCACTAGGTGGCTTCCGATCCGATCCGATTTTTTTTTTTTTAATAGTCTTGCCAATCCATTCGGATACAGTAACAATCCTTTTTTTCCTGTTTTTTTTTTTTTTAATAATAAACTTTTGTTACAAACATGAATTTGTGGAATTGAATAAGGTTATGAAAATAGCTCTTCAAAGCATTAAAAATAATGCAACCAAAGTATTGCTGAATTCAGTTTTTATATCATAGTATTTTACTGTTATTGATATTGTTACACGCTGCACAGTGGCCGAGTGGTGGCCGAGTGGTTAGCACGTTGGCCACACAGTGAGGAAATCGGAAAGACCTGGGTTTGAATCTCTGGGTTTGCATGTTCTGCCCGTGCGTGTTTGTGTTTTCTCCTGGTACTCCAGTTTCCTCCCACATTTCAAAAACATGAATGTTAGTTTAACTGGCAACTCTAATTTGTCCATAGGTACGAATGTGAGCGTGAATGACTGTCTATATGTGCCCTGCGATTGGCTGGCGACCAGTCCAGGGTGTACCCCGCCTCTCGCCCAAAGTCACCTGGGATAGGCGCCAGCATACCTGCGAGACCCTAATAAGGATAAGCGGCATAGAAAGTGGATAGATAGTGTTACACACATTGTCCCGCTACTCTGCCTCTGCACCTTGGCCCAAACAGGTTGAGATAGACGGCCGCCCCGCAGAGTCTGTGTTCTGCTCAGAGTTTCTTCCCTCAAAGGAGTTTTTCCTTGCTACCATTGCCAAGACCTTCTCCATGGGCCTTGAAATATTATCTGTTGTGAATTGGCAAAACAGTATAGAAATAAAACCTGTTATTCCAAGTCAAGAACATGTATTGCAAAAACTGTCTTGCATGCACCATTGCGTGCCTCTTACAACTGCTGCAGACAATAATGATCAAGTACAGCCATGGTGCTAGCTAGCTGTCAAAAGTTAGCAAGCAACAGCAAAACCGCTTTTGTAGTTGCGCAAACCAAGAGGGCGCTGGCATTCCAATGACTGTAGTATTTCGCCTCATCCTATAAGCATCCAAAGCCCTTTTGTGGACAACATTTGTCGCCTGTACGCAAAAGCAAACACGTTTAAATGCAAAATAGTTGTGCGAGGTGCGACTGACACTGATGCAACGTTAACCAGCTCATCAGCAACTATGTAATCATTTACACATGACGGTGATGTTCATTAGAAGGCGTTTGCAGCTTTTCGTGTAGCTCACCACGAAAACAAATTCCAAAAAATATGTGAATAACAACCGAGCTAACTTTAAGGCTAGCAAGTAAGCAAGCAGGCTAAACTTACTCAATACCAGACATGGGTCCGACATTTAGCAGCGAATTTTGCCTTTGCGCAGGTTAATGGGCAAAGGCCACACAGGAGGGATAAAATATAGCATGACTCACCTCAAAGAAGGACTGGAGGTGAAGAAAAGCAGACTACCGGCCTGTGACAGAAGCAAAGAAAAGCTCTGTTTAGTGGTACTAAGAGAAGATGGGGAACACACGCTTGTCAGAATGGCGCCAGCAACATAAGTTGGCGCATGTTGATGACGTCACGAGAATGCATCGTTCTGTGACTACTATTAGTATCGTATTCAATATCCTTAATTTAATTTAATTTTCATTGCTCATGTCCCCTGGTATATATTACCTTATTGTGTGTTGTTGTTATCCAACTGTTATTTGTTAATGCCCATGTCTTGACCTTATGTTATTGTAAATTGTAAGGCATTAATAAAGTTGAATGGAATATATATATATATATATATATATATATATATATATATATATATATATATATATATATATATACTATTAATATCGTATTCTTCTTGTATGTTGTTGGTACTGTACATATCCATTAAAATGGTCTTTTTTTAATAAATACAATGTTAAATTTAAAAACAAGGAGCCCGGCATTTCATTTATTCTATACTACTACTACTACACATGTAAAAACTACACAGTACCTTGTACTGGAACAATCATAATCAATCAATAATAACCAACTTAATCTTCAGTTTTATTCTTTTCATAACAAAATTACATACATATACAAATGGTAAAGCTGTTAAGACTCACACTTTATTATCTACAATGTCTTTATTTAAAGTTTTTCTGCATATGTTTGCCTTTTTGCAACCTCCCTGGTGTGTGTTTTTTTTTTTGTCCTTTTGTTTACTGTGTAATTTTCAGAGCTGTATATACAATACTTAAGATTTTGCTCCACTTGCATTACTTCCATATAGACAGTATGTACTGGTGTTCAATAAAACCAAAACTTTCAAAAAAAAAAACACATTTTAAACATTTAAAAAGGGGGTAATACATACATACAAACACACATGCAGGTAATGCAGGCAAGAAAAAAAAACTAAGAATGCTTTCAAAAATGGAAGTGTCAACTGTTTATTTCCATCAGTTAATAAAAGGCATTGAATGAACAGAAGAGAAATTTAAATCAAATCAATATTTGGTGTGACCACCTTTTGCCTTCAAGACAGCATCAATTCGTCTAAGTAAGCTGCACACAGTTTTTGAAGGAACTCGGTCGTTACATCTTGGAGAACTGACCACAGATCTTCTGTACCTTGTTTCTTCATGTATTCCCAGACACACCTGATGATGTAGAGATCAGGGCTCTGTGGGGGCCGTGCCATCACTTCCAGGACTTCTTGTTCTTTATGCTGAAGATAGCTCTTAATGACCTTGGCTGTATGTTTGGGGTCATTGTCCTTCCTTGTCCAAATAAATGTGTGGCCAATCGTACCTCCCGGATGTTACTGCATGATGGATAAGTATCTGCCTGTATTTCTCAGCATTGAGGACACCATGCATTAAACCTGACACAAAACTCCATTTGCAGAAATGCAGCCGCAAACATGCAAGGAACCCCCACCATGCTTCCTGTTGCCGGCAGACATTCATTAGTGTATCGCTCCCCAGCCCTTCAGCGAACAAACTGCTTTCTGCTACAGCCAAATACAAATTTTGACTCATCACTCCAGAGCACCTTTTGCCATTTTTGAGCACCCCAGTTCCTATGTTTTTGTGCATAGTTCAGTCGCTTGGTCTTTTTTCCATGTCGGAGGAATGGCTTTTTGGCTGCAACTCGTCCATGAAGACCACTCCAGACAGTAGATAGGCGTAACTGAGTCCAACCGGTTTCTTCCAGTTCTGAGCTGATGGCACTGCTGGATATCTTGCGATTTCGTAGGGAAATAAGCTTGATGTGTTTTCATCTGCCGCAATAAGTTTCCTTGGCCGACCACTGTGTCTACAACCCTCAGCGTTGCCTGTTTCTTCAGGGGGCTTCAACAGCACATCTTGAAACACCAGTTTGCTTTGAAATAAATGTCTGGGAGAGACCTCGCTGATGCAGTACAACTACCTTGTGTCTTGCTATCACATATGACCTCATAAAACTGTCATCCACAACCTCTCCTTTGTAGCAAAGTGTGGCTGCTCCTCACCCAGTTTTAAGTGTCCTACACAACTGTTTCTGTTTCAGTAAATGACTGTTTCAGCCTACATGTGATGGCCTGGTTGGTATAATTGGTTGATCATACACCTGACGACAATCTATAAAATCCGACTTTTTGCAAATGTACCTATAAGAAGTGATGCTGGTTTGGCGGCAAAGGGTAGTGACACCAAATATTGATGTGATTTAAACCAACATAACACAAATAACTGCATCATCATTAGAAAGAGCTTTGAATATCTCGTTTACCCTGTTAAGCTACACGAGCAGGGGACAGTGTACTACAAACTGCTGTCATCATGATGCAGTGCAGTTTAACATTATTACTGGATGACTATACAGTATGTTCAGGAAAGGGTGCAAATGCCTTGTGTATGCACATGACAACGACCTTTGTACATGACGCGTGTTACTCAAAGCAGTTTTTCAAGTTAAACCTCTCTCTGCTAAAGGATAAGACAAGTTCCAGCCAGTCACACACCTTCCTATACTGCATGCTGACATGTTCACTACAGTAGTTTGCTGCTCAGTGCTGGACAGAGAGAGCGTGTGAGTGTGTTGTTCTTAAATGGGGAGTGTCTTCTGGCAGGACCGTCACTAGTTTCTGTTTATATTTGTTTTTGGGTGACTCGCTGACCAACGTTCTTTCAGAGCACACTCACAATATCCACCGGACGAGCATGAAGAGTTTACTGGAATTGTTTTTCACTAGCCTTGGTGGTGCAGTTGTTGTTTATTATGGAGTGAAGCTGCTGCTTGTCACCAGGATGCTTTATCCCAAAATGTGGTTCCCACTGCCAAAGTCTTTCTTTTCGTCCATGGGAGAGTGGGCAGGTAAGCTTGCTGTGTACTGTATGTCTTTCTTGGAACAGATTAGATGCTATCAGCATCACTGCATGCATTTTTGAAAATGAAGAGCTTAATTGGTGCAGTGCAAACTCCAAAGTCAAACACCCCAAAAGCTGCACAATTGGGAGTTCAAAGTCAATTTTTTTCACGCTTCACGTCAGCAAATGTTCATTTTAGGGGGCGTCGAAAGGGTTAACTTTCAAAAACACTTTGAGCGCCAACTGCAAAATCTACATCAAGTCAAATGAAGGATCGGAGGAAGCCAAAGTACTTGATGTCAAAGCATTCATGGATCTGGACAAATATTGAAGGTGACATCTCGGCTACCAGGAGCTTGCAGTCATCAACAATAGACTAAAACACAACAATAATAACATAGATTAAGCCAAATTCAACAATATTAAGCGTGTTTCTGTCCAAATTTTACTCCAGTATTTATATTTTCATGCTTAATGTTTTTATTTTATTTTCTTTTATATGTGTCATTAATTTTATTTAGTCTTACGTTATTCATTCTTATTACATATCCATTTCCTTTAACACTGCATAAGCTGTGTACTGTCAGCTATTTCCTTTTTTATACTCATATTTGTTTATTTTTTTCAACCCCTTTTGATTCTTTTCTTTCCTTCGTCCATTGCTGGACATTCTTTATTCTTTTGTCTTTAATTAGAATGAAGGCACATGAAGGTGCCGGCACGGTGGCCTAGTGTTTACCATGCTGGCTACACAGCCTCTTGCCCACAAGTTAGTTGGGGTAGGCATCAGCATACCCCCATGAGCCCAGTGAGCACAAGCGGCGTATAAAATGGATGGATGGGTAGCACATAAACACAGGAAGTGAACAAGCTTGACATTATATCCCACCCCACGCCCCAAGTAATGTCATTTCACGATAGCAATTTGGCAAAGTTTAGCTACTAATGCTAGCTATCACTGAATGCATTACCTTTCCTAACAACAGAATGACTCCAAACTGTCGGTCGCTTTCCTGAGACTGCTTTTATGTGTGGGTGTGTGTACGCTACGGGCGTATCTAGCAATCATCTTATTCATTATTAAATGCAGTTTAATTTATAATTGTGAAAAATATAGACAGACTGAAACCACTATTGGTAACATACGCTAGCCGGTGATGGTGATCTTATATTTTTCATTGGAAAAAAAAAAGTAATCGAGCAAGTTACAAACTTGTTTGTCTATTTATGGAACAAATTACTTGGGCTTACATTATTTCTTAGGGGAAAAATGTATTTGGTTAACGTCCGTTTCGGTTTGAGTCGACGAATCAATGACGCTAACCAAGGTTCGACTGTATTTGCTATGGGAAAATGTGTTATTCTGAAACTAGAACTACTTGTACAACGACAATGAATGCCACAGCTGATTCAGCACTGGTCCAGTCCAGTCTTAAGACAAAAACATTCCTCTTGGAGTCCCCGAGCGCTCTTGTTGACTTACAACATTTCCTTTGGCGTCACCAAAAGAGACACTTCACTCTCCCACAGCACTGAAAGAATCCTTAGGAAAAACACACAAAGCAAGGCGCAGCCGGTCTTTCCTCTTCTTCCCAAAGTTCACCTCAGAGTGGAACAGCGTGTTCTCGCCTGGACAATTGCCTCAGTACCTCATTTCTCATGGGGAAATGGTGAATTTTTACATGATCTCATCAACGTCACAGTTTAGCGTTTACACTTTGCCACTGATGTGTTCTAGAGCAGTGATTCTCAACTAGTGGGTCTCAGACAGCTTGTCAAAAATTACATTCAAATATGTAACATACAACCAATGTTTGACTTGTTTTTTTATTTTGAAATAACATTTTAGTCAATAATTGGCTAGCGACAAGTCCGGGGTGTACCTAGTGAGGATAAGCGGCATAGAAAAAGGATGGATGGATGGATTTTAGTCAATGTTTTAGTCATCTTCCTCCTTGATATACACCTATTGCATGTTTACTTGATTTAGTGCAATTTTGCTATTGAATTTGAATCTATGCATTATTTGTATGCGTGCAGTTATCATCTTCCTTGTCATTTCTTGAATAAAACGCCTTAACAAATTAATCTGAAATGCACTTTGGGCAAATAATTGTGTGTTTTAAAGTTAAAGAAGAAGACATTTCAAAAACAACTTAAGTAAAAGTGGTTTGTGACTTACAGAGTGTTGGAAAACGTGGGTCCCAGATTGAGATCATTTGAGAACCCCTGTTCTAAAGTGACCCCTGCAAAACATTTCACCCACATATCCCCATCATAATAAATATAGTCATGGTTGTTAAAGCACCGTGACGGTTTGCCATTGTTCTTCAGCTTCATTGGTACATAAGCTAAATAAATGTTGGTATTCAACCATCCATCTATTTTCTATACCACATGTCCTCATTAGGGGCGCAGGTGAGCTGCAGCCAATCTCAGTTGACTTTTAGGGTTAAGAGGCGGGGTACAGTTCGAATTTTGCGGCTCGCTGCTTTTCAAAAATATATTCATTCATAAATCATGATGTTTCGTGGTTGAATATGGCCGCTTATTAGGCAAAACCAGGGATTCTCTGATCAGGTTTTTATGCTGCCGATACCGATATCGATCATCCACAAGTGAAATCGGCCGATACCAATACAGGTCTTATAGATTAGGTGTAAATTTTTAAATAAAAAACATTTGAAACATATGTTTGTTTCTCTATAAACCATAAACAAAATGGTTGCATCCACAACTCACATTTTGAATTTCATTATGCATTTCTTCCTGGTGTTCTCACATTATTAACTGAAAACCTGAATGAAAAGCAGGCTTGCAGGCGCCTCGTGGTGGTGGGGAGGGCTCCCTGGTCCCGGCAGGCACCACGTTGGTCACCGCTGGGCTATATGATATGAAAGGGAAACCATAAAATTTAGACAAAAACATATTTGACTTACTTTTCCAAAATCTGGTGAAACTTAGAGCATCAGGCACCTTCTTTAAGGAGACTTTGGATGCAACAGCATCCAGCAGGACTCCAGGCAGTCGGAAAACCTGGTTTCCTCCACCGCCGCCTACGTCCGGCCATACAGTCTGACGAATCCAACCATTGTTCAAGCTATCACGGGCGCATTTCCCGCGCTTTGGCTAATTAGCCACCGCCAGACCGACATTCACATCGCAAGTCGCAAAAATTTACCACACCCTGCCAAGTGTCCGCCCCCCAAATGCCGCACCAAACTAAAGCTTTTTAAAGATATCATATCACTCTCACGATGACAAGAAGTCCCACACGGCTAAATGAACTAAAATAAAAACATAAGCCATTCAGAAGACGTATTCATAGATGTTGCTGATTGTAATATTCTACACTGGTCACTTGGTGTCAGTAATGTTACTGTAATGTTTGGTGAGACACACAAGCACCAGACTTCATCACCAGCCAGAACAACAGGCTTTTATTGCAGGTTTGAACGATCTCACAACAGGCACAATAATCTCTAACAAAAGCACAGGCTACTGTTGCGTGCAAGCTGAAACTCAACTCTGAATCCCCAACGTCACTTCCTGTCCTTCCCTCACTTATCTCCCCTAAGGAACACATTTATAGCGACACACACAAGGATGAGTTGTATTTAAGTCTTAAACGGCTTATTTACTCTCATTATGTCCACTATATTGGGTATTACGAGTGCAAAGGTGACTATAGGGGTGTTATTTATGCATCCATATGTCTAGAGGGCTCTAATGTTAAAAAAAAAAACATATTTAGAAGGTGGTAAACAATTACAAAAATATTTGATTTATAAATAAGGAATCCCACTTCGCTGAAATTCAGTTATCACAATCACGTCTGGAACCAATAAGATGAAAAGATAACTGCCTATGTCCTAATGTTGCATTTACTTTGCTGTATTGTCATTGAACACAAAAGGTCAAAGTTAAGAGAAACCAGCAGAACATACAATAATTCCCATCACATCACAGTATGATGTTTTGAAACACTAGCTGAGTCATGATCACCATATACAGTATCATCATATTAATTCAAAACAACAATAATGTAACTACAAAGTCAAACTAAATGAAAGATGGGTCAAGAAAGGATCCCTGTGGGACTCCCTCAAGATCGTTTCAGCGGATTTTATGCAAATGTTAGGGGCGATTGGGTAGCTCCTCTTGGGCTAACATTCTTGATGATTTGGCCATTTTAGACTTTAAGTATGTCGCTGTAGTAGCAAACGAAAAGATTACAAATAGACAGAGAGGGAAATAGGGTTGCTATAGGCTGGCTGGAGGCGGAGCTGATCGGCAAAGGGGATCAGTGTTTAAAAGCAAGTATCGGCATGCCGATACCGTGCTTTTTCACTGAAATCGGACGATACTGATCAGTGGCTTATCTATCGGAGCACCCCTAGTCAAAACATATGAATATTCAAGCACATTTTTTAGCCTAAATTAAGCGTTTTCAGCATATAAATGGCTAAATGAATTAAAAATATATATATAAGCCATTCGGAAGACGCATTCAAAGATGTTGCAGATTGTAGTATTCTACACTCGCTTGATGTCAGTAATTTTACTGTAATGTTTACAAAATCCTTTTGGGGTTAATAACAACACAATATGTGACATATATCTGATATATCTGATATAACAATATGTGTCTTATGATGTACTGCAAACTACTGTTAAGCATATTCTTCAATTAACACCCAAAAGTGAGCATTAATATCTTTGTAAAGACAAAATTAGTGATAGATCAGTTGTAATGGATTGTATTTTCTTATTTTGCCATACACAGTCAAACGTGTTGATAAGAATAATCCACACAAAACAGGCTACATTTGTTCTGACTTGAAAATATGACTTCTCCAGTGACTTACACGGTTGGCCCACTCTTTTGTTTTAACACTTCCAGTACATCCCGTGTGATTTAAAGCCCTAACACTACACTTTCCAGACAAGAAACCAGAAACATGCCTGTTATCTGGAGAGGGGGGGCGGGTGGCTGAGGAGATGAGAGGGTAGTGGGCACTCAGACACAAGTAGTTCCTGTTTGTTTTCTCCGTGTTCTTTATCAGAGCTGGGGAACATGCTGTAAGTACAGCTGGTTGGAACAAGATGAGTAAGCAAACACTGCCGGCGTGATGACATAATTTTTGATGCCCCTGGTGGTGAGAATGGAAACTGCTGTAAATGCAGACAAGTAATAGGAAGTGTTCTGGTTTCAGTGGTGACTGGTGCATCCGAGGGCATAGGAAGAGAATACGCCTTTGCGGTAAGTTTTGCTTTAAATCATTAGAGTCATTCAAATGATTCATTAGCTTTCTTAGTGCATAATTGTGATATATTTCCTGAAAATGACATAAATCAAAGCAGTGTTTCCCAACCAAGGAACATGTTTTATTTAGAATACTATGTATAAAATATGCCAAGACATATATACAGTGGAACCTTGGTCAGCGTCCGCCTGGAGAGTGTCATTTTTGATAAAATTTTCGCCACAGTTTCACCTCGGTTTGCGTGCATTCTGCGGTTAGAATACAATACCGCGCATCTTGTCCTGTTATTAATACACCGCGGGACTCCATCAGTGTTGGGAGCCCTATAGCAACCTGCAAGGATACGAGGCTGGGCCAAAGGTAAGAAACAGGCAGGCCTTTTTATCTCATAATTTCTACTTTTTATGACTCTTAATCTTGTAATTTCAACTTTTTATCTCATACTTATGACTTTTAATCTCGTAATTTTTACGCTTTATCTCATAATTATGATTTTTTTATCTGGTAATTTTGACCTTTTCATCTGATCATTCTGACTTTTTTCTCATAATTATGACTTTCAATCTCGTAATTTCTACTTTTTATCTCAATTATGACTTTCTTACCTCATAATTATGACTTTTTATTTTATAATTTCGAGTTTTTATCTCATAATTATGACTTAGCATTGGGATATTTTTTTCTTTCAGTGGCGGAAACAGGTTTCCATAAGTCTATCTGTGCTGCGGGGGAGAAAGTTAGCACCCGATGGTGCGTCAATGGTGCGGGTTGCTGCTCGCAACAAACAACATAAACATAGAAAAACTTTGGGATTTCTAACTGAATATATTTTTTTTTAAATAATGACCCGTGTTTGCAAAATTGATAGGCATTTACATAAAATTTGATGTATTTTTTCAAGTTTTTTTTTTTTTATCATTGCGCCTGAAGTTTCCTGCGCGGTTCATCCCCGCCCAAGGTCCAGTACTGGGACTCCTGTTCTAGTAGACGCTGCATCACCAGTGCCTCTACTGCTTGCAAATCAACACCTTACAGATGCTATGCCGCCTTGGCTCCAAATTGTTTCACCCAAAAAAGACAAGAACACCACCAACAACTCATATACTGTATGTTACCAATAGTGGCTTCACAGAACAGATTGTACAAAAATGTCAACATTACCTAAGCGTGACAGACCGCACCTTGAATGACAGATGAATTGACTATCATCCCCATCTGTACTTTCCACTGGTCCACCATGTCATCAGCTGGCTGAACAAGGGATGAATGTGGTTATCATGAGTAGAACCAAAGTCACTTTGGACCATGTGGCCAAGGAAATAGGTAAGACTAATCTATTAAGTGTGTACCTGCCACTGTTACATCATCTTGTGGACTAACAAGGTTGTCTGCTATTCATGCGTAGGTAACACTACAGGTCGTAAGGTTAAAGTGTTGGTGACAGACTTCACCATGGACAATGTCTTCAGTGACATCGAGGAGCAGCTGAAGGACCTCAACATCGGAGTATTAGGTGCACCATTTTTGCGGTGTTTGACATAATACGTGAATCATGTCTTGCTTCAGCAAAAAAAAAACAAAAGAAAAAACACAATTGCGGCTGTTCATTTACAATCGTACTGTTCCCTCTAACCAAACAAACTACTGAACTGCATGTTCTTGCTATTGTCTGCCAGTTAATAATGTAGGCATGCTGCCCAGTATTGTCCCCTGCAGATTCCTTGAAAACGCAGATTTGGATCAGGTCAGTGGTGGCCCAGATATTGATATATAACTTTTACATAAATATATACAGGTTGCGAGAACCGAAGTACCATTTTTCATGTTATTTACATTTGCTTCCAGAAGATTCAGTGCAATCCCTGTTTATCTTTCAGACAATTACAAGAGTGATAAACTGCAATGTGAAAACTATGGTTAAGGTAAGAGCGTATATATGCTCTGGCATTTATATATATGTCGTGTAAATCTTTGGCATCTTTTCTCTGAAAATTCTAATAGTAATTTTTTTGTTTAACAGATGTGCAAAACAATCCTTCCAGGCATGGAAAACAGGTTTCCTGCCCATGTTTTCTCCATTGGATGTAACGTATACAGTGGCTGCTTTTTTTGGTTAATTGAACAATGTGTTGATGATTGTGGTTGTAGCTTGCAGTGCTACGCATAAGAAGGGTAAGGGTGGCAGATATTGTGCAGATGTATCAAATTTAAAGGGCAATGAGCGTATTTCTTTGCTTTAATGTATTCGTGTTTGTGTTTGTGTCATGTCGTACAGGGGAAGAGGTGTGATCTTAAACGTTTCCTCTGGAATTGCCTCCATTCCCTTCCCCTTGTACTCGCTGTACGCCGCGTCCAAGGTGAGCGAAGAGCATCAATTTATCTCCCTGCCTTTGGCTTCAGACAGAGTACAGCACAGGGCCGCTCCAAAGTCCAACACGATCCAAACAATTGCTACCAATGGAAATTATGTAAAGTGGACTCATCTGTTCCAGGGCCAAACTGTCCCTTCCATAAAACCTTTAACTACCGGTAACGTTTGAAATAACATTTTAACATCTAAGTGTAAAAAGAAGTTAACCACTGTGTAGTAGAACTGAAATAAATTGGAGCTGCTTCAAGCTAAATGCTAGTTTTGTTATCTTCTTGATAAAATTGATATGCGTTTAATTGGATCGCTCATATTGTGGTAAGTAGGGGTGTCCCGATACGACTACTTGACTGCCAATACAATAACAATTATTGCATCCTTGAGTTTCGGCCGATACCGACATCAATCTGATCCAATATCACATTTTTCAAAAACAAAACGGATGATGTTGTTTTGACCTCTAAATTGTAAGATTTTCTTCAGGGGACTTTGGAGGCTCCTGTACTCCAATCAACTTGTGGCATCTCTGATGTGTGTGTCGCCTTCTTGCAGATATTCGTGGAGAGATTTTCTCAAGGTCTTCAGGCGGAATACAAAGAAACCGGGATTATTATACAGGTACTAAAACCCCCTAAGTCTTAAAGGGATAGTTAGGATTTTGTGACATGAAGTTGTATGACATCTCCATCAGAGGTGTAGTGCATCAACAGCAACTTACCCCCCACTTTGTTCCGTGAGTGGCGTTCTGGTCGGATTTCAGTGAGGAGGAACGTAGTTCCGGTTAGTTGCTGGTGTCTCTTAATTTAAGCATTTTGCTTCTCAAAACAATATGCGTTCAAAAGAGTAATACATTTGCATCACAAAACCACTCTCGCCTGTCTGTTGTTTTGTGTGTGTTCCACAGTTTTTGCTCAAGACTTTACTCTCGCGTTGCAGCAGTCTTCCTCCGCTGTGGAACACACACACAACAATGGACAGGCGAGAATGTGTAGTGATACGAACGGAGAGGAAATAACGCCGAGCGACTGCGAGGTCTGACTTTTTTGATGGAGACGGTTTTGTGATGCAAATGTAGTATTACTCTCTTGAGAAGCCAAATTCTTTACTTAAGAGACCTCAGCAACTAACCGGAACCAGGGTCCTCCGACCAGAACTCACAGAACAAAGGGGGGGGGGGGGGGGGGGGGGGGGGGGGGGGTTTGTCACTGTTGATACACTACACTGTAAATGGGGACGTCATACAACTTCATGTCAAAAAATCTGAACTATCCCTTTAAGTAAACAAAAGGCATAGCCAATCTGTAACTATTACCTCATCTTGCTTTTTCTTGTGGCTTTCTCAGACTGTTGCTCCCTTTGGGGTCTCCACTCGAATGAATAGTTACCAGGCAACGAACGTGGTCACATTGTCTCCACGTGACTTTGTGAAGAGCTCCCTGCAGTACGTCAGAGCTGGAGACAGAACATACGGCAGCATCTGTCACATGTTCCTGGTAAGGCTCACTGGCATCAAGGCTGAGTTAGTTCCGTGAGTTCAACACGGAGGCTGATGTCAATGTCCTTGTGCACACGCAGGGCTGGCTACTACAGACCTTGCCACTCAAGATTGTCTACGCAGACTATGTGCTAAACGGCCTGCAAGAGTTTGTGGCGAGGAAACAAGCGCAGAAGAGAGCCATCTCAGCTTTGAGCGCAGCTTAATCACATACCACTCTAAAGACAAGGGGTGTCCAAGCTTTTCCCAGCGAGGGCCACGTACTGAAAAATGAAAGGATGCAAGGTCCACTTTGATATTTTGTAAAGCACACATGTACCTGTATATATGCTAAGATGTTAGATGTATTTCAAGAAAAAACTGCATCTCAGCTTTGTGATATAGGTGAAAAAGCATTATAAGTATGAACTTTGGTCTTCACTCTTTTTTCCCCTTTTGGCTGTTTTTTTATTTTAATTTTACAAATATTTCAACTTTCTTCTTAAATAATCTTCATGAATATTATTTTCCTAATTTTATGACTTTATTCCCATAATATTTTGACTTCACACCATAATATTACAAGTTTTTCCCCAACCTAGTTTTCCAGAAATTATAATTTGTCTCCCAAAATATTACGACTTTTGAAAAATAGTATCCTTTTTTTTCTTTAATATTTCAACTCAATTATTTCTCATTCTCTGCAGGACAGGAAGGGTGACTTCCTGTCTGGTGCTCTTACTTTGTGTGGTGTGCAGCCGCTTCGCCCCAGTGAATCTGTGCGCAGCTGTGTCCAATTACAATGAATTGGGTTCATAAGCCGCTTATGAACCCAATTCATTGCCTGTGTTCTCCTCGCACATGCTGTCACATGAACAGTTTCCTTTCCTGTGGCTACGTCCTGAAACTACCGGTTGTGTTTCACCTTTTGTTGCCTGTATTCTACACAACTGTGAGTACATGCACCTACTTGTGCCTAATAAAAGGACTTTTAATTGCACGCTGTGTCTGTCTCTGCATACCGGGGGGTCTAGCGTTCAACAGCTCCACCACAAATACTAATATATATAATACTAAAATGACATTATTTTTCTCATAATGTTACAAGTTTTACTTGTAAGATTGCAACTTTTTTCTCATTAGAATAAAACGACAGCTAGTTCTGCTGTTTTAATTTTCCAACTATTGAAACTCTTGAAAATGTTCTCGTAATTTGGACTTTATTCCCATAATGTTTTGACAGAATTCTTGGAAGATTCAAACTTTTTCCGCAACCTAAATTTTCAAAAATTATATTGTTTTGTTTCTCATGATATTACCACTTTTAAAAATAACGCCTCTTTCTTTAATATTGCAACGTTATGCTGTCAAGATGACATTATTTTTCCTTAATATTACATTATTTCTGTTTTTTAAAGATTTCTTGTTAAATTCTACGTGCCGGGGGCCAATTAAAAAGACGTCACGGGCCGCAAATAGCCCCAAGTCTACACTTTGGGTATATCGTGTCAAGGAGCATGACACTAGGAGAATACACATCTGCAAGTATAAATATTATAAGCGGAGTACCTCAGGGGTCAATACTGGGACCAAAACTGTTCAACTTGTATATTAATGACATCTGTAAAGTGACAAAAGACCTAAAGCTAGTAGAGGAAATGACTATACTAAAAGGATGGTTTGATAAAAATAGATTATCCTTGAGTCTAAGTAAAACTGAAATAATGCTATATGGGATAGCAGAAAGGATACGCATGCACAAATATCAATAGACGGTGTGGACATTGAAAGGGTAAATGAAAATAAATTTCTGGGGATCATAATAGATAAAAAAAAATATGAGCTGGAACTCACAGTAAAAATATACAACATAAGGTGGCAAGAAATACCTCAATATTTAAAAAAGCAAAATTAGTCCTTCACCAAAAAATCACTCCATACTCTTTACTGCTCTCTGGTATTACCATATGTAACTTATTGTGTGGAGATATGGAGTAATAACTATAAAAGCGATCTTCACTCATTAAATGTACTGTAAAAAAAAAAATCAGTTAGGATAATCCATAATGCCGTATAGAGAACGTACAAACCCTCCATTTCTAAAATCACAAATATTAAAATTCACTGATCTAGTAACATTTAAAACAGCTAAAATGATGCATACAATAACCTGCTACCCAAAAAAGCCATACAGTACTTTTCAACAAGAGAGAAGAAATATGATCTCAGGGAAAAACTAAAGCTAAAACACTTACACGCGCGAACAACACTAAAAACCCGCAGCATTTCAGTATGTGGAATCAAATTATGAAATGGATTCAGTAAGGAACTCAAACAAAACACCAGGAGTGATTTCAAGAAACAATAGAAGCAGCTGACGTTTGCAAAATACAAGGAAGGAAGAGTCTTGAACCACTGTGTCCAAAATGCTATGTCCAATCACTACAACACTCATTACTCTTCATTCTTATGAGTTCATCGTCTGTACTCATATACCCATTATTCCAACTACGTTCTGTTGAGTCTATTTATACTGATTATTGTTTATTATACTGATTATTATTTATTATGATTGCGGGAAAAACCTTGACAATTATAGCACCACATTGTTACATTACTTTATCATTTTCCTGTGCATTAACTGGTAAAGACCACATATGGAATACAGGAAGTGAATAAATGTATTGCAATTGATGTGAAACGGGCGGGGGCAGGATTAAATGAGCTTTGCTTCTTCCTCCTCCTTTTGGACATGTGGAACTGCGAATTGTACTATGGGATGTATTCCATTGTAACTTGTATGCGTGTTCAAATAAAATTAAACCATTACCATTACCATTACCAGTGTCTACTATACATAGTAAATAAAATCTTGCAACAACTAGTTCATTCAAATTGACGTTTTGATAGGAAAACTACTGGAAAAAGAAAAATACCACAATGAGTGTTATTTGCTTACTGTTTATGAATGGCCAAATAAATAGTTAAAAGCTGTTTGGTCATGGGTTTTCTGTTGATGCTGAATGTATGACAGACTACTGTATAGACAGTACTGTATATTGTACAGTATAGTCTAGTCTAGTCTAGTCTATCTGGAGTCCACCAGAGGGCGCAAAAGTCCAGGGCTTGGCTGATTGGTGATGTAATTTGTGGCCGTCTCACAATACCTTTAATTTTGTTTTGCATGGACTATGTGGCATTATTATTAGAGTTATAGAGTGTTCAGTGTAAATTAGTACGTGTCCAACATTACTTTGAAAACGCATATATCATTGTTTAATTAGTGGACCATTACAAGATCAAATATATATGCATGTTTGGTATATTAGTAAATATATCAGCGGCAAAAGCAAAATTGGGAAGGCATGTATGAACATGTTGCAAATATATATGACAAGTTCCCCAAACCTGCAGAGACCTTTACAGTGATGTTCTATTCTGTATGTACATTTAGAAATTGTTAGTTGTAGGTGGCATGGCAATTCCATGGTTGTAATTGCTACGTTATCGAGGTATGGTGATGATAAAGTGAATCTTGGATTGGTTTTCTTGACTGATGATTTCATCCTGAACATTGGGGGGGGTAAAAACAGATACAAAAACCTAACATGGCGTGATTGAATGGCTCTCTGGTAAGAACTGTAATTGCACCCTGTAAAATACGCACACAATGTCGTTACCTTTTGTGTCCACAACCGTCACGTGCGTTAATTGACGGATGGGATGTGCTTTAAACGCCTTCTGTTTTGCATCTAATACCTACCAGCTGCAAAGCAAATGCATATTTAAGCAAATTAAACTTATTCTTGGCCTTAATTAAGCATTTACAAGCATTTAAAAAAATGACTAAATGAACTATCTAAATGAAGTACAATACAAATACAAGGCAGAAGAAGCATTCTCACGGTGAATGTAATATTTTATATTGGCCACTAGGTGTCAGTAATTGTTTGGTGAGACAATTATCAGACGTGATCGCCAGAACAGTAACTTATCTCACAACAGGCACAATAATAACATGATAATCATAATAACACGGGCTACTGTTGGGGCCATAACCCACGATAAGCTAAAAGTCAACTCTGAACCTCTGACATCACTTCCTGTCCGCCACACATCTGTCCACCTGCCACTAAGGTCTGCTAGGGAACACATTTACTGTGACACACGAGGAGTTTTGTTTATGTCTTAAATGGCTTATTTTTCTCTTACTCTATATTTCTCTTACTCTCTACTATATTGGGTAATACCATTCAAAGCCGAGATTAAAATAAATTGGCCACCGGGGGAAGTACGCTGTTCAGAAAAAAACAAGGCATTGCGTAACGTGCGAGTCTACAGTATGTTATTTTTCGTCTATCTAATTTTCTCTGATTATATCTCCTATATTGGATCACACAAACGTAAAGGTGACTATAGGGGTGTTACTTAATGTTAAGAGTGCTCTAATAATGTTAAAAAATGTATTTATAAGCTCTTAAACAGGTTTTCTATGCTAACTATGCTAGCTAACTGTGAAGATATTCTATTTATTAATATTGAATCCTAATTCATGGTAATTCACTTACCGCGGTCAGGTCTACAACCAATTAACCGCAATAAACAATGTATGACTGTAGTTCTTGTATTATTATAATAATTATATATACTGTATATATATACACAGTATATATTAAAATAAATTATAAAATAATGTATACATGTATATATGTATACATGTATATGTTTTTTGTCATGAGAAAAACTTTTTTCCCTTCTTATTACTTATAAATTTATGTATTTTTTAAAATAAATTATTAATAATATTTATTTTTATTTATCTATCAATTGTTATTTATGATTATTAATTTATTTATTGTTAAATACACACGGCAGGCCAATAAAAAAACGTCCATACTTTGGAAAACCATGCCCTAAGGGTTTGCACGACACATGCAGCATAACAATTTAACCAAAATATTAGAAAAGCCTCATTGGATCAAAACAATACACAGTAACATAAATAGAAGTACTAATAAACAATACCAGTCAAAAGTCTGGACTTGTCAACTTTTGACAGGTGGGGTACATTAAATGTATGTACTGTAACATGACACTGAAGTTCAGTGCAGTTGCTATTGTTCGCATTAAGAGCATTATCATCTTCTTAAAGGTGCTTCTCATATTGAATCTCATTAGATTGTGCAGGTATATCTAATAAAGTGTCCATTGCATGTATGATACATGAGCAAAATGTACGTATGTACGTAATGTATGCATTTTAACAAATGAGCTAAATTATTGCACAAAAACTGGCTCAGGGGTGTCCCAAGTGAAGCCTGGGGTCCATTTGTGGACTGCGGCTGATTTTTATTTGATAGGCCTGCGGCACATTCGAAAAATCTAATTTAACAAGGAAAACTAAAACAAACAACTGTAAAAATAGTACAAATCTGCAAAAATTACGTCAAAATATGAGGAAAACATTGTTGTAACCTAACAAGAAAATGTTATGATGTTATACAAATAACATCGTAATTTTTTTCTCATAATGTTTTGCTACTGAAAAGTTATAATATTATGGGAATTAAGTGAAAATATTACAGGAATAAACTCATAATATTACCAGAAGTAAATATGCAAAGATTATTTTAAAAGAAAGTTGAAGTATTGGGAAAATTAAAAACGCTTTTTCACCTATGGCACAAAGCTGAGATGCATTTTTCTTGAAATATGTATAACTTCATAGCATATCTACATGTGTTGCTTTACAAAATAGCAAATTGGCCCTTGCATCCTTTCATTTTTAAGTATGTGGCCCTTGGTGCAAAACGTTTGGACACCCTGTCTTAGCATATCTACATATGTTGGTTGACAAAGTATCCAAGTGGCCCTTGCATCCTTTCCATTTTCAGTATGTGGCCCTCAGTGGAAAAAGTTTGGATGTAAATGTGACACTTTCTCCACTTATGGGAATTTCCAGGTGTGCTCCACTTCTTACACATTTGTGTTTATGTGATGTGCAGCTGAAATCAAAAGTTGTTTACTGCACTGATACAAGAACAAGGGGTTTTCCTCACCTCAGGTGCAGGTCTAGTGCTGCACAGACTTTAAATTTTCTACTTTTCAAAGCCTGCTCTCATCCCTCAGAATATGACTTTGATCATAATAAGAGCAGTTGGCGTGTTTGAACTATATGGGAGGGCTTCTCTCCACTCACTGAACCTTGAACAGGATGACAATTTAGCACAAATGCACCAAACAAAAGGGGCGAGAAATGGGAAATGGTTGTTTTGGCGTCAAGGGGGACAACCACAGGGCCTGTGGGTGGTCAGGTCTGAGGACACATGAGTTATCGGGCGTGCGCGTGTTCGCGTGTTGAAGAGGGGGAGGACGCCTCACCCCGCCCTGACGCGCCTTGCTTGTTGTCTCAGTAAACACAACGGTCCAGAGATGATCCAACACAAGCACACAGTCACCATCACAGCAGCAATAGCAGCAGAAGCCCACCCAGGAGACAGGGTCAGGACCACTGAGCAACCTTTTTCAAAGCCAGGAACTCGTTCACCTTACCGTTATTGACACAATCCTTTAACCGCAATGTGTAATGAAAAGATAGCTATGAATTTGAGAAATGATCTGTTATCAGTATGTGGTACATCTGCACTATGCAATGACATCCATCCATCCATCCTTTTTCAGTACTGCTTGTCCTCTAATGACACCCAATACATAAAACATTTTGTTTATTTTAAAAGTAAATGTAAAGTTGAAACCCACCAGTGCCGACACATCAGGTCTACTTCCTCAAAGATGGCTCCATATCTGAAAACATTTCAAGGCACAATCAATACAAGCATCAAAACAAGCTTTTCTAACAAGTTTAACTACAACCACAAACATGTTGCTAGATTGTGCCGGTGTACCTAATTTTGTATATGTCATTTTTTATTAACCTCAGTTTATTGGAATTTGATGCATTTTACCCCGTGACTGTATACTACATTCAATATTATCCTATACAAAATAGCCTATTTCCTCATATAGTGTACAGTGTAGGGGTGTCACAAGGTCTCGCGAGACTAAAACGTAACAAGATTTCTTGTTCAGGAAAAAACGATCTCATGGGCACTAGGTGTGTTTGTTCCATAAAACAACGGCATCAACAGAGTGAGCCCTGTAGTCAGTCATAGTCTCTTTGTCTCTGTGGATGGAGCATCCACACAGAGTGCAGAAGTGTGTAACGTAGTAAAAATTATATATTTCATATATATTTTTATATTTTTTCATTGTACTTTCTTAAAAGTAATGTTGAAATCTCGTCTCGTTCTCGTAGACCCAGTTCCTCTCGTGAACTCAGTGTCTCCTGAAGACCCTCGGACAGGGGCATTCGTGTATTTAACTGCAAAGAGTACAAGGTGTCTACAAAGGGTAAGGCATTTCTTTTTTATTTACACAAATGTATTTTGTTTTTATAATAATTCTAAATAATATACATAATTTTACATAATCATTCCCACAAATACATAATGCTAATTTACTACAAATAATGCATATCTTAATAAATATAATTTCTGATCATATTTATGATCCTATACGTATATGATCCTATACCTATCGCTTTATACTTCTCGTTTGGAATAAATCCACTCTAAGTCCTCTCTTCCTTGAACCTGTATCATAAAGGTCAGCTTTACAGATGCCACGTGTACGTCTACTGTGACAAAGTAACGAAAGGACAACACACGCCCAATCGGAGAATGGCCTCTACGAAAGTGGACTTTGCCATTTGTGTCAATAAGATTTGTGATTATTTGACTATTCCAACAGGCTGATTAGTATTTATGTGACATAATTAGGGTGCCATCATTCAAAATGCTTCATTCGGAGATAGAAGGGCTGACGATTGTTTGTGCATGAGAAGGGGAAATTATACCAATTCTCTCTCTGTTCAAGGATGGAGGGCTTTGAAACCTAAGAAGATAATTTCAACCTTACATCGCCAGAGACGGTCTGCACTCTCAGCAAGGGACGCAAGACGGGAAGGTGGTAGAAGAAGAATGAAAAGGTAGAGAAAGAGGGGAGAGGCTAAAGAAAAAGCCCAGTGACTTCTCCATCAGGCCAGGCGTTCACATATGGCTCAGCTTTGCTTGTCTAGGCCCACTTCAAGGCGAAGGGCCCAGCAAACATAAACAGTGGAGGGGTTGCAGCTGGAGCACAGAGGCAGCCACTTGTTTACTGAGATCTCTGTTCGCTAAACAATGGATCAAGTGACGCACGGACACTTGGCAGCGCTACAGAGAGGCCGGCAGTTTAGGAAAATCCATCCTTTCTTCCATACGTTTATTTCTGCTCGCTCAATATTTACCCCTGTGAGAAAACACACCATTTTCTTCTGAAAGGAGCCAAACAGTGGACCTCCCTCCATCCTACTCGCTCTTTTGCTGGGTCACAGAGGACAACTAAATATTTTCATCACTGGATCTGACCTCCAGAATGTCAAGCATTCAGTCAATTGCAATTAGTAGCTAAATTCAGTCAAACAGAGGGTCTTTGACTTGCATTTTTGCAGTAGTTCCTTAAAAACAACAATGTTCCTGTCATATAGAGGATCTTTGATGAGTATTTTTTGCAGTATATCCTTAAAGACAGCAGAACATGCCTGTCATATACAGGATCTTTGACTAGCGTTTTTGCAGTAGGTCCTTAAAAACAACAATGTTCCGGTCATGGAGAGGATCTCTGACTCGCGTTATTGCAGTCAGTTCTTTAAAAACAACAGTGTTCCTGTCATATAGAGGATCTTTGGCTAGCATTTTTGCGGTAGATCCTTAAAAACAACAGTGTTCCTGTCATATTGAGGATCTTTGACGAGCATGTTTGCAGTAGGTCCTTGAAAAGAGCAGTGCTCCTGTCATACAAAACAAGTGTTCCTGTCATATTAAGGATCTTTGACTAGTATTTTTGCAGTAGTTCTTTAAAAATATCAGTGTGCTCCCATCATATAGAAGATCTTCACAGATGATAAAGTTGATCTAATCTTATGTTAGTAGGTCCTTGAAAACAACAGTTCCTGTCATGTAGAGGATCTTTGACTAGGATTTTTTCTTGCAGTAGGTCCTTAAAAACAGTGTTCCTGTCTTAAAGAAGATCTCTGACAAACATTTTTGCGGTAGATCCAGAAAAACAGCAGTGTTTGTCCCATATATAGGATCTTTGACCAATGTACTGCTTCCAAAAGGATTAGTTCATAGCCCAAATAACATCGTAGAAATGATAACATCAGTGTAGTTATGTATATTAAAGCCTTTTTTAAAGATATTCTTTAAAGATTCTCATGCATGGCCTTCTTTCAAAATGAGAATTTGCCAATGTAGTTGTGCGTGTGGGAAATATCTCTTTTATGACGGGGCAAAATGAGGGGAACGGAAGGGAAGGGAATTAACCCAAATTGCAGTTAAAAGTCGCCAGGGTAAACATACTGCACACAGGAATGTGAAGTAAATGGTACATAGTGCACTGATGAAAGTTGGGGTTTTTGTATTATGAGGCCTCCGCAGCTTGTAAATAACAAGAAGAATGCCCATAATGATGTTTTTTGCTGGCTAAGTGGTGGTATACCTTCAAAGGTGCTGCTATACTTAACGTACCTTGGAATACAATAATTAGCCTTATTTGGTACATAGTGACACAAATTGACTCCTTCTCAACCCCTATTCCTGACAGTGTACTTAGGATGTGTTTCATCACTTTGTTATGTACGCATTTCTACAAGTACTTCAGAGTCTCGATGTTGGAAACCTGATTTGCATGGTCCGTTGGACTACAGGTTGACGAGGGCCACCGGTCATTCACAGCTTTTTCACAAATCAAACTAGGTGTCACCAAGTCTTGACTTCTGCAAATAAACCACCACACAAGGCTGTGACCATCCACTTTTATGACACGCTCACCAACGGCCAGCTTATTTTGGCAGGAAATGTAAACAGACGTCTCACCTTTCCCTTGTCACACTAATGGTGGAGGAACTAAGGGCAGAAAAACACAGTTCCTCCAGGATCTGGTGGTGAAATGAAGCTTTGCAGCTGTGGGGATCCTTCTGTAAGGAACACAGTGAAACACAGTTATAATTGAAGCAGTTTCCCTTATCATTCACGGTGGTTGGCTACTGCACCTCCGCCTAAACATCAGAAGCACTGCCCTACATTCACAACTTAATAGTATTTGTTTGATGAAATTGTATGAATTTATTCCCAACAGTCTTTTATCTTCATTTTGTAGCATGTCTCCTGGCTGCACTGCTTCACTGCTTCAAATACAGTCTTGTCTCATAACAAAATAATGTACGATAGAAATTATACTTTCCTTTAAAAACACAACACAACACAAACCATCAGAACATAAAGTCAGGGTGGTTTGGTAAGAAAAATTAATATTGTGTATGACTCCCATGAGCTTGGAGGACTCCAGCAATGACTCAAATAACTAAATGATAAAATCATCCGGAATGGGAAAGAAATCAGTCTTGCACAACTCCCAGACTTTATCAAGATTATTTAGTTTCATCTTCCAAGCCTCCTCCTTCATCTAAAGCCCAAATATGCTCAATAATGTTCATGTCTGGTGACTGGGCCGGGAAAACCTAAAGCATCTTCTGCTGTGGAGTCTCAAGTATGAGAAGGAGCTCCATCCTGCTGAAGAATTTGCCCTCTCTTGTAATTTGGAAGGTAATGGGCAGCAAGAATTTAGAGACAACTATGGTAAACAGTGGTGCTGCATTTGCTAAGGCCCACCGCTTGCAGAAAGGATGGACAGAGGAAAAGTGGCAGAAGGTTGATTTTTCTCATGACTCATTCATTAAACTGCATCGCAATCACTGCAAAGACCTGTTGGAACCCACATGAACCCAAGATTCACCCAGAAAACGGTCACGTTTTGTGGAGGAATATTATGGCTTGGGGTTACATCCAGTATGGAGGTGTGCAAGAGATCTGCAGAGTGGATGACAATACATGCACTGTAGCGGTTTGGAGCTGTCTGAACCCTTTTATCACCAAGCCGTTCTATTTACACTTGGAACGGTTTGTTGAGTGTTACATAATGCTCAAATACGCTTGTATTGTGTTTTTGTATATTATTGCTGGTTTGTATAATTGTGACGTGACAGTTAAGAGGTTGGTTAAGTCCCCATTAAAGGCCCAGGTACCAAATGCACCGCCCGCTAACCGCTTTTTACACTTCCATGACCGTTACTTAAAACATTGCCTGTACAGTTAAGAATGATTTTTACAGTGGTGACAGTCTGACCCTAGAAAATGAAAAAATTACTTCCATTTCCATTATTTTCTATTGGGAAAAGTGTTTCAATATCCAAACAAATCAGAGTTTAATCAGTATTGGGCCTTAGAGGTTCTACTGTAATGCAGCTGCCTAGCAGGAGACAAGCCAGTTGACCTCCAAGTGCTAGTGTCCGTCAGTTACCCGAGCTATCTCTCTTGACTCAAGCTCTGGCTGCAAAAAGAGCGATAGGGATCTAAAAAATCAAGAGTTGTGGGTGGAAGAGAAAAGATGGAAAAGGTTGAGGGGTTGAAAAGCGTGAAAGGGCCTTTTCTTCTCCTCTGGCTGCGATGTAAACAGGTGTGACGGATGTGTGCACGCGCATGTTGCAAAGACAGCCAGTGATCTAACCACCCATGCACACAAAAGATATTCCATGTGTCCTGTTGAGGCACGCACCTCCGCTCTTGTTTATTGATAGCTATCTAGGGCTTTCTCATTTCTGCAAAACAAACTGAAAATCTGCTCACCTCGGTGCGGCAGCTGAAAGCCGTCAAACAAACCCGAGAGGAGCGTGTGTGTTTTTAAAAGGTTTTACATTTCATTACCATTGGGGATGCCCTTCTCATTTGGACGTGGCCTGACCTGGACAAATACAACATTGGAGACACAAGTGTTTCAATGCAGTGGGACCATTCAAAGATTTCTCTGCTGGGCCACCAACATACTGGAGGTGGTGGTGTGTGTGTGTGTGTGTGTGGGGGGGGTCATAGTATCTTATTACTGTAAGGGCTAATACTCACAGCTGGTGGGCTTTTCTTGCCAAATCATCCACTTGACATCACAATCAGGTGCAGAAAGTTGAAACAGTGATGCTGACCTGCAGCTGAAGTTAAATGTGGAGGTTAAATCCTGCTTTACAAATCCTGTAGACTCTGAGGAAACAGGTTGGCTAGAGAAAGTGAACACAGAACAGCTTCATGTAAACTTATACGTATTCAAATATAAGAAATATAAAATATATAAAAAATTTAAAAAAAAACATTTTAAAAAATGTAAAATTGTTGCCGCACCTTTCGCATTGTCTTTTATGGATAGGAGTCTACCAGCATTTTGACTTACAATATATTTTCATAATATTCAAAAGTGCACCAAATCTGTCTAAAAGTGTGAGGGCATCTCTTGTGCACATAGCACCTTTAAGGTCACCCCACTGTTTTTCAATTTGATTTAGGTCTAGGCTCTGACTGGGCTACTCCAATATTCTTTTTTGTGGCATAAAATAATAATTGAGGGTACATGAAAACATATTCCAAGGCTGACAAGGGTATATCAAAAAACAATAGGTGGCACTGTAACCCCTAATTGGATGTCTGTTTTAGCCAATCAGAATTCAGAAGAAAGTCATATCTTACAAAGGTAGAAAAACAGCAAGGCAAAAAGGGAGCTGTGTTAACTGATAGTAGAGTTACACCTGAATAACAGCATTGTCCAATGAAAAACATCATTTAACTTTGTTTAATGTTTGTGGATAAAAGAAAGTCACAACACTTCTGGATGTAGTCAGATTTGAAGTAAAATAGAAAAAAAAAAAACATTCTGCTTTTTAATGGCCACCGACGAAAAAAAAAACATTCTGCTTTTTAATGAAACGACGAAATATAAAATATCAGAAATGTAAAAAAAGCCACATTAAAACACGTTTACAAGCGATCAAGTGCATGCCAAGGCAGCAGGTGGCACTATCACTCTTAATTTTAAGGCAAATAAAAGTCTGAAGAAAGTCATATGTGGAAAAGTTACAGTAACAAAAAGGTTACTCATACATTATAAGAGATATTCGTAAAATGGCACATAAAATGTGCATAGAAAAAGGTGGATAAATTCTGGCTTCAACAGGCCAAATGAAAGGGGATTATGATATCATACAACAGTGACAATGCCGGGTTAAACCCCCCTCCAAAAAAACAAGGGATGAGTTTACAATTTATTTTTATTCCGATCTAAATCCTTCAAAATATGTTATGTAAACATCCATCCATCTTCTACGCAGCTTGTCCTCACTAGGGTCATGGGGGTATGGTGGAGCCTATCCCAGCTGACTTATGGGCGAGAGGCACAGTACACGCTGGACTGGTCGCCAGCCAGCCAGCTAGCCAATCGCAGGGCAAACAACCAACCAATCATACTCACATTCATACCTATGGACAATGAACCTAACATGCATGTTTTTGTAATGTGGGAGGAATCCGCAGCACCCGGAGAAAAGCCACTCATGCACGGGGAGAACATGCAAACTTCACAGAGATGCCCAAACAGAGATTCAACCCCAAATCTTTCCGATCTCTCGACTGTGTGGCCAACATGCTAACCACTCGACCACCGTGCGGCCCGTTATATAAACATAAATTAGCAAATGTTTTAAAATTGATAGTAGGAAGGAAATGACTACACCACCATCAATAGCTTGATTAGAAAATTAATAAACATGTAACTTTGTAGTAAAAATCTAAAACCCATAAACAATCATCTCTTCCATAAAAACTTGTCATTGGTCTTCCACAGACTTTTGCTCTCCTCCACAGAATGAGCTCTGGCTGCAATAGTCGTACTGACGCAAACCCTCTGAACCTCCTCCAGGTCTGTGAGCCTGTTGATGCTCTCTTCGTTGCCCTCATTCAGAATGTCCCAGAAGTCTTTGCGGCTGCCTCGTGACTGCTGAGACGAGAGCGAGTCATGTGAATGCGGGTTAATGGTATGTCTGGGTGGAGGTGAAGCAGCCAGGCCTGTGGACGACAAGGAGGGTGATGGTTTTGGGGGGGAACCTCTGTGCTGTGTGCTTCTGGATTTGGGTTTCAACAAATCATCAAGAATGGAGGTGTCTCCTAGGAGTTCTGTGAGGATGGACCTGCGACAAGAGGTGCGTTCTTGGGAGTGCTCTGTCTGCTCTTCAGCACGATCAATTGTTTTTGAAGCAGACTCCAGAGATTCGAGACTACCGCTGCTGCTGTCCTGATCCCCACCAAGACCACCAACAGCTCTGAATGCTCCACAAGCAGACACACTAGTCTTCTTTGTCCTCTTATGACCTCTTGATTTGCACACCGCCTCCACCTGCTGCTCAGTATCAACAGTTGGAACATCACTTGGAGGCTCCTGCACATTCTTCTGAGATTTCCTCCTCTTCTTCTTCTCAGGCTCCGAACACGTCTGATTAGATGTAGACCTTGCAACCTTTTGCAAAGCTCTGGTCGCACAGTTTTTGGGAAGTGGATGATGCCCCACTGATGTAGATGGAGTTATGTCAGCAGGCAGGAAGTCGCTGGTGATGAAACTGTCGACTTCAGGGTGGCTCATGTCGGTGTAATAGCGTCGGAGCCACGCTATTCTCTGCGGTGAGTCGCTGGTGAGAATCTCGGCAGCAAACTGATGGGCTGAGGGAAAACTGAACTTGGACGCCATCTCCTGCAGCTGTTGCCTACGCACAATGCACAAGCACACACACACACTTGCATGAGAATGTGAGCTTTTCAAATCTGGTAAACTATTCAACACTACTTATAATGTCTATTTTAAAAAGAAGCCACAAGTCCAATGCTATTATTAATCAGATATTCTGTGGGCACATCACAAGATGAATACTTCTCCATCATGGGTTTTTTTTTTTAGTGCTTTGAGGCACTTGTTATTAAAACTTTGCTCCTGAAACACTTCAAAGTCACAGACGAAGCTGCGGTGTTGGTTACTAGCACTTGCGGCTTTGACTGGAAAAACAATAAATTAAAGTAATGGCAGTAAAACCTCGGTGTGGATACAAATAATTAAACGGATGGGATTATTGAAAGGGGGTGAGGAGGGGGATCAATAAGGTATGTGTTTTCACACTCTGCTGAGCCTCTGGGCAGAGATACCTTCTTCTTTCACCTGTGGAATGAGATCACAGCCAAAGAAGGTGCCTGTGTGTGGTGGCATGTTTATGAGTGTGTTTTTGTGAGGCGTGTACATTTACGTCTGTGTTAAGAAGTATGTGCACATTGGTCGTGAAATCCCTGGGGGCCATCTTTTTTTTTCCTCTCTCTCTCTCAATGTGGTTGCAGTGTGTGGAGAAAACTCCAGCACCGTCGGGTCTGAACACAACTATGTAATGTTTGGCATGATGCTGGGAAATGGGTGGTGGTGGCGCGAGCTCAGAGGTGGTCTCTGTGTGAACGCATGCCATTGCCAGGGCCCAGGTGGGGGCGCTAAACATTTAATCCGCGGTCAGTACTGGCCTGCTTCCCTACACTGCCAGGAATCTATCCCAGTTTCCTCCACTTGCCTGATATACTGTACATAGGGTTTTCCCAGCCACCATACCTTCCATGTTTCTTATCATATTTAGTCTCCTGTACATTCCTTCGTATGCACCTCATCTTCTTGTACGCTCTTGCCATACCTGCGCACAGCCAAAGGAGTCTCCCCCAGTATGACGGTGGTATGACTGGTGTGCTGTATGTTCTTCTTGGTGAAGGTAACAGGGCGTGGCTCAGGAAGCTGCTGTGGTGGAGCGAGGCGGGGCTGGCGGTCTGCTGGGCTAGGCGGCAACATTTCCTGGTACATTAATTTAAAAAAAAAAAAAGAAAAAAAAGGTTGGTTCCTTCAGATTGGGTGCTCAATGTGTTTGGATGAGATCACGGTGTAGATTACCTCGCATGGGGTGAGAAATTCATTTGCAGGGAGTTGAGAGTACATCTGGCGTTCAAACACATCTCTCAAGGCGGCTCTGGTGATCAGATCCTCAGCTTTGCTCCCGCCCACCACACGCTGGTTAGAGTGGGCATACGCCACCTCCTGAACCCCACCTTCAATTAAGAATATACAGTATCTCACAAAACTGCCATGTGGCCCAGTTGCAATAAGGGAGGTCATCATGCTCTGCTTCAGAGTTTCACAGTACATTTTGTTTTCCTTCCATGAACTGCAGCTCTCCAGTGCCGGGAGCACTCATGGAGCCCCAGATCATGAGGCTACCACCAGCAGTCTTGACTGTAGGCTAGACGCAATTATCATGCTACTCACTGGCAACTGAATCATTTTCTACCCCGCTTTCCAAGCTGTACACGGACTACTCTAAAGTATATCCAAGTTTCATTTCTATTGTACTGTCGTGTTCCTTGAGAATGTACACTGTCATCAAAGTGGTCTGTGTGCAATTCAAGCCAACACTTTTATATTCAAAAAGAAAATATTACCCAAGACAGTGTCAATCGTTCCTTTAGATGCGGGAGATGTTTGACTTTTCAGATTAGTGAACAGGACACCATTCGACACGGCCACTTGTCTCTCTGTGCTTCTTCCAATTTGTCCACACATTGAGGGCGTCGCTTTGGCTTTATCTGGAGGTGTAGTTTTGGTGTGACGTCCTCCGGTGTGCTCATCCTCTGAAGAAGTGAAGGTCTCAATGTCCTCACTGAAACCTGTCCCTCTGGTCTTGTCCCTCATACTGGTATGTCTCTTCCTGTTGTCTCCTCCTCTGTCCATAGTATCCTTCTCGGACTTTGTGATCGTCTCCATGTCCAAATCATCTGACTCATCGGAATACTCATCAAAGTGGTGTGATTTGGGAATGGCAGGCATTTTGTCTTTCTTTTCGACTAATGAGGAGCGTCTTTCGCTTGCTTCTAAATTTGTCTTACATGATTTTACTGTAGGGAGACATCCTTTATTCTCGATATTGGAGTTACAATCAATGCTGGAGTCTGAACTGTCATTCTCCTCACCACCTGAACTACTGTCCCCTTCGCCTGACTCCGGCACTGCTTTGATCCTTTGAAGCAGTTTGGAGAAACCGTGCTGGAGGAGACTGGTTGGACCAGGGCCAGCAGAGGGTTCCCTGCTCCATGTGTCATCCTTTCTGCTGGGACCTCCCCACTCCTCCTCTTCCTCATCACTCCCGCTACTGAAGTCTAGCGCCCCTCTGGGAATCCTGGACGCATCCATGCTCTCCATAGATACATCTCCAGAGTCCTGTAATCACAAATACAGCATATATAAAGGAATAGTATGTTGGCATGGAAAGGCCAGGAAGCAATGAAAAACAGCCTATGAGAATGTTGCGGCTGTGTAATACAAACCAGATGTTCATAATAGCAAATCATAATAGACCTGAGTGTGACACAGGATCCCATTATGATGTAATATGAGGAACCAACAGGGTCATAACATGTCCAGCAGCTATAAGCATTTGGACCTCATTGGGACCACCAACCATGATCCAAATTTTTGTATTCCTATATGAATGGACCTCTCTATATTAGGAGAGCTGTGTTAAGGGTGCAGATCGAAGAATTTATATTCAGTTTTTGCTGTTGCAGTCTGCTTGTATTGAGACCAGATCCAGTACCGTAGTAGCTGTGGTAAAAAAAAATGTTTTTGAAAGCTGTTTGTGGCAGCGTGCACCTATTTGTAACACGCATTACCACCACCTACAGGACTGGAGTGAAACAGCATTATCCGAAAAGCGCTGATTTGTTAAACAAACAAGTTAGGCGGCCATTTTTAGGAGTGGATAGACCACTTAGGTCAAAATGAGGCTCGAAGCCAAAGGCGATGTTATTAGTTGTTTGACTGACACACAGGAAGGCCCCCCATATGAGGTATTTTAGAATGGGAATGGGAGCTTCGAGCGGGGCCACAGGGGATATGAGATGAGTGAGCAAAGGGATGGGAAAGATAAATGCCCTATGTTCCAGGTCTCTGAGAAAGGCAAGAGCGACTCACGCTAACTCTTTGCATATCCTCCATCTCCACGGTTGTGTGTGTGCTGGTTGTCATGACGCCCGCCTCCACTTGTCCTGTTCTCTTTCATGAGGAGGACAAACACACATTTGTTAGCATTTTTAATAACATAAATAAATGACACAAGACTATAGCTGTACACCACTGCAACTGACACAAAAATATCCAAACAGTCACAGCTATGTGCCACAGCTATGAATCCAGCAGTGGGCGCTGTCTCAAAAGCCAATGCACTCAATATTTTCCAGCAACAGAAGAGACTTTCAGAAGACATGTTGCATACCTGCTTAGTTTGTAAGTACAACCCCTGTACAATATTGCATACTACATGCCTGTAATTGTTTCTTAAAATGTAAAGCTGAATTAAAATGTGTTTAATGACTGCAAGAAGCATATTTTAGGTTTTAGCATATCAAAAATACACATTTTTTAGAGCTTTTTATGGGTGTGTCCATTATTTGCAGTTTTTTGCCGATCGTGGGGAGGTCTTGGAATCTAATACATTGTTATATTAATACATCTCTGACAATGACAATTCAAATTGCGCAACGTGGTACCATACTGACACCAGGGCCGGTGTAAACCACAGTAACCACAACGTAAAACTATAAAACTAAGTAGACATCAGTGCTTCATTTCACTAGAAGCCATGTAACCCGCTAAAATTTTATTGTAAAAGGTCAAATTTTGATAAAGGTTTTACATGAGAAATGATAAAGAGATAAGATGTGAATTTCTCCTGGAGATGAGTAAAGTATCTAAATATTCGTCTTACATATCTTTTATTTTAGCCGGATGTTGGGATCCTTCCCTTTTAATGGGTTGAACTTGAGCTTTACTTTTGTCCACTTGCAATCACTATGATTGTAAACTGCATGTTAATTTGACACCAAATTGAAAGGGAAAGTTGAACAAACATGATAAAGCAGTATCCAAAGTACAAAAATACATACAAGAAGCGATAAAGCCTCATTTTCAGGGGAATCTCCACTCTCATCCTGACACGCACATACATTGACAGGTATTCACAGTGCGGGGATTGGAACACCAATATAAGTTAAACCTTCAAGATTAAACACTCTTAATACACAACATAATCAAACTTACTTACTGATTCATATAACACACAGAGCAATGAACTTCATGCCGTGTCTCCTTCCTTCTTTCTGCTATGATGGTGCACTCGGTGCTATGAGGCATTCAGGTGTGTTCGTAATTGTGAGTGTTAGCTGCTAATTGTTTTTTTTTTTTCCACATACCCCTAATGACAATTGGCGTTCCCCACTTTGGGAACCTAGGATGTAAACGATACGTAACCCTATTGATGAAGTGTCTGTATTGTATGCTACCTCTACACCACATCTTACCTCTAGTATCTTGCGAGTGAGGCATGTCCCTTGGGTCTGCAGCCTGAAGAGGTTATTGATCCCAAACAGCTCACCCTTATGGATGTCGTGGCCTTGCACAGCTTCAAAGTAGCGCCGTGCACTCTCCATACCGACGACAGAACTCTGCAATTGCTGGTACCACACAATGGGAAGCAAATAGCTTATACTCTAAAGATAACACTGTCATATAAGTGCAGATGAATGCACATCTTAAATCATCTGATTACCTGTTTGTAGATTTGTCTGAGGTAGGTAATTTCCTCCACAGTCCCCAGTGAGATGAGTCTGAGGACGGTCACGTCTCTGCACTGGCCAATGCGGTAAGCTCTAAAGCAACGAAAAGTTCAAATATGTTTCCAGGAATATTAAAACAGCTGGACTTGTACGTTTGCTGTAGGCAAATATCTGCAAATACAAACCTGTCAATAGCCTGGAGATCATTGGCTGGGTTCCATGTTGGGTCAAATAATATCACAACATTGGCCCCAACAAAGTTAAGACCAAGACCACCTGCCCTGGAATGATAAAAGAGTCAACATATAAGCTGTGTTATTATTAATATGATTATTATTATTATTATTGAGTGTGAATTTGCAGACTGACATTGTGGACACCAGGCAGAGGTTGACGTGAGGGGAACTGTTGAAGTCTTTGACAATGTGGACTCGCTCCTTGGATTTGGTGGTCCCATCTAGCCTGCTGTAGTCGAGCCCCTCGGCCATGCAGTAGCTCTCCAGAACATCCAGCAGCTGCCAGTTGAAAATAAAAAGAAAGAAAAAAACTCTGAAATAGACATGAAAATTTTATTACCAGAATTAACAGGAATATAATGGCAATTTTTACTGAAATATTGTGTGCAAATGTGTGAAATTTGAGGTTTCCTTATCACCAGGGAGCTTATATGTAGCTGAAAACATCTCGCAAACATTCAATCAAAAGTCAATCAAAACTGAGCATTATCATCAACATTTTTCTCATTAGACCGAACAAGCAAAATAATAGATTGCCTGATTGCTCTCAAAAGTGGAAAAACGATTACCTCAGCAGTTCATAATGTTATCATTGCGTCTCAAGTGACATCTGCACAGCACTGCACAGTCTCAGTTTCCTAAAAGCTCTAATTGCTTTCACTTTTATAAAGCCCCCAGGCTTACCAGCTAATCTGTGTCATGAGAGAGCCACGTCTCCCAGATTGTATTTTGTCTCTAAACAAGGCACGGGCTCTAACAGGAGCAGCAATTAAGTCTCTTTTTCGAGGCGTCTTCTAGCGTGTGGCTGGATGTGAATGGGCGTTAAACATCTAATAATGCTGACGCCTGTAAACATAACAAATCATCAAATTTCCAATTTCCTATGGCTGCCCATCCAATAAGGCATGTACTCGCTGTCCAATTCATTAGGTACACCAACAATATGTTGTGACTTGAGTGCTCTGCTGTTTTTAAGGTCCTAGTCAAAAATCCTCTATATGGCAGGAGCACTTTTTCAAAAACCTTAGATCTTACATATAACTTACCTTGGTCGAGAGTGAAAAAAGAAGCACCTTGTCTTTCCTTTGCAGATAATATTTGAGAAGTTTCTGCAAAACCTAAGAGGAGGGAAAACAATGGTCCTTAACAACATGAAGCGAAGCTGACTGGACCTTGGTCCTGCACTTGTACCTTCATTTTGCCACTATACGTCGGGTCGGACAGGGCTGCAAACGCTTCATCTTTGCACCGCCGCACAAAGTCTGGAAACTTCTGGAACACCTTTTGACAAATGGCGCTCACGTACTTTTCCTATTAGAATAAATGAGGCGCGTGAGGGGTACGCCCATTGTTACTGGAATAAGGCACTTATGTTGGTGTTCAATCAAGCAGGTTCAATTCCCTGCCATGAATGTTGTGTTGTTGAGAAATTACATTGCTCACAATATCACAATGTTAGATGACCTCAAATGGGAATGTTTAACAGTGAAAACAAGAGTCGTATAATTAGAAATACATGCCCTTTTGGGATTATAGTTGCCCCTCATTAATAGCAGTTTATTGGTTCCAGACCCGCAATAAGTGAATTACCGCCAAGTACAATTCTATATTATTACATGGAATATTTTTGTAGTTGTTTATTTACTTGTTTATGACCTTCTACAAAAGTTTTTTTTACAATTACTGAGCCCTGTAGACATGAAACAACTCCCCTATAGTCATCCTTACACTTGTATTACCCAATATAGTAGACGTAATATTAGAAAATAAGACATCTTAGACAAAAATAAGATAAGACAGACTCACACGTTAGTATTGACTGCGTACTTCTAGGTGGCTATTGTCTCATTAATGTATTGTTACTGACACCTAGAGACCAGTGCAGAATACGACTATACTGCTGCTGTTTGTGGTTAAGGAGACTCACAATGCACTTGAAGCGCTTTATTAACATGCCGAGAACACATGCAGTGAACATTCACACAGGAGATACTGTCAGACACTCTCTACACTGCGAACCTGCTGCTAGCAATCAGCTAACAGTCAACTCTAGCTAGCTGATGTCACACACATCACTTCGCAGGGCCTGCTTCTTAAAAGGTGCACGCAACAAGTCACAGATACTGAACTACACTTCAATATCACGTCTTTATTTGTATTTTCATTCATTTTGCCATTTTTATCGTTGAAAATGCTTAATTTAGGCCATGAATATGTACAATTTGCTGAAATATGCATATTTTTAATGTAATAAGTGACTATATTCAACCAAGAAACAGCAATAATTTATTAATTCATCCATTTTTTACAAACCGTGATAAGAATGAGGGTGCAATGTTCGAACTGCGATCTAGCAAGGGACAACATGTACATAGTCAAAAACATGTGTAATGATTAAAACTTTTCAGTGGCATTAAAGGAAATTGGATGCTGCAGACAGTTCAAATCTGATTCTACCTGCTTCTTGCTTGTTCCTGCAGTGGACTGGAGCAGTGCAACATGACTGGCAACCTTCCTCAATATGGTCAGGTAGGAAAAGTACAGCCCTTTTGTTGGCACACCCTCCAAATTAGTCTAAAAGAGAACCCATTTTTTAATTATTACATCTCTGACCGTTCCAATCAAATGTGAGCATTAATACATCCTCGGGTTTCGTCACTGAACCGTTCCAAAAGCTCAGACAAAAAAAAGGGAATTTATGAAAACCGAAACAATTTTTCACAGAAAAAAAATCATGTAAATCAAATTAATACGTTCCGGACACCCAAAAATATTAACACAAAACACATTTTATAGCAAACAATTAGTTTTACATGCAGAAAACAATGGAAAATACATATAAGTGACAAAAGAAATGGATAAATGAACATTAAAGTAATCATTTTTACTTTTATTGGAGACTTGTTGGTGAACGATGGAAAAGCCCCACGGATTCTGTTTCATTGTAGTCCGTGTAGTCCTTGAATTTAATCGTGTTCCTCACCTGCTTTATCAAAGTTCTAGCACTTACAACTTTCTTGCAGCCGTACTCGATTCCGTGTAATATAACCAAGATTGTGTACAAAAGCAGAGACAAATCTGCGGCAATTAGGGATGTCTCGATCCAATCTTTTGAAAGGCAGACTCCTGCCAATATCACATATCCTAGAGGTAAACTGACCTTATAGCAGCATCTCCTTCGAGTGTATCCACTTTGACAGTCACACTTCTCTGACGACCTCAGCAGTAATTTCACATCTTCAGTGTCCAGTACAGTTTGATACACCGTCCGCTGAAAGTCCGTCAGGGAGCAGTACACCACCTACAGTGGAACAAAACACAGCATGACAGATGATCGTTATGGATGATGGTTGGACTATCCTACCCTGTCATCCTTCTTGGGCAGTTGGTCACTGATCAGAGCTTTGGTCCTTCTGAGGAAAAAGTGGGCAATCTTCCTGACCAGGTCACTGATGGTCTTCCTGGCTGTCGCTAAGGCACGTTTTGTTGCACTGTGTCTCTGGCCTTGCTCAATCGGATCTGACATCTTGTTCTTAAAATGCCCTAAGCTGCCAAGACAACCGGGGACCGCCCTGTGTGGAATGACATTACACAAATCAAACATGTGACGCAAAGTTAATAGGAGCTATTTTTCCCCCCATACTAAATCCTAGAAATAATCAATTTCAGGGTCAAACTTTCGCCATATCATAAAACCTTTATTAACGCAAAGTACATCAAATTGCTCATTAATTTAATAGTGCAAAACTGTTGCTATTTGTTTATGCCATTAACAATTTTTCCAGTTACTTTTAGCCATGGAAGGAATTAGTGGATTGACTTTGCAAGGCTTACTTTGCACTTCAGCTAATCAGAAAATCAATCTCACCCACCACCTCGTTAATGGATGACTATAGTGGTAGGTTAATTAAAGAAATCAGTTGTGAAATATATTTAACAATTTAGCAACACTAATTAAGAGTATAACCATTAATAATCATTAATGATATAATACTTTTGTTATTCAGTTAATATTTTCGTTCATTCAAATTGTAATTATTTGGTTACTTGGAATCATATTTATTTATTTTGGCCACAAAATACCAACTTGCATAGTGGTACCTTTGCATGTTGAACAAAAGTACAGGGGCACTGCTGGAGTGTTGCATAAAAAAAGTACAAAAAAGGCAAAGGAAAAGCAAAACACAAATATGATCATGCTTGTTGATGTCATACATAACATTGCATTCAAATTCTCAACAACCAAATCATGTTGAAAAGAAAAACAACATAAAAAAACACCTACCAGTCCATGACACACCACAGCTCCTCGAGGTTGTTCTGAAGGATGGTACCAGTGAGGCCAATTCTGACCTGATGAAAGAAACTGAGCATTATCACCATAAAGGCATAATTTTTTGGATCTCATTGGATAGTGTTATATATTTCAGTCAAATGTACCTGACCTGACATTTCAGACCCTTCATGGCTTGAGTGATTTGAGAATTTGGATTTTTTATCTTGTGAGCTTCGTCTACAAACACAGCAGACCAGTCAATGCTGCAGAAGTGGAAGAGGTCGTGTGAGGAATAATAATGTAATATATAGCAAATTGTAGAACAATGACATTCTGAAATCTTTAACATGCCACACAAATAAGTGTTTGGCAAAGCATTAATGCATTCAGAAAATGTCTTATTAAAAGACAACGCTCACTCATTAACTTGATCCATACACAGGCGAAGTGTCTCATAGGTGGTGAGAGCGATCTCAACGCGGCCCTTCTTAATGCGAGCCAGCTCCTCCTGTTTCCTCAGCCCGTGGACCACCACGTACTGGAAGTGGCCCCAGGTGTCTAGTTCATCTTTCCAGTTATACAGCACTGACAGCGGGGCCACAATCAGGAAAACCTACAACAGATCGCAAAAACACTCACGCTGATGACATTTGCAGACACCCACCCCCCTGCACTATTGTTGCACTTAATGCAGTCTTCATCTGGGTGAATGTCATCTGAAAACAAATGTCAGCATCAGGCATTTATGCCATTTGTCTGAGCTCTCAGGTCAGCATTCAATTTTGCACCCACTTTATTTGGCCTCATCTGCTTGGATGGAGTTTGAGTCTGGAGAAAGTGAGGCTTGTTGTTCTCAATGTCCTCCCAAGTTCCCTTTTTGTGCAACACTGCTCCAAGGAAACCAATGACCTGCAAGAAGGAGGAGGACACAAGCAGGAATGCAATTTGTGAGATGAAGGCAAGTTGGAAAGTTTTGGCATTTTTCAAGCATTGTTTTGATTTGCGTTGACAAAACGAAAACATATTACAAAGGTGGAAAGCCCTCATCACAAGCTTTTATATGAAATATGACTTGGTTTGAGTCAAATGTTATCATATTATTGCTAAACCTCAACCAAAGCAAGCTCCGTTGGACTACGCCCTAGTGTACTAGATAAAAATTAAAGATATATTTTTTTACTTTTGTGCATGTGAACTTGCTGCTATCATGCATAACTCCCTGAAATCAAAGAAACCCTTTGTGGAATATCTTTTTTGAAAATCCCACAAACAAACAGATAAGCAACATATTTGAGTTTCTTAACAAGCATCAAATATTTTCAGAAGTAGCTTTCGTTTTTACCTGTACAGTCTTTCCAAGACCCATGTCATCTCCTAGGATACAGCCTCTTGAACGGATATAATTACTGTAAATGAACCTTATTCCTTCTCTTTGGTAATCCCTCAGGTATCTGTTGATGGTGTAGGGGACACTGTCTTCACCAAGATCACATAGTTTTAAGGGAAAGCATGACCCGGAATGTTCGGCACCGCCGGAAAACAACGGTTTCTCTCTGTTGAAGAGTTTTAAATCAGCTCTTGTGTCTTCTGTTAAAGGTGCAGCTTCTTCCTCTTTATTGTCCTCCTGCTCATTCATGCCATTGTGCCCTTCAGTGAACACCATCATAGCTGTGGTGTGATCAATGTGAGATGGAGATGAGTTTTGGCAGGATGCTATGAAAAAAGTCAAATGTGTTTTATTATTGTATTGAAACTGTTATACAATACATATTGAACAGTAAGTTATTACCTGATCTTAACGTAATAAGCAACACTACTAGTTGTGGATTGACAATCCATTCCCCGGCCCCACTATTGGTAGCTGTCATTGTATCCAAAACTACATTTGTATTCCGACTGGTCTGACGAATACAACAATGGTAAATATCCATGCAAAACACATATTTAAAAGCTATCCAAGGACATGAAAGTACAAATAAGGTATACCTTCTTCCTCTGAAGTAGCCTCCATGATGCTACCTTGTTAGTAGCAGCTCTTCTTGCGGAGTCATGCTTTCTACTAATTTCGAGCTAGCTCGGAACGAACATTTCCGCATAGTGTAAACCTTTTCTATGGAACAAAAGCCTCATCTACGGCACATTTTGCTAAATGTTTTATAAACGTGTTAAAACGTTTCCTCCTCCGTGCCTTGTCTGTCAAGCATAATCAGCGTCTGCACTGTTTATGTATTTGCCCATTCGCCCTCGCACTTTAGTCATTTTATGCCGCGTTAGAATATGTCTATTAAATGCTGGTTCACAAATGATTCAAGTACTATTTTCACATCATTTAGCTATGTTTCTACGTAACTTAACATGACAAATATTCTACTACTGCACGCTTAACTGTGTACTGTATTTTGAGTGCGTTACGTCTGTGACGAAAGTGCGGCTCTGAAATTACAGGCTTTGTTTACATTTGGATACAATGCAACTTTATTGACTTTACAAGTGTCTCCGTTTGTTGTGACTGTGAAAAAGGTTGACACATTCGGTAGTTTTGATTTTTTTAAAAAATGCTTTCACTAGCCTGCTCCTGTTCTCTGCAGTGTTGCCAACTCCTCAGTAAGAAAAGTAGGTATTTGCTGCCCTAGAAGTCGCTCGATGACGCATCAGTTAATTTGCATATTATTTGCATTTAAATAAATGCGTGCATTTTTTTTAGGCAAGACCAACAATTTTACAATATAGTATTTATTAGTTTAGCATTTTTTATAGTATTTATTATTTTCAATAATGTTGTTATACTGAAGGTAATCAATAAATAAAATACTTCTTACCATTAATGTGACTTATGGTGCTGCATGGTTTACGTCTGCCGACTCATCGAAAGCGGGGGAAAAGTTTACCGCTGCAGTTATGTGCTTCACTTGTGTTTCCTCCACTTGATTTGCCATCATGATGGTGCGATCGTGAACAGTTCTTGCTGACAAACGCATGTCTTTTATTCGTTTGATTATCTTGTCTTTATCCGAAAAGTCGTCAAAAAGTTCATTCGCCACCTCAAGCGTAAATGTTTTGCCAAATTTGCTATCTGTGGATGGTTTTCCGTTCCTCAATATTAATAAAGAAGACCAGTCAGCTTGTTGGCTCCATGCACAGAGTTGCTGCTGGCGAGCTGCACTTTGAGTAACTCTTGGCATATACCTTCTTCTGCTGGATATTTACCAGTAGATGCAAATGTAGCATGACGTGTGTCAAAGTGCCGCTTTGTATTTGACCGTTTTATTGATAAAATTTTATCACTGCATATTAGACACACCGCCAAACGTGCTCTCTCCGCGAAGGCGAATTCCTCTTTCCATTTGTGCTGAAATGTACGGTACTCCTCATCTTTCTTTGTTTCCGTCAACAGTGTTCACGCTAGCTACAGAATTAGGTAGGCGGGAAGTTCACTGCTTGACTACTCAATGACCCAGTAGGCTACGGCCTTGTCCAATTATAATCGTGTTTTGGCGATTGACCCGGAAACTATCGTAAGGACAGTCATTTTGTTACAAAATGGATAGACGGATTAAAATACATGTTTTATATTTTTAACACTGATATCTGTCATGTTTTACTTTAAATTGTCAGTGAAAAAAAAAGAAAATTGAAAAAAATAGTGTTAAGAAAAGTGTGAGAGCCAGAGGCAGACATCAAAAGAGCCATATATGTCTCACGAGCAGAGGTTCCCGACCCCTGTTGTAACAGATACGGTAGGAAAAAAGCAGAACCTCGTAGGAGGTACAAAAAAGTGAGTAAAAACACCTTAATTATGTTAAGAACTACAAATAAACTTGATCGCTTCATCAAAATAAAATAATATTTTATCTCAGCCAGCGCCTCTCAAAGTCTAGACAGTGTAATAAATACATCTGGACTCCACCTTTTATCTTGTAGTTAGGGCTACTTGTTTCATTTATCACACATCGTTCTGTAATTTAATGAAGATTAAGAAATGTTTCCGTTTTAGATACCGCTCTGTGAAGCAGGGCAAAATCCACCCTCGTGGCATCACGCTTCGCGCATGCGTGATTCATGCATGCGTGGAGCTTCACTGAGTTGACAGTGCACTGACGGCTTGTGACTTCTTTGAGGGTGGGGCGGATGTCTCAGGAGCACCCGTTGCTGCTCAGTGAGAACACAAACTGCAGATTAATGCATGCTTTCACTTTTAAGTCCCCAAATACCAGGAATCTCTCCAACAACGCCAGAAAAAGTAGCTACATTTGTCGCGAGTTGCCCTTGAGAAAATATGTCGCCAAGATGGTTTGGAAAGTTGCCAGATTTAGCGACAAAGTCGCCAAGTTGGCAACACGGCTTCTCCGCTCGAATGGAGTAACTCCGTGCCAACAAGTGTGTTTCGTTCCCGTCTTCCGGAATCAATGTGCACATGCGCAGTAACATGGAATAGTCCATTGCATGAGAAGGAAGGGGCAGAAACGCCTATAAAAGATTATGCATTTTGATGTCGTTTTAACCACGTGAATTAAGACTAAAACAGTAGTATGTACTTTAAATGAAAGAAAATAATCAATAATCAGTTTTTATGAGATGTTTGGGGGCTCCTGGAAATCACGGGGGCCCCAGGCAATTGCCTGTGCGGTAAGTCCGCCTCTGGCCCTTAGCACAGAAATCTAACAAAAAGAGGCTCTGATATTTGTTTGTTTTATTGTATTCTGCTTTAAACTACCCCATCTCAAAGTTGCTGGTTCTGGAGTGAACTATCTGGCTGCATGACAATACACCTCCCAACCTATTATTCCACTCTCCTACAGCACCCCTAACCCAACAGGAACACCATCAGAGCTGCATGACTGCATGCACCAACAATGAGGCCACACAAAAAGCACCAGCTCAGCAGAACTGGACGTCCATTTCTCAGGCGTTTAAGCATGCAATTATGCCCCCACCACCACCGAATCACAATCAGGATTGGGAGGGGGGGTGGATGTCTTTAGTGGCTCACTTCCTACTTGGGATAAGTGGAGACAAGGGCAAATTGCTATCCTGTCGTGTGCAAGGGGAGATAAAAGTTGAAAGGGGGGTTTGTGTGCATCCATTTTTTTTTTACAACGCTTGTCCTGTTCAGCTAACTGGGGGCGAAAGCCTACATCAGTCGAGTGAACTGATGACACATTTGAAAAAGTCATTATTTCAAAGCAGAGTAGTTTTCCCTTATTAAACTGGCATTTTCTGGCATTGTGGTTGTGTTCACACTTGTGGGTTGGTACTCTGGTGCGGACCAAAAATACAAATAATTGGTGTTTGCTTTGGTGAAACGTTGGTAAAAATCAGCTTTTCTACCTATTTTGCACATCTGTTATGTTCTGTTTAAAGGGCACTGACGCCAAATAGGAGACGAAGTCAATCTGGCAATTTTCTGCCTATGGAGATACTATGAGAGCTGTAATAGTGATGGCACGTAGCCTGTGCCCAAGACTCACTTGTTACTATATGTCCTGTCGTGTTGCAGGTAATTGTCGCTGTAATAACCAGGCGAAATAAGGGAGAAATGTGACAAAAAATGTGACAAGAAATTGTCTATGGAAAATCTGGATGTTTGGCAAGTATGTTGGGTTCTGTATAAAAGGTGCAGATGATTGTCCATCCATCCATTTTCTATACCGCTTCTCCTCGTATGATTTGATTTTCGTCTAAAGTTTTTGCCCAGGTTTTCGTACAATATTGCACGCAAAATACTAGTCCTTTGCCTTGTGCTGTATCGTTCTGCAAAATGGAGTGCCCAAACAAAGCACCCTCCCGTGGTGGTGAATGTCCATGCATTTTTTTATTGAGTGTGACTGCTAAATAACCTGCCATGGGGCCAAAGAAAGTACTGCGAGTGTCAATACTTTGATAAAAAAGGTGAGAAACACTGCTGAACTCAATCTCGCCAGGATGTACGGGACGACCACGTCAAGAATAAGTTCCATTCATCCAGGATTTATAATTATTTTTCAGTTGTTTTCTGCATGTAAAACTATAATTATTTTCTATAAAATGTATTTTTTGTTATTATTTTTGGTTGTCTGCAACAGATCCATTTGACTTACATTATTTCTTATGGGAAAAATTGCCTCGGTTTTCGTACGTTTCAGTTGCCGTCAAACCTTTTGGAACAAATTAATTACAAAAATCAAGGTACCACTGTCCTTGACTCGCCCCTGGTGCTCGCAACACACGCTACACCACTGCTAACAACTTACACTGACTCTACACATCAAAATCGTTCTAAGCGAGTAAGAAAGGCAACAGGTGAAAATGAATTTGTTTATCCAGACCTTTTTGAAGCACGGTGGAGTAGTTTTTATCTGTTTCTATCAAAAACTAGCTGTCAAGTTGCTTCTAGATGCCACACATCTATGCATAGTTTTTAACCTTTTCCACGCTTGATGCTCTTCATATGTGACCATGTGTTTGCAGATGTGTGTCAGTGTTTTATGGGATGGTATCCAGTGGGGAGGTGTCCTGCTGAGGACCAGGCCATGCATCCATGCATGATGCGTGCGTGCACACACACAAACCCACACACACACACACACCATATGGGGTTTGCTTTGCAGGGCCAGACCAATGCCACGCTTAAGGACCATTTAGCATACATTTCTCTCCTTTTCACTGCACTGTACTGCACTCCCATTTATACATATCCAAATCTGAGCTTTACAAGTTTACATTGCACGATAAAATTCCAAGAAACTAACAACATGTCTTTAACCAGCCAATTTAGAATATTGTGAATAAAAAAAAGACATATTTGATACATTTTGTCTTATATAACTAGTGGCCACATGTAGCTAGTATGTATATTATATGGCATCATACACATCCTCATCTTTTTTCTTCCTTTCGTTCTTCATATGTGCCCTCCATCCATCCCTCCCTCCCATGCGTGCATGTGTGTGGTCTGAAACACTGTAAATACGCTCGACTCACACGCTGCGCCACCCAAAACGACACTCAACACGTCCTTATTCATGGTATCAGCTGCTATGTCGGACCGACTATGTCATCTGTAGCTCCTGAAATGAGCAAATTCAAAACAAATAAATTAAAGTATGTGCACGTTGAAGCACTAGTCTGTATTAACTATATAATTAATATTGGAAAGAAAGCAAAAGCAAAACACCATGTGCTGTTATTGTGGTTATTTCTTTTCACTCGTGTGAGTGAAAATAGATTTTGTCTTTTCACCCATTCCTTCAGTATATCATCGTATATCATCCTCCGTACGCAAGGAAGCAGCTTGCCAACTAACACAGCGACTGCTCTATGATTTTTGGTAAAATAATTTGGTCAGGGTCCGTTTTGCCGTTTGAGTCAAAAAGTAGTTTTACCATGTGAGTGATGATGGAACTGTTCCCCCTGCCTCAGAATCAAAAATGACAGTCCCATTGTTTATAGCACCCTCCGTCAACCAGGAAATAGCCTACTAAGCCTACTTTTTAATCTTAGTAGTCATTTTTAAAAGCTGTTTTTTTAAGTCAGGGTACAATAGTTCACCGTGTCCCAGAATCCAAAATGGTACAATCCTGTAGTCTTTAGGAATTTATTGGCTCTTTTCACTGTTTCAGTCATGATGGAAACGTTCCCCCTGCCTCAGTATCAAAAACGGTCCGGTCCCATTGTCTTACATGATCCTCCATGAACCAGGAAGTACCCCATAAACATGACGCACGTGTCAACAATTGTTTTTACTTTTGTTCGAGGAATTTATTGCACCAATTGTGTGAAATGGAACCAGTCCCCCAGCCTTGGAATCAAAACAATTATGGTCCCGCGTTTTCTTACTGTCCATTATCCTCTCTGAACCAGGAAGTAGCCTGATAAGATTTTACTTTTGTTGAAGGATTTTTGAATCTCTTTTTACTAGGGCTGTCAAAAATAGCGCGTTAACTGCGGTAACTAATTTATTTCATTAATTACCGTATTTTCCGGACTGTAAGTCACACTTTTTTTCATGTTTTGGCTGGTCATGCGATTTATACTCCGGAGCGACTTCTATTTGTTTGTTTTTTCACACTGACAGCCACGAGAGGGGGCGCTAGGCTTGTGCGCCAGTATCCGCTACTCCTACCACTCATGTACCACTGAAAATGCACAATGTAAACATCAACTTATAAAGACAACTGAGAAAGACGGAACACAAATACCCCCTCCAAGAAAGTCATATTCTGCAGCGTACAAGCTGAAGTAAACTACTTATGTTATGTTGTTTAGGCTATAGTGATCTGAATAACTTAATATGTTATGTTAACATACCACCTATTCACGTTACGTTAACAGACACCTATTTAGCCTGTTGTTCTCTCATTTTATTGTTATTACGATAACTTGCCTTTCAAGATGAAATGTCTGTTCTTGGTCTGTTCTTTTGTACAATAAATTTCCCCCCACAAATGTGACTTATAATCCAGTGCAACATATGTTTTTTTTCTACTTCATTGTGCATTTTGGCTGGTGCGATTTATACTCCGGGGCGACTTATAGTCCGGAAAACATGGTCCATTAAAATGTTTAATGTAATTAACTCATTGCATGCCACGCATCTCTGCATCCCAACAGTCACACATAGTCCAATTCACTTTTATAACTTTATTCTAAACTTTATTCTCAACAGCAGTGTAATTCCAACAACATATACTGTATGTATCTCCGGCTCACAAGGCACTTCCTCACTGACACTAAAAGACCACGAGGTGCATTCACGGACAAGCCGTGTGTGGTCTTAATAAACAGAAAGACAAAGAAAAACAGTAAGTGGATATTCATATCACTCACTAACGTAAGTCTTACTGCGGAAGTACAATTTGCTGCATTTAATATGCTCGTAAATCCCAGAAAATAAATGTACACTCGTGAATTCAACTTAAATTACGTTTTTGAACGCAACCCCACGTTGCCAATAATAACAAAGTTGAAGTGTGATTCAAATGTTGTGCTACTATTAAAGAGACCAGTGTTAGTGTTAGGCAAATAGATCAGTGGTATCTTTTTGACTTACATTTTCAGTTCATTTGGAGCTGTTAATGCATACATAAATTTCATGTCCTGTCACTCCTGTTCATAAAATAAGTTGAAAATGGTGATTAGTCATGATTAATTCATTTGAAAACTGATTAATGTGATTAGCAATTTTAATCATTTGAAAGCCCTGCTTTTTACCCTTTGAGTTGTTGTAGAACTATCTGGCAGAATAGAAAATGGTACAGTCCCATTGTCTTACATCATCTTACATCAGGGGTCAGAAATCTTGAGCATCAAAAGAGCCATTTGGGCCAGTGGGCACCTAATTAAAACCCACTTGGAGCCACAATAAATATTTGACCACTAAACTGAAGGTAACCCAACATACAGTATATAGCTTCCTTAAGCGCATTGTCACGTTCCTCTTGTGTCTTCCTGTTCCTCCTGGCAGAGTGACGAGTCACACCTGTCGCCACCTGGCAATTAGTCATGTTTCTTAAGTCTTCTCCTCCGATTTCAGATCAACATTTGCAAAATTTGCAAGTGTTGTAACACATCTATTAGTTTCACTTCCACAACCGCTCTCCGTGTTGCTTTAGTTGTTATTGTTCATTAACGACAAAGGAAGCTAAGAAGCTAAATAGTTGCCCAGTGTCATGATTTGTCACCTGGTTGACTCACCAGAAAACACTGCCCCTTGCAAGAATTGCAGAGCACACGTTCTTTGAAAGGCTCGTGACGGCATCAGAAGAGACAGCATAGTGACTAGACAGAAGCATAAACCAGCTGGAGCCACAGCAGGAGGATAAAAGAGACTCCTGTCCTACAACCAGGAAGTAGCCTGCTACCATTCTTTTCTCCAAATGTTTCTTTTTGCCATTTAAGTCATGGTAAAACTGTTCCCAGAATCAAAAATGGTACAAGCCATTCTCTTTGAACCAGGAAGTGACCTGCTAACATACAGAGGGAGAAGCAAACATATGCACATTCTACCAAGCTAGTAATCTAATTAGTGGATTTGTCCTGGAGGTACAAGTGCTTTTTGCTTGAAGGCTAACTTTAACATTATTCTGTCATGTATGCCTGCAGCTTCATCTATACAAAGACATCCCGTCTTTCACCTGAACGCTACACAACAAATCACGCACACGGTGACAGGGTGGGATTAATCTCACCCCGCCCAAGGCTCTGGGAAGAGTGGAGGCGTTGAAAAATAAAAAGGCTCTGAAAACTTTGTGTGCGACTGCATCTGACTGGGTGGTCTCTCAGGCACAAATATCATAGCAAATGACCATCCTCTCTACAGTTCATATCAACACGCACAAACAAACACGCTAGCAGAGTGGAGATAAAGACATGCAACAGAGGACAGATGGCCTCTGAGGCTGCCTTCGGGCGAGCTGGGAGGGTGAGAGAGGGCAAATATGGAAAGAGAGAAAGAAGAGAGTCATAGTGTGAAGAAGGAGGAGAGATCTTCTCACTGCTCCGTGTGTGGTCTAAAAGACCTCCAGGCTTGTTCCGGGGTGACCGTATGAGTGTGCCCTTCCATGGCTGCCAGTGGAACAGAGAGGTGAAAGACACAAGTATGCACAATGAGGGGAATGTTTGCCTTGCTCTTGTATGAGGAAGGCAAAGGGGAGAGCTGTTCCTTTTATGTGAAATACGCAAGCAAATAGTGGCGTGTTTGGCCTGCAATGGGGAGATTATCATGTTATTTGTCAGATATGTCAGCAAGCCCACCAAAGAGGGTGATAACATGTCACAGTGCACACGCAACAAAGACTCGACTACTCTGATTATCACACTTTGGGAGTGGGACAAAATTATTATTAATAAATATATTACTACAATTTCATTTTTGTCTTTCCACTATTGAGTCAATTACACGTTTGGTATAGGTCGATTTTTACCCCGGATGCCCTTCCTGATGCAATCCTCCCATTTATCGGGCTTGGGACCAGCACTGGAGAACTTCAATGGCTGGGTGTCGGGGCCCTGGCCAGGAATCAAACATGTGCCTGTCAGCACGAAAGGCATCAGCATGTACCATTACACCACCAAGGCAAAAATACTGCTACTAAAAATACTACTACTACTACCAATAATAATATCAATAATAATCAAACATTGCTTTTATATTTATAATAATACATAAATATGCTAAACAAATATGTAAAACATAAAAATAAAAATACAAAACAAATGTATAAAACATCAAAATACATTTTATAATATATTATTATTATTATATAATAACATGAATAAAAATATCAAATATTGTTTCTCCAATGATGCAATATTGATACATAGGTGTCAAATATCAACAAAGTGGAACCTTTTTTTTTGTCATTAATTCGTTCCAAAAAGTCAGACAAAAACCAAAAAGTACCAAAACCGAGGGAATTTTTTTCATAGGAAATTATGGAAATCCAATGAATCCCTTCCAGGCACCCAAAATATTCATAAATAATACATTTTATAGAGCATAATTATAGTTTTACATGCAGAGAACAATGTAAAATAATTACAAATGTAGAATGGATGGAATGTATTTTTGATGCAGACCTCTGGTACATCCTGGCAAGATTGAATTCAATAGTGTTTCTCGCCTTTTTTATCAAATTGCTGGCACTCGCAACTTTCTTTGGCTTTATTTAGCAGTCGCACTCAATAAAAAATACAATACAAAACCGGGGCAAAATTTTGGCATAACTTTTCAATGAAAGCGGCATCATACCAAAACTGGGGTGTACGAAAACTGAGGTTTGACTGTATTATGAATGTCTGATGTGCCTGGAAGTAGACAATCTTGACTATCATAATCATACAGTAAAACCTCCAAAGTTGAAAGTGTAAATCACTTTGGGTATATGAAAGGCACCATATAAATCCAATCCATTATCATTACTATGGGTTTGCTTGCAATGCAAGCACCCACTCACTGCTGCTTAGAAGCGTTGATCATTATTAATATAGAGCATTACCTTGGTTAACGTCCGCCCCGGTTAGCGCGTTTTCTGGTAAACATCCCAAATTTTTCCTAAATGTTTGTCTTTAGCGTCCAAAATGTCATCTGGTTTGTTTACGCCGCCATCTTCGCCATGTTTGTTGGTTCTAGAACGTTGATATTTATTTGTTTTTTTACATTTTTGCAAATTGTGGTTGCAGCAGAATAATGTCTTTTTTCCCAACAAAACTAGGTAAAAGTGATGTTAAATGTCCAGTTGTCCATTCATTTGTCATTTGCAATTATTTTTGCATTATATTCTGCATGTAAAACTGTACTTTTGGGTGTCTGGAACAGATTAATTCGATTTACATTATTTTATATAGGAAAATTTGCTTTCGTCCGTGTTGGTTTGAGACGGAACTTCTGGAACGGATTAATGATGTTAACCAAGGCACCACTGTATTAATAAAACATGTTGAAAGAGAATGTCTGACATCTGACTTTCAGTGGTGCAATTCGTTCCTGTTCTTTCAGTTTTATTGTCCACTTAAGCAGCCAGAACAGAGACATTTGTACCACTTTTGAGGCTGTGCTGCTACTATAGTAAGTCCATTTTCAGATCTATGGTTATCAATATACTGTATTTGTCCTCTTCGTCATCACTGGTAAACGGTCTCAGACATGCCAGCTAGTTGCTGCTTTCAATGTGTTTTTCTCACTGCTAGTAAACATGTAAATTAATGTCTCTCTGTCATGCACTCATGTTTCAGTGCACTCTTTCATATGTCACATGAGATCATGCAGATTAAAGCCCTTCCAGCACATGATCTTACCATGACAATGAGGCCATTTGGGTGGAAGGATGTCAAGATAGCACATATGTAGTGGCGCTCAGAGCCACATCAAACCCACACATAATTGCGCTCAATTAAAAGCAACAATCGCTGAGGCCTCGCAGCCCTGAAACGATTTCCATAGACGTTTTTATGCGGCATCAGTGAAGCGAACCGTGTGGTGCTGAACACACAGGCTTGCAAATGAGCACAAAGAGAGCCAGAATAAAGACTGTGATTGGATTCCATCATCAGTTGTGGTTCAGGTTTTTACTACCTTTGACTGAGAGGGACTCGTGCCAGCACAAATCACTTCAGGAGGCTGCGTATAAAAGGCGCTTGTGTTATTCCATGTATATTAATGATTCTGTATGGCACATGTCTGCGTCTTTCAACTGTGAAAAACATTAGCTTGACATGCAGCATTTGTTGGCATGACGACATCCGCGCCAAACGCTGATGTATGGAGCGAGTGTTTATTGAGGCAGGATTTTTTTTGTTTCTCCGCATTACACCATGTGTTGAGGTCATCAACAGCGGCACATATGGACTTTACACCCAAGCAGGACGTCCTGTCTGACATCTAGAAATAATCGCTTTCATTAGTCACTCCGTCAAGACGCATGAAGCCGCAAAGAATCAGGCATATGTGGTGGTCCAACTGGTAGCAAAACAGAGTGCTGCACAAACACAAACATAGTTAAATATGCATGGACATGCATGGGTGTGGAAACATGGACCAGTGCATTTCACTACTGTCGAGTTTGAAACATAAGTGTGTGAATGGTAAATGTGCCATCCATTCACATTCATACTAGCAAATACACTCCTGCTCAAAAAAGAACAATTGAATTTTGCACTGTTGGATCTTGAGAAGTTTCTAAGCAGAGCTTCAAAATGCAAAAAGAAGAAATGGAAGCTGTTCATCAGCTGATCAAAAGTTAGTCAAAAGACCATAGCTCAAAAACCCTGAAACCTAAACCCTACAAGAGAAATAACATTTTGGAAAAAAAGGACTCACTAATGAGTAGCTGCACCATTCTTGTTAATAACCTCAAAAATTGGTTTGGGCGTGCTTGATGCCAGTGTTTCCAGGAGGCAAGTGGGAAAGTTGCTCCAGGTTGTGAAGATGGCTTCATGGAGGGCATCTACTGTCTGGAACTGATGTCTATTTTTGTAAACTTCCCTTACCATCCATCCCCAAATCTTCTCAATTGGATTTAGATCAGGGGAACACGCAGGATGCTCCAAAAGAGTGAGTTTATTCCTCTGGAAGAAGTCCTTTGTCAGACGGGCTTTGTAAACTTTCAATGTCCCATGTTTGTTGCTCTTGTGCAAATTTGGGCAAAACGGGCAATTTTGTGGTGGTGAAAAAGACGTGGCCTTTTAAGATGTTTTTTGTTCTTAAAACCATTCTCTTGCAGATGCCGTCCGGGGGTTATTGGACTGCACTCGACACCAGCAACAACCTTCATTTGGGCTTTGGACCAGCTAATCGCTAATCGCTACTGAAAATGGAACAGCAAATGTAAAAAAACATCACTACTTAGTGGGACACCGGCCCTATCTACTGCACTGTTGCCATTGTTGTTTATATTATGGACATCAAATAAAATGCAGGACTAACATTGTCCTGACTCTGAGGGTTCTTTCAACTTTTGAGTCTCAAATCAAGTTAATGAGTTTTGAACTGGTGCTGATCCAACTCTTGATGACACAGGATTGAGCCCATTCAGACTCAACTAGACACATTATACACAGGACAAAGTGGGTAAGCAGACTCACACTGTGTCTGGGTCTGTACTGTACCACTAATTGTTGTGTTTTGCAGGGAAAGGGAGAGTTGTTGTTGTTTTACAAGGATAGCTTGTAGCCTGAGGAGCTTTCCCACATTTTACATCCACACAGGTGTGCCAGGCAGGCCCCATGTGTGCACTGTATAGACGGCAATGCCACTTCCTTGTGTTTTCCCACTTGTCCTCCTCATCAGACACGGTTACCATTAACAGGAATGTTTATGAAACTCTGTTAAATATAAACGCTGGCCCGGATTGTCTCCATGAATTAAGGTTTCTCCTATAAAAAGAAGAAAAGGAGACCTCCCCAGGGCCATTTTAAAGTCCCCATCTTTGCACCACAATGGTTTTAAATTCTGGATCGCTGCAGCACACTTCACAGCCTCAGCCTATTAATATAAATAAATACAAGCCTGGAAGCATACCTGACATTTGTGGAGTTTTAAAGGTGAGTTACAAATGTGGAAGAGTTGGACTTGACAGATGCAAAGACCTCAGGAATTAGACCCCAAAAATGAGATCTTATATGAACCAGTATCTACGGTGCAGATGTTATCATAAAGGTCAAGCACTGTGAAAACAATAAACATTTCAGGGATATCAGAACCAGAAAGTAATTGCAAATGAAATGTTACAGCCTGCTTATTATGTTTTCAGCGTTTAAACATTTCATCCACGGAATGACAAGGCTAAACATCTCATCCACTTTGTTTTTCACTTGTGACACGCAAGAAAACAACAAGCGGGGGTGAAACAAAAGGGCCCCTCAACTCGAGCAGAGCCAGATGTGCCTCTCAAGATGCTGATTATGTTTGTCTTGTTTACAAATTCACCAGAGAGCAAATTCCCAATTTTCTCTGTTATTTTCCACCCTCGCTGTTATTCCCCACTCCTGTGAATGTATACACATTCTTTCGGATGTAAACGGCAAAGAAAGGGCATTTGGAACATGTCATATAAAAGTTAGAAAAGATTCCTCAGGGCGACAGTACTTTTTACAGCACACACAGCGGGAGTCCCGCTCATATCTGCTTATTGCTTATTCAGACAAAAAATACACAGTTTTTTCTATAAGATTTGTGTAGGGATGGTGATGACATTTGGTCTCAGTGTGGATACAAATTTGGATATAGGAGTCCATTTGTGGCCGCAAGGCGGCTGAGTGGTTAGCATGTTGGCCACACAGTCAAGAGATCGGGAAGATCTGGGTTTGAATCAAATCTCCGCTTGGGCATCTCTGTGTGGAGTTTGCATGTTCTCCCTGTGTGTGCGTGGGTTTCCTCTGGGTACTCCAGTTTCCTCCCACATTCCAAAAATATGCATCTTAGGTTAATTGGCGGCTCTTAAACTGTCCATAGGTATGAATGTGAGCAAATTATTAAATTAATGATTGTTCATCTATAGCTCAATATGTGCCCTGCGATTGACTGGCGACCAGTCCAGGGTGTACCCCACCTCTCGCCTGAAGTCAGCTGGGATAGGCTCCAGCATACCCCCGCGACCCTAATGAGGATGAATGGAGCCCATTTGAGTTACAATGGAACCATTCCCCCACATCTACAACGCAAATGGTGGAGTCCAATCCTGTCCATCTAAGTCAAATACAATACATAATTCGAGAAGTAGCTTTCTAGCAAGAGGAACAAACAAACACAAATATGGTGCACCATGATATTTTTGTATTTTTGGAAGAATTGGCTTTGTCTTTTCGTTGTTTGAGTGAAGATGAAACCATTCCCTTCATCCTAGAACAAAAAATGGTACGGTCCCATCAGTTTATGTCATTCTCCATGAACCAGAAAGTAGCCTGCTAGTTAACAAATGGACAAACGAAAAAACAAAAATGGCGACCCACAATTTTCCCCCAAAACATAATCTAAATATTGTGTTGCCCTGCTGGCTGGCTTCCAACATCATCAGGCCTCCCACTGTGGCCCCAGTTTCAGGTCAAACAATGTGCCTCCATTTTGCGTCCCTCACGGTCCCTCAGGCAGGAAATGACCTCACACACAGAGAATGAACCCACACCGACACACAACCACCCCTTTCACCTAAGGTCAGAGGTTGGCGGAGTCAGGAGGGAGTCAGGATGTATGTCTTAGAAACATGTCTCTGATCAAATGTGAGCGGCGGACAGTTGTTAGCTTGCGTGGTATGCGTGAAGGATTCTTTGATATGCCAAGCATGTATGTTTGCTTTTAATGGGGACATAATTGTGTTTTGTGTTTGGGATTTGGGGGATGACAACATTTGTGTTTCCCTTCAAGTCACAAATGACCTTGCTAGGAAAGGTTTGCGCTGAACGATGATGAGGCAAGGCCACTTGAGTTATTGGAAGTCGTCTTTCTTTGGGGTGGATGTGTCATTCTCCAACAACAATATATGCGATAATCTGACATTAAAAACACAGCCTTACAATCATGTTGATGGTCCAGTGAATTGTAAAAATGAGAATTGAGTTGCCATTGTGCTAGTGGTTGGTGATTGGTGTACAAGTGGTTAGCATGTTGACCACACAGTCAGAAGATCTGGGTTCGAATCTCCGTTTGGGCATCTCTGTGTGGAGTTTGCATGTTCTCCCTATGCATGCGAGGGTTTTCTCCGGGTACTCCAGTTTCCTCCCAAAAAATACGCATGTTAGGTTAATTGGAGAATCTAAATTGTCCATAGGTATGAATGTGAGTGTGAATGGTTGTTTGTCTATATGTGCCCTGCGATTGGCTGGCGACCAGTCCAGGGTGTACCCTGCCTCTTGCCCAAAGTCAGCTGGGATAGGCTCCAGCATACCCGCGGACCTCAGTGAGGATAAGAACCATAGGAGATGGATGGAGTTGCCATTGTTGCCTTGGTGACACGGGATCGCCTACTTTTAGTGATCTATAACAGCAGTGGAACAGCCAGACACCTCTTATGTTAGCGCTAGCATCATTGCTAATGTTGTTAATGTTGTGTACAAACTTTATCACACATGAAAAGTAATAATGATAGTGATTTTTGACACAAAATGGCTGGTGAAATAAGTACACAGGTCACTCTTAAGTAAGATCAAAGTAGCTGGGGTCAAAGGTCATAGTGATAATCTGTGAGTGCTCTATCGGTCGCAAATCAGTGAAAGCTTCATCTGCATTAAATTCCTTTTTTTGCAAATATGCAGCTCAAATGATAACGTTAAGCGCAATATACTGTAGGCCTTCCATATTAGAGATGTGTCCATATGAGCTATTATTGGGCTCCACTGCTTGGTTCACAAGTGGTGCCAGGGTTGTTGTGGCGCTCAAATGGAGCAGCAATATCATGGCGACACAGGCGATTAAACTGAATAATTTAACAAAAATAATGACGTAGACCGTGAGAGCGATTGTTGCCAAATGATATGGCTCACTGGAGCCAGAATTCCCATCGTCTTTTTAATTATGCTGTGCTTCAAAATACAAACAGAGAATGCATTTCATATTGTCTGCTTGGGTGTGCATTATTGCGTGGGAGCGTTATTTTTGAGGCGTCACACTGCACCAGACTTTTCAATCTGCCACACTGGGGACCACTAGTGGTCCACAGACCACACTGACTGTATGGTGCACGTGGCACCTACAGTCCGCTTTGTTTGACTGATGCGAATGCTCTCATCTATACTCACACTTCCCTGGAAGAAGTGGGCTTGGGCACGACGAGCACGTGCTGATGCAAAAATGTGGAGCAACTTCCCAGCTCGCCAGTTATTAATAATCATTGCTACCTTGTGTCACAGAAACAAACAGAGAAACTCAACATAATCCATCCATCCATCCATTTTCTATACCGCTTCATTCTCATTAGGGTCGCGGGGGCATGCTGAAGCCTATCCTAGCTGACTTTGGGCGACAGGCGGGGTACACCCTGGACTGGTCGCCAGCCAATCGCAGGGCACATATAGACAAACAACCATTCACACTCACATTCATACCTATGGGCAATTTAGAGTCACCAATTAACCTCACATGCATGTTTTTGGGAATGTGGGAGGAAGCCGGAGTACCCGGAGAAAACCCACGCGCACACGGGCAGAACATGCAAACTCCACAGAGAAATGCCCAAGGTAGAATCGAACTCAGGTCTTCCCGATCTCCAGGTCAACATAATCCACCAAGTCAAAACCCAAGGTACACATGCATGAGCAAGTCAAGGCCAGCAAGGCCTAACCGTTGTTAGTATTTTACAATTACAATTGTAGTATTTGTTCTATTAGATTATATTATTTTATTCCCAAGAGTCTATCATTTTCATTTTGTAGCTTGTTTCTTGGCTGCAGCGGCTCCAGTTGCTTATGATTTCAGCTTCAGTGTGCTGCTATATCAATGTAATCTGCCCAGGGCCTTCAGAATCAGGAGTATTGGCCCCTGTCACATTCACACTACTAGCAATGGGGCTGTTTTTTCAGCCAGTCAGACTTCTGATTCGCCTCTCAAAGCCAGCTTGCAGGCCCCCAGTTCTGATTGGTTGATCAAAGCACAGAGGCAGGCCCCCGGTCCTGAATGATTGAGCAGAGCAAAACTGTTCAACAGTTACACCCACTGTGGCTGACTGAGGAGCAGGAGGAGAGACAGATGTATTTTACTTGTAAAGTTGGTAAGTAATGTAAGTAATGTAAGTCAGACGTATTCGTGACTATGTGGTGGTGCAAAAAAGTGTTTGCCCCCTTTTTGTCACACTTAAATGTTTCAGATCATCAAACAAATTTAAATATTAGTCAATGACAACACAACTGAAAACAAAAGTTTTTAAATGAAACTTTTTATTATTAAAGGAGAAGAAATCAAAACCTACATGGCCCTGTGAAGTGATTTGCTGCTAAGGGTGGCCCAAGTAGTTATTAGGTTTAGGGGGCAATCACTTTTTCACAAAGAGCCATGCAGGTTTGGATTTTTTTCTCCCTTAACAATAAAAAGGTTCATTTAAATATTTGCACATATTTGCATTTTGTGTTGAGTTGTGTTGTCAGTTGTGTTGTACTATCATTGCGTTTTTTGATACTGGCTGTCACAGTGTCTGGCAAAAAATTTGGCCCGCCCACTGAAGGTCCAGGTACCAAATGCACCGTCCGCCACTCTTGCGCAACATACAGTATGTGTAATGTATTTAATGTGATCACTTCTCCCGCCATCCATCCATCCACCTTCAATGTCGCTTATCCTTACTATGGTCGCGGGGATGGGCTGGAGCCTATCCCAGCTGACTTCGGGCGAGAGGCGAGGTACACCCTGCACTGGCCGCCAGGGCACATATAGACAAACAACCATTCACACTCACATTGATTCATGCGTATGGACAATTTAGAGTCTCCAATTAACCTAACATGCATGTTTTTGGAATGTGGGAGGAAACCCGAGTACCCGGAGAAAACCCACACACGCATGGGGAGAACATGCAAACTCCACACAGAGATGCCCAACGGAGATTTGAACCTGGGTCTTCCCGATCTCCTGACTGTGTGGCCAACATGCTAACCAACTTAGTTTTCCCACCAGTTAATAATAAACACCACCTTGCATGACAGAAATAAACAGAATGACTAGAAATAATGCACCAAGTCAAAGCCCACAGTACACTCGCTCACACATGAGTATATGTACACTGTGTGAGTGCTAGATGTGTGATTAGCAAGAATGCTCCTCCTGCCAGTTGTCACTGATAACTGCCACCTTGCGCAATAGACATCTACTGAACAATTGGAAATTACTGCAGGTTTCTTGACTTTGTGGCTTATTAAATAAGCTAATCAGGTTATTAATGAGCCACAAAGTCAGGAAATCATTAAATAAGCTAATAAGGTTATTAATTAGCGACAAAGTCAGGAAACCTGCAGTAATACAATCCTACATTATGAAGTGATGGCACACAAACAGAGCAGTGGGAGCCAGCACACTTGGAAAGCCTAGTATGAGTGTGCACTATTCTATCTCGGCTCAGGGGAAATGCTTCCATTGTGGGTCAAATGGCAAAAAAATCAAATTAATTCCAGCATAATGACTTTTATCCAGAATTATTGCAGTTTCTGTAAACTAATGAGCAGAATTTTACCGTTAGTGTTATGGACATGGACACCAAACTGTTTCCAAAAATGCTGTTTGAAGGGCATTTCCTTGATATCGTTAATGTCATTTATTGCGTGCTTTTAATGATGCAGTAGTCCAAACCAGCATGCAGCCTGAACTGTTTCTCACGCTGATGCTGCTAGTTTACGGCCTTGAAATCCCGCAGAGAGTTCAGACAGTTCCCGCTGTTGTTCCGACCCAACTGAACAGGAGGTCCGGGTGAGTAAACAGGTCTGGACAGCTTATGAGCTTCTTACCTACCTAAATGTGTCGCTTTTTCCATGTGGGCCTCCCACGGAGCCCCCTGCCTCACCTCAAGCGGAGGTAAACAAACCTTAGCGATGTGCTTTGCAGAACGTATATTTGTTTTTGCGTGGAAAGAATCTCCCGTCCTTCTATTTTAAGTTTGGCTTTATTTCTTTTTCTCTGTCTATCTGTGGAGCTGCAGCACTGATATGAAATTAGACTGCTTATTTGTTGAGGCTGTATGTATATCCAAAGCTGCGCACATTTCCTGTTAATGTTGGACGCTGAGACGCCTTCCAAAAATTATAGCTTCTCAGGCCAGTTGTGCAGAACAGACCGCTGCCTTGTCTAAATATCGTCCGCTTCCAACATTGTCTACCCCAAAAGTTAAGGTAAATATTGGCCTGATGGAGAATTGCGCTGCCATGTGAACTCAAGCCTTCAATAGTCGTGAGGAATGTAAAGCTCTGTTTTCACTAAAACCTTTATGTAAAAAAGGGGTCACAATGCAGGCATACACAAGATAAATATTTACCAGTCCTACTTTTAATTTACCTCCAGAAAACATTCCTCCATTCAGTTCCTCCGCTGTGTGTCTTGCAAAGCGTTGCCATGTTGGATTCCTTCCCTGATTGTGCACACAAAGCCAGAAATTAGGAAAAGGTAAACACAAAGTCAGGCGGTGCTGCGAGCTGTCAAACAGCTCTGTGTATGATTGAAGACAACATTGAGTTGGAACATAAACATCCCTGCAGGCACTTCATTTGCACTCTGCTGCTGCTGCTTCACAGGCGGCCATGAGGTGAGCTGGGGGGGGGGTATATGGCATGCAAGAATTATTACAAATGGTACCGATGGGGGTTTCAAAGGGGTATGCATGGTAGGCAAAGTAACTAAAAATGGACGTTGTTGCAGTGGTGTTGCTGTCACCCGTTGGTTTGTTGGTTAGCGGTATTACAGAAACAGCAACCATTTTATTATCTCCTCAGGGGACAATACTATAAATATGACATTTGGATATACTTTAGAGTAGTCAGTGGACAGCTTGTATAGCAGTATACTGTATATTTACTATCCATTGAAAATGAGTCAACACACAGCCATTATGGACTAAATAGCTGGGAACATAAAAACCATATGGTGGTGGTCTGGGCTGTATGAATGCTGCTGGGTAGCTGTGGTTCACTGAGGAAAAACATGAACGTGTGAAATTTGGTGAATTCCATGCCTAAGAGTTAAGGCAGTGGTAGATAACTAAAATGCTTACGCAAAATCGTGACACTTGACACGTCCACTGTGAAATGTACTCACAGACAATAATGGCTGTGTGTTGCATCCTTTTTAGTGGATAGTAACTCCATACTGCTATACAAGCTGAGCACAGACTACTCTAAGGTATAACCAAGTTTCATTTTTATACTATTGTCCCTGAGAAGATGTGAGAGTTGTACTCACTTTTGTGAGGTGGCACGTGTGCAAAGGAAGAACCCATCAGATTTTAGTGAGAATGGGAATTTTCCTCAGTCTCCTTAAATATCCCAGATACAAATGGAACTCTATCTAGGCACATGGTAGTTTAAAAAAAAACTTCCTCTACAGTATGCTTGATGTCCTACAGTATACCCAGGGTCAACGGTTGTTTGGGTTTTGCTGACGCTTCATGTCCTGCGAGAGTTTTCCAGTTACGATTTGTATTTTCCATCATTAATAGCGATTGCATCTTATCTGGAATTAAACCTCTTGTTGCTACAGTGAAAACAAAAACAAAGCAACACTTCATTCGAAGGTCACCACCCGTAGGTCAGCACACCTGATTTGTTTGACAAAATCTGTAATTTGCATCGACACACAGCGCAGTGATTAGATTCCACTGTGATGTCATGACTGTGTGCTGTAATTACGGAAGTAAGGGAACGGTGCAGTGCAGTGCTGAGCTTCTGTTTGACTAACTAATAATAATAACCCCTTCCCGGCATTACTTGCTATGTTTGGTGTTTGGAGTTGAGGGTTCAAAGTTGTTTCATTGAATCTATATTTTACATTCATCGAATGTGGTCAAATGAAGCTGTGGGAAAGAAGGTTTGTCGTAATTATAATGACCACGAGGTGAACTTCAAGACAAGGACATCAATGTGTTGGCCCACCACAAGGTCCAACAATAATCCACCTGCAATTCATAACTAGATGTATGCGCTAATCAATGTCCATACACTCTTCCCATGGCCATGCTCCAGCCACCAGCCTCAGGGACTATAAATGACCCTGCCAGGGGTCAGCCAAGGTGATCGGCTGATGAAGTCATTCCGGGATCCGTGCCCGAACACTCACTGCACGACTACTTCATCTCCTTTCCTCATTATGAAATCCGAGCGGCTCAGTCTGGAGGAGGACTTGATGGATAAATACGAATGCTAACACATCCAAGAAACCATGCAACAACAATGCAGGTGTTGTAAATCTAAAAAAAAAAAAGTTAAATGCTTATGTCTCAGGCTGTGAGTCAACTTATACAAATGTTGGACGAAACATAACCCTACCTTTGAATATTGAGCAACACTGGTGAGGAAATGTAAACTTTCCAAGAAGGTGGACCTTTTTACCATATTTTACAAGCCTATTTCTTAATATGCAGCTAATACTAGTTCACTATTTATGACAAAATTTCCCAATCTTTTTCAGCCGAAAATGATTAAAATACATTATCCATCGCCATAAAATAGACTTAAAAAAGCACAACGGTAATACAGCATGAACAAAAAAGCTATTTGTCAAGAAACAGTGAGCCTGTACATGCAGAAAACAATTGGAATTGCACATAAATGAGGAATGAAAGATGATGAATGAACATTTCACGTCACTTTTACCTTGATTTGAAGACTTGTTCACAAAGACAGTGATATGAGGCAGTGACTAGGGAGGAGGAGAGAAGATATTTATACTTTTCTATGAGTTATTTCTTAAGTGTTTCTCACCTCCTTTATTAAAGTGCTAGCACTTGCAACTTTCTACTGGCTTATTTTGCAGCCGTGATCAATAAAAAAAGCAGAAACTTGTGGCGTAACTATATTAGTTAGCAAAGAACTACAGAGTCAACCGCTGATGATGTCATAGAGGGGCGATGGAGCTGGGGGACAATGACTTAAACAGAGAGTTCGGATTTTTTCACATAAAGTTGTATGACATCCCGAAATCCGACTAGAACTTGGCTCACAGGACCAAGTGGCGGGTAAGTCACCCATGATGCACTACACTGCTGATGGGGATGTCAGACAACCTCATGTTAAAAAAATCTGAACTACCCCTTTAAGGGTGGGAGTCGAGAGGATGCTGACATTCACATTTTGCAATAAAGACATGTTATGAACACAGTTGGGCTCACCCAGTGTATTAATAACACGACAAGACTGAGTCACCAACACGTTGGATGATTTGCCTGGGGACTCAAGTCCGTGGGTAAATGGACTACTTTCTGTAACATTCTCATTTGAGTTTGCCAAATGAATGACCCTTACAGCATGCCCCAGTATTGTGTGAACTAAGTACAGTGGAATCTCCAGAAGGTCCAGCTCTAACTGAAACGGACATTAACCGAATAAACATTTCCCATAAAAAATAATGTAAATCCTATGAATTTGTTCCAGAAAGTCAAAAATGTCAACACAAAACACATTTTTATAGGTCAAGCAGAATTATTGACAAGCAGAAAACAATTCAAAATGCATATACAGTAAATACATATAAATGATAAATGAATGGGATAAATGAGCATTTAAGGTTGCTTTAGGCTACTGAAGACGTGGTGGTGGTTGATCTCGCTGCCACATCATGTCTTTGGGAACAGTCAGGTCTTCAGTGAAGGTAAAAGTCACCTTAAATGTTAATTTATCCTTTTCATTAGTCATTTATATGTTTTATATGTAAAACTATAACTTTAAAACCATAAAAACGTGTTTTGTCTTAACATTTTTGAGAGTCAACAGCTGATGACGTCGTAGATGGGTGACGTGACGTAGCTGACTTCAGGTTACGGTTGCCATTCTGTTAGGTAGCTAATCGGATGCTAACAAGGAAGGACGTTTTGTGATAAAAAAAAAAATACATTACCAACACAGATGGACAAGCGCGCCATATTGTACGCTATCCGGAGAATATACACAAAACAAGCCACAACTTTGGAGTAAATTTTTCGATGTTAAGCAAAAAACACGCTAACCGGGGCGTGCTACTCGAGGTTCCACTGTATCGTGAGATTTGGTGTTGGGCGTGTGATACAAGATGGCTGAACAAATAAACAATGCTGGGAGTAGTCCAGCCACACTATTAATAATACCACACAATTCAACATGCTAAAGTGAAAATGCAACAGTTTGTTATATATTGTAATATATCATAATATTGTACAATAACTGAAACAGTGTTTGACAAACAGGGCAAAATTTGGGCAAACATTTTTGTCGAAAACCGAATAATCCAAAAACGGAGGTGTTCGAAAACCGAGGTTGCACTGTATTGAATGACCTGTTCATTTATTGAAGGATCTATAAGGCACGTAACTTAGCTACTTACAATTATTATCTCTGTTTCCTATTTTATTTCTACAGCACCAATTCATAACAAAAGTTAGCTCTTGGTACTTTACACATGGAGCAGGCTCCTCATCCTCTTACATTACAGACAGCCAACAGAACCCCATGAGCAAGCACTGAAGTGACAGAGGCAAGTACAATTGTAGATCCAAAAACGTCCCACCACTTCATAGCAGTGAGAAAAAAGTAATTTTGACCTTTGACAACTACACTACATCATGCTGTGTACTGGGCTCTAGCCTTGCAATTACGCCCAACAAACTTAGAAATGCCCGTTGTATTGTTTGCAGGCCTTTTTAGCGTCATCTCATGTGCATGCATACGTATTCCATTAGTTCACACAGATGCTTGCCATATAATCTCCCAGCAACATTTTACAGGCATATCTTTACAGCCCGCCACGCTACACTTTTTTTTTGTTGTTGATGCGGACAACGTTTTTCCACATTAGCCCGTGGCACGCTGATGGTGTCCCACCGCCTTACCGTCATGATAACAGCATGTCTCATACAGATATGCTGTGAAGCGGATGTGACTCCTGCATCTTTTTACACCCCGCTGAGACATGTCTGCTTGAGGGGCATTAGAGGGCATCAAGACTAACTTTTTTTCCCCCCACACGATTTTCTTATTAAAGCAAGACGTCTAGGAAATCTGACACATTTCTGTTCAACAATTCAGATACATCATCCTACAACCAAACAATGCTGTTGTAGTGTAGTAAACTGAAACAAACAAGCACATAAGCAAAGTGCAATAACTGTCAATGTGCAATATAATCTTTTTCCCCCTCCATCCTTTTTGTGCTGTAAAAATACTGCATTCTTGAATTTATCCCCTGCTTCTATAATATACAATGCATACAGTTTTATCTTTCATATATAAAATATATATAAAATATATATAAAATATATATATAATTTTTCATGCCCTTTTTTCTGCCCTATCATGCTGTTGTAACATGTAGATATCCAAAGAAAAGGATCAATAACGTATCTTATCTTATCTATTGTAAAATATAGATATTATAAGATAATATACCAGAACAATATGGAGGAAACCGTTTAATGTGGATATGATGGAAAATTCCCTTGTGAACAATTCGTTCTGCTAATACAAGTCTTTATTTTAAGTCTACATTTGTTGGAAAGCCCAGCAGTCATACGTTACGGTTGGTGTTTTTCTTTTCCAGTCCTGTTGATGGCGGTGTTGCGAGATACAAACTCGGTAGGTGTCAACTGCCAAGCTAATGAAGGAGAAAACATGTCCGCCATGTTTGAATTGAATCGTCCGTTAAGTTTCTAGCTAGTTTTTTCGTACACATGACCAATTTTGGAACTAGATGTTTTTTAAACACAGCAAATTGGAGAAGAGAGACAATAGCAATAGCTCTTCAACTTTCAAACGAATGTGAATATACAATTACAAATGTAGTTACCCGTTTGTTCTATTTTCTGTGCTCTGGGCTCTTCTATGGAGTTAAATGAGTAAGATGACGTGATGGCATATCATATGTTGCTTTTACATTTTTTTTTGGGGGGGGGGGGATCACGTGACAGTGGTTGCTTCAAAAGCTAGGGGGCGACCACCCACGTTTTTCTGTCTTTTTCTTCTTACAACACAGGAGAAGGTTTTCCACTTAGTCCCATACAACAGTAATTGAGTTTTTCCCCCACGTTTGCAAATAATTTGAAATACTATAACCCTAAGGGCGTGGAATTATTAAAGGCATTTCATTCCAAACCTGGAATGAAGATGGTACGTGTGGACCTATATTAATATTATTCTAATATTACCTCTTAAAGTAATGACTGTATGACCCTGTGTAGATAATTATACCCCTTAGATTTCTTGAAATATTGACATATTGAAATATTACTTCTAAGATGACATTTCTAAAAAGTATAACTAATTTATTGTTTGGTTGTATGAATGTGTACAAGTAAGCATATGATGGAAAGCAGTGGTTAAAGCAGTGGTTAAATACGTGGTTAAATACGAATACAATATAATATTGACACCAACTGTATGTGGAATTATTTTTGCTTTGCTTCAGTTTTTAAACATTTACCACAGGTCAATTAATAATACTGTATTTTTTATGAAGCTTTTTATGTCTGCGTTTATCTCTTATGTCACTCTAGTGTGTCATTACTGTAGGTTGTGCAGGTGTACCTAATGAAGTGTCCACAGGGATAATACATGAGGTGCAGTACCGATGTTAAACAGTAGGATTCCACACTGTCACGTGCAACGAACTTCCACTCATGTATGGATGAGTGGTGTGAGTGTGGTGGGGTGCATGTTTAATTTAAATGTTAACACCCTCTCTCTTTGAATAAAAAAACACCTAACATGCAACAAGCGGCTTTATCCCTGGGTGAGCATCCCCATGCATTTGGAGATGCACACATGAGGTCCCCCCTCCCTGCTTGGGTGGTCCTCCCTTACTTTAGTGAGCTGTTGCTAAGCAGCTAATAATAGTCGTGTTTGCTGAGTAATTTTTGCCCTTCTGGAACCAATCAGAAGCGAGCAAACCTTGCAATCTGACAGCACCAGAGGCGGGATCTTGAGTTTTTTTTCCCCTTCTTTTGGGCCCCTCCTCTTTTCCTCCCTCCTTTTGCCCCCCTCCTCCTCCTCCTCCAAATGGAGAGAGCTCTTTTTCTCCTCTTCTATTGAAAGTCAGAGTTGGCCGTGACGCGCGGCCCAAGGGAAGAGAGTACGCACATCTCCGCACAATGCTGCAAGCATCCAGCCTTCTGTCGTGTGGGAATCATCGCTCCTTTTAAGAGACACTAACACTGTGCTTTTTTGGTTGTTTTTCTACCTTCCTCCTCCTCCTCTTCCTCCTCCTCGGTGAATGCGGTGCAAAGGCGGCGGAGACCTCCGGATCACGCAATGTTGGGATGGACGGCGCACACTATTTTGACTCGCCCTCTCCAAGCGGACTATGAGGTCCCCCCTCCGAGTGAAACTTTGTCGGATTCCGCCGCCGTCGTCGCCGTCTTTCGGGGAGACACACTCGAGTGGGAATCGCTGAGCAGCGCACAGTCCCCGCAACATGGCCTCGGCTGCTAGTGCGCCCCCCGAGCCGGGGACAGGAGAGTCCGGCCGGCCGAGGCTAACGCGGAGGACCCGGGGGAGCTCCAGCCGCGACCCACCGCCGCCTCCTCCGCCGCAGCCGCCGGATTTGGACTACCTGCAGCGGCCGAGCTACTGCGACGCGGGCTTCGCTTTGGAACAGATCTCCCAGGTGCTTTTTTAAACACACTTGTACACACAAGTCCCGGCTTCTTGTGTCGCCCCCAGCATGTTTTGACTCCTTCCACTTGTTTCTTGTGTTTTAAGACGCATAACGGTCTCTCCTCACGTCAGAACATTACATGTTGTGTTGCGTGTCGCTCCATGTGGCTTTGCCTTCATCCGCTCACAAACACCGTGAGTCTCCCCTTCGTGGAAGGCACCTCCAGTCGCCACTCAGGTCTCAGCACTAGTTGGACCACATGCATTGCAACGCAATCCTATGCACCCTGTGTGTGTGCGTGTGTGTGCATACAGATGCTGATTATAGTTTATACTACAGCAGGGTGCCTTCATCTTTTCCACTAAATCAAATATTCGGTCACTAAAAACAAGCTAAATTAACACAAAGCATCATGTATTCAACATAAATTGTGCACAAATTAATGGTAACATACAGAGAAGGGTGAATTCATTTCAACAACATTACTCCCAATGCCTTTGTTTTGCAGTTATGGTACACTTTCCTCCATTGCAGGTGCTGTTATTATTTGCATAAGGATGCATTGCAGTGTTAGATGTAGACTGCTTTTATTCAACTTCTTGTGCAAGCTGAGGTCGAAAAGCTTTTTTTTTGTTTCATGTGTGCTTAGAGCGTCCATATTAATGCTCATAATTGCTATTAAATGTAGATCATGGTTTCTCATTCAAAGATAATATCGATTCAAAGACATATGTGCTCCAATAACACAATCAGTAGCAGCGACAATCAACCTTATGCATGTCTCTACCATGCATGCCTCACCTGCACAGGTAAGTATATCATTACCAAGTGGAACCAGACCATTAATGCAAGTTCTCTGCTGTCTTTTTGTCTTTAGGGGAAAGCGACTGGGAGGAAAGCGCCGCTATGGCTGAGAGCAAAGTTCCAGAGACTTTTATTCAGGCTGGGCTGTTATATACAAAAGAACTGTGGAAAGTTTTTAGTGGTGGGCCTCATGATTTTCGGAGCTTTCGCGGTGGGCTTACGAGCGGCTAATTTGGAGACGGACGTGGAGAAACTTTGGGTGGAAGGTAAGACTCTGTGGTTTGTTATTTATTTGCATGGCAATGGGGGAATGTACCAAACAAAGCCACATTTAAGGGGTGCAGTTGTTTATTGTTAGTCCTCTGGTACAGTAAGTGTCCAAGACAACAGTTGGACTAAATGGACTCATCACAACTTTCTTCGCAGCATCTCCAACTAAAATGCTCCAAAAAAGCAAAGTTGTAATTAAGTTCATAAGCAGCTTTTGGGGGGTAGAGGATTTTTTTTCTTCGCCAAAGCCGCCATTTTGTGTGTGTGAGTGTGTGTGTGTGTGTGTGTGTGTGTAGTGTGTGTGCCTGCCCCCAGCAGTTGAATGCTCACAGACTGTGTGTGTGGTCCCCGTTTTGGACAGCTCTCAACTTTCCAAAAAGATTTGCCTCTGGCTGAGAGGGGAGGGAGGAGGAAGAAAGAGAGAGAGAGAGAGAGCGAGAGAAATAGAGTGAGGACGGGAACTTGTGTTTTGTGAGGAGGATTGTAAACCTTCTTGCTTGTTGTTGCTATAGGAGGAAAATATACAGAATGAAAGAATGGGCAGAAAAAACAGAGGCTGTGCATGGGTGGTGGTGGTGTTGCAGAGAGGAGAAGAGGAGGGGGGTCGCAGCGGCTGTGCTTTTTTCCTTTCTTTCCTTTGATCCACATTCCAGCACTGTCGTCTGGCGGATTCATGAATGGAAGAGCTGATGGTTTGGTTTTTTGTTTGTTTTTTTCCTCAATATACATTGAATTTGCAATTGTGTTGGCGTGTGGTACATCTATGCTTCAGGCTGGCTCAATATGTAGCATCGCTCACCTGATTTTAATAACAATAGTAACGATAATGGAGTCACTGCTGTGCAGAACTGAGTTTCTCACACTTTTTCAATGGAAATGGCAGCTTAAAGGTCTCCGATTTCTTAAGGATGTTCTAACAGCTATGTGTCCCTTGAGTTTGTTTATGAGCACCAAACATGATAAAAATCTGTCATCTACCTCACTTTTTTGAGAAGAGGCTCTCAAACAGTCGCTTTTCAACTTTTTTGTTTTCATGACGTCATGAAAGAAAAACCTCCTTCTTCATGGGCATGATACCGCCTCTGCCTTGCCCCTAGCAAGATGATCCTGCCCCAAGTATACGCCCACCACTGTTCTGTTAAAAAAAAACAAAAAAGGCTTCACTCCACATCTTAAAATAAAAATAAAAAACCCTGCAACCTTTCCAACTATCCATCAGACATGGGACCTGGAAGTTTGACCATTTTGTTTTTCTTCAGTGAATAGGCTAACCTAGCATGATGTCACTATTAAAATGTGAGTGTAAGGTTAGCACTGTAGCTCACATAGCTATGCTAGTGTTGCTAACGTTTGTGTACTCATGTCCCACTCCTTAAAATGACATTATTGTACGTGATGTATGGCATCTGTTATGCTGGACAAGTGCAGTGTTACAGTGCACATGTAAAAAGTGGAGAGGGCTTACTAAAAGCACTTTTAAACGCTTGCATCAAGGATAGATTTTGAGCAGCACACTTCCTATCGACTATTGCGACTTCTAATTGTTGAAAACTAGTATATGTGGCCTTTTAACGGTTAAAAACTACAACTGCATAAACACTGTTATCCGCCATTTTTGCTTGTGACTGTTTTCAGTCTTTACACAGTGTTGCTTTTAAGTGAGAGTTGTCTTATACAGTGTTCCCTCGTTTATCGCGGGGATAAACTTCATATTTTTTTACAATTATTATACATGTTTCAAGACTGTAAAACCCCTCAGCATACACATTATACACTTGTCTTAGACAGGGAATAACATTTTCTCACATTTCTCTCTTGTTTAAACACTCTCAAAAAAGTTCAAACCTTTGTTTGAATTTTAATGATCAACCTACAGGTCGGTCACAAGAAATGATTAAGTCACTTACATGTATTTCACTCCTGTGACTGTGCCTTTTCGTCCTGGCGCCGTACCACTGTACTGTAGCGTTTTTGTATCCTTGTTAAAACATACTGCTGCAGTACTCCTCCTTCGAACTGAAGATCCATTTACAAGCTAGCAAGCAAGCTAGCAAGCAAGCTAGCGATGACACAGGAGACAGGGCAGGGCGGCACAAAGGAGATTGGCTGTAGACCATTGTCAATCAGTCAGGACACAGAAAACAATGGGTGGTGCAGACAGACAGAGAGGGAAGAGAGAGATACTGAGTTTCCCACAATGGAATTCTTCTTAAAGGGCCACGCTTGGCCTGTAACAAACAAAAAAATTCTGTGAATACGCGAAGGTGAACCGCGATAAAGCAAAGTAACGCTATATGTATGTCCAAAACCAAACTGTTATTAGATTCAATTGTCTTGGTTTGTTGAGCATGATCAGATACACTAAATCTACCACTAGATGTCTACTAGCATCAACTCTTACTGTTTGACTGACCTGTTCACACACACACACACACACACACACACACACACACACACACACCAGGCCTCAGTGGTTTCATAGGTCCTGTACATGAGGGGTTCCAGATGTTGGTAGGGAGAGATGTGTTTGTTTAGATTAGACTACACAGCTGAGGGATAGATTAGTTCTGCCTGGACCGTGGAACGCCGTGCATTGGTGTGGTGGTGGTAGTGGTGATGATGATGATGGGTGGGAGGGGGCGTACTGGCCCATCGTCCTAGAGGAAAGAGTAGAGGGAATGAGCGGGACGGAGTGGCTGTTTATGTTTCATTTGGAGCTGCCCTCCGCAGCCGACCCGTGATCGACCCCGCCAGGGAAGCTGTGTGGGCCTCGTGGACGCACATGCACTCGCCTCGGAACTACTACAGCGAGGTCTGACGCTGCCCCATTTTTACCCGCATGGTGTCTTTTCGCGCGGTGCTCACTCAACAGTGTTTATAAACACTCTGACACAGGAAGTTGTGTTTATTAGACAAAGAGACAGAGAGCGATGTGGGCCGAGAGGCTTGCTTACACAAAGAGGTGAACTTGTCAAACCCCACGGGCTGCTTTTGCTAAATATTATGCTCAGGATCTTTCCCCGCCTCCGCAGCGTAGATAAATGGCATGTTTCTGCCAACTGTGGCACTCGCAGGAAGTCATTTGCTCAAACAGGAAGTTGTAGTATTGTTGTTTTGCACCCCCCCCCCCCCCCACCCTGCCCCGACCTCCAACTGACTCGTTGCTGCTCGTCCTCCAAAGTTTCAAGTTGCAGATGAGTCATGAAGATTTCATGATTATTCACTTTTAAGCCGTGTCCATGATGATGCAGGGACCACGGGGGGAATAAGGAATAAGACCCCCTCATATATATTTTTTTAAAGAGCTCCACCCGGCTGCAAAATGGAAAACGGAGCCATCCCTCAGCATTCTGGGTCCAGGCAAACACAAGCCAAATTGTAAAGAAAATAGCCGCACCACCTGCCTCTAATTAAAACAGTATCACATAAACATTAGCCTTCCTGTAGGACGGGCCCTCACGTGTGAATGTCGTTTCTGCGCCACAAGGACGGCCGGGAACGTGGCTTGGCCTGGGCAGCTTTGAGAATTTGCAAATGGGTCTTTTGATGCTTGGGAGTTGAATCCCCCTTCTGATGCTGTGGTTAGCATGTAGCTTTAGCTTCCAGGTACTCAAGAGATGATGGGAGACTATCCAATTTTCACAGGAAATCATAAAAATTGGATTAATCCCTTCCAGGTCATACCGTCACCATCATGAAACTTTTGTTAACTGTGCAGCCAATGTTTTTGATGTAATTAAAATTTTAATGACCATACAAGTATAAAAATAAGCTGGGCTCTGTAATATTAATGTACTCATAACATTTTGTTGTGTAAAGGCATACATTTCTTTATGCCTTTATAATAACACATTAACATAAGTTTTCATTCATTTTTTTTTTCAAGCTGCAGCACCTCCCCTGAAGTCTTCTGGCGCCTGTGAGAAAACTGCTGCATTGCAACACACTCTTAATTTTAACAATAAACAAAGAGTTATTTTTTCTACATTAATCGTCACACAGGTATAAAAAGAAGTCAACCATTATTGTGAGACAATACAACAATAAAATGTTCAAACAAAAAGATTCGATTCTGCGTTTGATGTTTGTTGATGTAGACGTTAATGTTACATTATAAAATACATATGCCAATTCCATGAAAGTTGCATTGTTACAGTATTTTCAAATGTGTAAAAGAGCACATCATATCCAGAACTATGCTGTAAGGCACTGGCAAAAATAAAGTCAGCAGAATAACATGTCAAATGTATTTATTTTTTTGACACAAACCAAAAAAAGACTTGCTGAATGAACATCTTGTTTGACGGGATCAATATAAAATATAACAATGAACAAACAGAAGTCTTAGCCTTCATTCCAATCAATAATACAAAATAAATGAATAGTGCAAAGCCCTTTCAGTGATGACACATTTCTTCAAAAGTGGCAAAAATGTGTCCAAGCAACGATAAGTAAATACAACTATGTGTCACATGGGTGCAATGAAAATGCTGTATTAGCTTGGAAAAGCAAACAATCCCATATTCAAAATGTCATAACACTAGTAAGCGTGCAACATTTCAGACTGAGCGTAGTGTTTTCAACACTCCAGGTAGGTAACAAAGGTGCAACATTTCCAAAGTAAACAAGTTACAAAGCAAAAAAGGTACCATACTCGCCTCTGTCGGTCTGGCTGGTCAAGATATGTCGTGTTCCCTTTGGACTTCAGAGCTGCAAATTGCGTCCTTCTTGTAAAAAGACATTCCAAGCTAGTTTTTTTATGATGATATTTTGAAAATCTTTCGCGGTGAGCGCTAGCACGCCTGCTACTATTTCCATTACCATCCAACCTTGTCTTCAGTCATGGCAAGCTATGGACCATGCGTGACAGCCCTTTCGCTGGCAGCCCAGGCTCTCACGTTGTTTTAAAAAATGATTAGACCACCCTTGTTTCTTCAGTTTCTTGTTCATTTTAATGCCTGATACAACTGAAGGTACCTTTTTGTTTGGACAAATATAACAATGACAACAAAAATAGCTCATAAGTGTTCAATATTTTGGCAGTACAATGCTATAGCTGTTCATGCAAGAACTGATGTGATTTTAGTTATCATCAAGAAAACCATGGAAGTTGCTAGATATCATCTTAAATTCAACTCTCATGAGCTATATTTGTTATCATCATTATATTTGTCCAAACAAACGTACCTTTAGTTATACCAGGCATTCAAATGGATCAATAAACTGAAGAAACAAGGGTGGTCTAATCATTTTTTCTATGACTGTATCGACCAGTTGCTGTTCTCGCGATACCCGGTGCATGCCTCAATCAGTTCATCTAAAGATTTATGGCTGATTCTTATTGATACAAGAGGCTGCTACCGGCGCAGCAGAATCTCTCGCTTGTCAAACCGGATATCCAGTCGTATCGGTTTATCGTTCACGACCCTACTAGCCAGTGGCGAGCGCCAACAGCTCATGACTACACTGCCAAGACTTCAGTTTCTTTAAAGTGACGCTGACCGTCACTTGAAGATGCTCACTAACTGCTTTGAATGTCAGTCAATTTCGCTGCAGATTCTTCTATTTTGGGGGATAAAAAAATAATACGTGATAAAAGGCGAAGAAAAAGCAAAAACGCATCAACAGTTCCTTTTATCTCATGTGACCGACAATGTCATGTTGTGGACAAGGACATGTTGCTATGGGTTGTCATTTTTAAAGCTGCACACTTGGAGGGAGGGAGGAACCTGGGTCCTGAGTGCTCTTGGGAGGTGGGGGCATAGTGTCGAGGCCAGGGGCCACAGGGGTAGACCCCTGGGATCCTGAGGTCATCTTGTAGAGGCCCCCACTATTTAAAACCTCACCTGATACTCACCCTGTGGCCTGGGTGCAGAGTGAAGACTCGCAGCAGAGGGGAAAGACGGTGGAGAACGGTTTGGGGAGGTGGTGGTGGGGGGTGCTTCAAGGGTGCAGCTGTCACCCAATTATTGTTTGTGTCCTGCATGTAAATGTGTGTGTGTGTGTGTGTGTGTGTGTGTTTATATCCCAGTTGTTGTCTTTTTGCTGTATTTATTCAATGAAGTCTGAGGGCAATGAATAGGATATTAACACAATGCACAATGCATAGATAAGCTACATAGCAGCTCTTAATTTGTTCCAGGGTCAAAGCCTTACCATCTTCCTATGGTAAGTATTTGAACAGTACAGGCTATGTTTTTTGACACGCTTAACTTTCATACATGTGCAAAAAGAAGTTCAGGATTGGTATCATACATCTAGATAGAGCTAACATTGGTAACGAATATGCTCGGGCGTGGGAGGCGAATCGCTTCACGTAGGCAGCCTTTACAGTTAACATGCTGTTTTCTTTTTTTCCTTGTCTCTTCAGCCATATTGTACTAAGCAGCAAGCCAGGGGAGTCTTAGCGTACCATTAAAAATGTCAATTTCCTTTTTTTTTTTTTTAAACCATCACTGGTTTCCTTCTGTGGTAAAAAAAAAAAACCCTTTTGATGCTCACAGAACTGAAGTCTTGCGTGACTTATTCATAAGTTTTATGCAACATTAGAGCGGATTTTATGACTTAAAGGGGCATACTTTTATATCATAGCATATTTTATATACAGTATTATCTTATATCCGTCGATTCATCCATTCCAGCCGATCGCAGGGCACATATAGACCAACAACCATTCACAACTCACATTCATGGACAAACCTATGGACAATTCAGAGTCTCCAATTAACCTAACATGCATTTATTTGGAATGTGGGTAGAAGCCGGACTACTCGGAGAAAACCCACAAACGTGCATGACTTTTATTGTCTTGCATGTGTATTTATTTATTCTGTATATGTGTTTTATATCTGTACAGCTCTTTGGTCCATTGTGGTTGTTTTAATGTGCTTTATAAATAAAGTTGGATTGGATTATAATATAGCGGTTCCACTGTATGCTGTTGTTAAGGACCTGTAACGCCACATTACAATACAATTTGATAGTTAAAACTGTCTTTTCCTCCCTCATCTGTATTGCATCATGTACAATTAAGAGCTGACTTGACAAAAGAGTTAGCGGTTATTTTGTTGCTGTGCCTGACATCCTTTCTTGTGGACGAGGATGAAGGAGTTTTGAGTTGGGGGGGAGATTGTGGCTTGCATGTATGTGTGGATGATCCAGCGTTTTTTTTATTTTTTTTTAATGTGCGTCAGAGCGCTCCTTGTAGACGCATGGGTGCAAATTGAACACACACACACGCACACAGGGCAGAGTTGGAATTTTGGTTGAGTCCGACAAGGCTTGCTATGCTATTTTCTCCTATTCATCTTTTTTTTTTACGCTCCGTCTCCAGCAACCACTGTGATTCGGCAAGAACTCAAACATGACCACACATCCCATCGTCTATTTTTGCTGTGACATCGTCTTTTATTGATTGGGGGAAAAAAGCATTCTATTTATTTGCATCTCACGCAAGTATTTAGCGTAGTGTACTATAGTGTGGATAAGATTCCAGTGGTGTTGTGTTCAACTTTACGGCTCGATGAAAACTACAGACTAGCTGGTGAGGGATTTAGTGTAATACACGTGTGACGACGACGCCATGTTTGAAGCTAATTTGAAAGCAGCTTTGTGTACATTATGTGAAATACTATTTCTTTTGTAAGTGCTGTGTGTGTGTAGTGCAAGGTGGACCCATATTCATTCACAAATGACACCCTGAGATGCCTCCGAGTCCTCTGTTTACATTGTGCATTCTTCCAGGCGCTCTTATTCAAATAGCAGAGGCCTGCGAATGACCGAGCACAGGAGTGCTGTGCAGAGAATTACCCTCCTCCCTTTTTCCCTCCCTCTCTTGCTCGTTCTCCTTCTCTATGCCAGAAAGGTCTCTCTCTTTTACCCCACCACCCCCACCCCACTTCTCCCTCCTTGATTCCCCTATCCCTGGCTGGAGAGAGTGGCCTCAGAATGCCAGATGTATTACAGAGTGAGCCACGGCAATGTAAACACTCAGGCCTGCCATGAGAGCAGGGTGGTCTGGCCTCCCTCCTTCCCTCCCTCCTTCCCTCCCGCTTCCCCTTTCCTCCCTCCCAGCACTGACTGCCAGAGGGGTGGAGAAAGCCACAAACAGCAGAGGGCGAGTGTGTTTGTAGCTGGAGCATAGTAGCGGCAGTGTTTTTTGTACCTCCACCGCACCATCGAAACTGTACTTTTTCAATGCAATGCACGCATATACTATAAAGTCTTTGGACGCCCTCCAGCCCCCCCTCAGGGCACACACGCACACACACTCATTCAGTTGATCGTAATTCCTGCAGAAAGGCGTCATAGAATCTGGCAGCTACAACATGTACAACGATACCACACATGCACACGCACGGCATAATAAAGATTTACAGATACAAAAACTTTTCCTGTGTCGCACAAGTTTTGTTAGCGCGTGCGATCGAGGCGTTCAAGCAGGGGCAACGTGTGTGTGCGACCCTGTGTGTATGATTGCCAGTGTTATTGGTACTAAATAGTGAATATTCTGTGTTATTCAAACACATTTCCATCAAGAAATATACTGTTAAAACTACCAAAATGAAACAGTGTGTCTTGGTTTTATGGTAATGGTTGAGTTTATTTCTTGCACAATTCAACATTGGAAGAATCAGAGCTTAATTATCTTCTGCCTTCTCTGCGTCTCAGCAGTTACTGTTTATTTGCTTCCTGTGTTTAACATGTAACGTTGTCATTTTATTCAATTGTGTACCATTATCTCATATATAAAGTATATCTCACAGCAGAACATGTCCAATATTGCCTTACCGACACCAGTTTTATTCTGTCCAATGATCAACATAAAAGTGTTGATTTTAAATATACTTTGGCATATGTATGCGTAAATGTTGGTACCGATAAATCTGGTAACATTAAGTAATAGCTTTGATAACCGATTAAAAAAACAAACAAACAAACAAAAAAAAAACCTCCATTGAGGCAGGATTACCTGTGCTTTAGGTGGGTTAGCGTGAGAGCAAATCAAGCGCTTCTTTTCTGCAAACGGCCTGTCCTAACTTCCCCTAAGCTTACTTGGAACAAACATGGCGTCGATCGTGTGGGAATTCTCGCTGTTGCGGAGAAGACGACTGAAAAGTGCAAAAAAGTTTGCCATAGACGACCAGGGGGGTAACCCCTTGGAGCCATGGTTTGTACTTCTGAGCTATTTTTTGTAGGTTTTGTTCATCAGTCGTAAATGGACCAGGGTTTCCACAACACGTAATTGATCACAGCGGCCCGCCACTACAAAATAAAGGCTGCCATACCTTAAAAATGATTTTTTTTTTTTTAAACTTGAAAACAATTTAAAGTAATATATTGTGTGAATGTATATACTGTATATGCTATATCGATACATACACAGCTTATTATTTATATTGACCACAATTTGTTTGAAAACTATTTTAAATATCATAAAAATCTTTCACAGTGCTTTATTTTAATGAACATGCACCGGAATCACCTGTCTGCCGTGTCGGCACTTGCTCATGTTGTGGCACTCGCGTGTTGCGTTGACGTTCACTTTGTTGCTTATTATCATGCAAATCAAAAGTAGTCCGTAGTCCATAAAATGTGTAGTCAATTGACGACAGCTTGTCACACGCGAGGCCTGTCTATGCCAGCGTGTGTGACCGCTCACGTTTCAGTCTCATTCGACTTTTTGGCGTCTTTAACCCATTTTACACTGCATCTCTAGCGGTAGTTAGCTAGATCACGGCGAGGCTAACTTACTTTTTAAAGTGTCACTTAACAATCTTGCTCTCATTATAATACTTATGGCTTGTCTTCAAAACACTAGATGTGTGACTAAGTTGTTCAGCAAACACGTAGTGTCCAGCTTTAGACAGTGATGCTATCACACTCCAACAGGTAGCTCCCAAGATAGCAGTAGCTCACCAGCTGGCAGCTGATGTTGGGTAGCTCACCAAAGAACATTTGCTTCACCTCTTAGTCATTTTGTGGGATGTGCTTTGTAAATAAAGTACAATTAAATGTTGGCACATAAAATAGCTCTCCTCTCTTTTTTTTTTGTCAAAGTAGTTTTAATATTGCTGCTAGTTGGATACACCTGTGCTATCAAAACTCTGGACTCTCAATTTATACTCTTTATCGTGGACACATTTCTATAACGAAAGAGCTTAAAAAAAAACCCAAAAACATTACACAGCAACATAATAGGCTGATAACAACAGACAAGACACTACCAACGAATAATGCTGAATAATCAACAGCTATATGAGCCCTAAACATGTAACTTAGCAGCCATTTACAACAACAGTACAGCAAAGCATGCTGGGAACCAGGAAGTGCTGCTGTCAAAACCATACTTGTAGATGCAGCATCGAGCGCTGAGCCTTACGTCAACGTCGCTGCCATATTGGGTGTGGCAAGGCTGCGCTGTAAGTGAATACAAATAAATCATTGTACTTACTTTCATAAAGCGCCTTTCTACAATGAAATTTAAGTTAATGTATTCACACACACACTAATATACTTGGGAAACAGTTAGGCACCAAAAACAATGTATTTGATCTTCTCTGATTGCTAACATAAGAACTTTATTGATCCCACATATATGGAGTAGATCGTAGATAAGAATATCTAAGAATATAATAAGAATATAAAATAAGAACATGAAAGTTATCAATCAAAATAATATTCAGAAAATGTATGTATTTTAAACAATACCCCTTCTAACTAAAAATAAATAAAATCTTTCCAAAAACAACATAAATCAAGGCACAAATATATTCTTATATAAAATATGTAATACATTCATTATGTACTCAGAGATGGGTGGAGAAGCCAACAAAACAACTGTACTCATTTAAGAGTATTGGTACTTGACAACAATTTTACTCAAGAAAAAGATATGTGATGTTACACATATCGGAATCGGAAATTGAGAGTTGGACAATATCGGCATCGGTTATTGGCAAAAAAGCCAATATCGGACACCATTTAAAAAAAACCTGTAAAGGGTATCACACTGGTCCACCAGTGTGAACTCAAAGTGACTCATAAATTCACAATGGCTGAGGTAACCACGGCAACTTGTCACTTGAACTTGAAAAAATGAAAACAATCTGTCCTTCAGCTTCCTCCTGCTCCGCGGACTTTGCACACTCTTTAGGAATGTGCCACTCGGGGATACCTGTAATCACGGGGACCATCTTTCCAGGAAATGACGGGGAGATGGCTTGTGGAGATTGCCCGCCCTGACCGAGGTCTGCCGGCCAATCAGAGGGCACTAGTTGCAAGAGGGGGGCGTGGCTTGCCTGCCTTGAATTTGATAGATGCCGATACGAGGTATGGGAAAAAGGTCTGTTTTTCCCAATGGAGCTTGAGTGCAGGATTTTCTCATGATTGAATTATTCAGTCAGATACACCACAGTTATTTCTAATTGTACGCCGACCGCTGCATTTTCTTCATCTACTGCTTCATCCAGTGCTTGGTGAATCCATTGGCCTTGAATGTTTTTTTTGGAGGGATTTTAAGGGGGGGGGTTTGAGTAAGACCTGAATGAAGGCAGCAACGTGGAAGAATCTGCCCATTGAGAAGTGTGTGAATGTACACCTCAGGCTGCATTGGGAGCCAGCCGACTGCTAAATACACCCATTTCAGGGACTGCAGAGGCCGGACAGGTGATTAGCATAATCAGGGGCGAGGGGGAGCCATACATATGTTAATGCAGGGAGTTAGTATGTGTGGAGGGGTTGTTGGACTGGGCTCAGGGGGAATTGCCGCACATGGAGGCACCACATGCATGTCACAGCACTCCACTTCTACCACTCTTACACTTTTATATTTGATTGTAATCTAACCTTTCTTGCTACATAGTTTTTTTCTGTTCTGTGTGGCAGGCCCCTCTTCTCTGAAAAGGGGGGAGTAAAAGACTAGGGAGGGTGGGCTTCACCCTGGGTCAGATGGGGTCTCGGCTCTCAGTGAGGGCTTTCATCACATATTTGCGGCTGTGTGCACACCTGCATTGGTGAGCCCACATTCAAAGCTACAACACACTCTTTTTTTTGGGGGGGGGGGGTGAGTGCGGGCTTCTGTCCAATAAATTTGTCCAAGGTCCACCACCAGCCGATGGTGACATCTTTTCCAGCCGATGTCACCTGTAAGTGTTGTATAACAGCATTGCTTGCAGCCACTCGTCTTTCTAGCCTGTCTTGCAGTTGATCTGATCTTTTTTCTAGATCTAGTCTATGAAGCTTAGAATAATACTATAGGGTTTCATTCTAGGGCTAACTGGTCTTTCATTTTGAAGTGTCTGTGTCATATACTGACACATACTGGTGGACATTTTTGTTTGTGTGTGTGATATCGTAGATATCACAACATAATATCAGTGAATATTATCATTGTGTTATTGTGTGTGAATATGTTTGTCACCGTCTTGGTTTTGGTGTGAGCTCATGGTTGCATGCGTTTGAATCTGGTTCCCGGAACGTAGTCTGTCAGTGGCAGCACAACTAGGCCTGTCACAATAATCAATAAATCAATTAATTGCATGATAAATAAAAACAAAGTCGCAAATTTTGCCGGTCTCGATATATTGACATGTGCATACGTGGTTGTTTTCCTCCTCTCTCTTTACCAAACAGGCTGCATGATAAGATGTTTCACTCTGTGCATCTCTCCCAACAGCAGGATGCATTGGTTCTATAGCGGAATGAACAGAGTGAGTGAACCCTCCTGTCAGTCATTCAGTCTCTTTGTCTCAGTGACGAGAGGCGGGACTGAAGCGAGCGCACACACAGCAGCAGCACTCTGTGTGTACTCGGTAGCTCGGTGTTGTGCGCTACACGATCGAATACTTTCTTTGTGCCTGTTGTGTATAAAACACGATCTGATGTCAATTTAAGCCTGTTTGCGTATCGTTTTTCTGTGACATGAAAAAGTTTGTGACAAAGACAATGAAATACCTAATACAAAACGCTGGACGTTATGTTTCAGCCGATTCCCAAAGTGTAACACACATTTTGTTGCATCCAAAATATGAACTTTAACCAAACTCTGACAAAATGTTACACCTCATTAAACGTAAACAGCAAATTCCACACGCATGGTGCTCTAAGTTAATCAAGGAAATGTATATGCAAATGAGCTGACATCTGCATTGACACACAATGTGAACGTCAGAGTATTTCTGGGTTATTTCTCCATTTTTGGTCAATTAGACAATAACGAAAGCGACACTGATTCAAAATCAGAAATATTGTGATTTATTGTGATTTAAAAGAGACTGAGTCCATTTTATGTTCATTGGAGTTTTTCTGTCTTTTTTTGTTTGTTTAATTTATTAGGTTGTTTGTTTAATTTATTTATTTGAATTAAAAGCTATTGACATTCCAGTTACAATGTTATATTCCCTTGACAAAGTTGCTTTTGATATGTTGTACTGCCATTACTATGCCACATATCATCATTACTTTAATGAAAATAATAATAATGTTGACAAAAATATTGTTTATCTGCAATAATGTGGAGGACAATTATCGTCCAGCAAAATGTGTTATCTTGACAGGCCTATTCACAACCAAGATGGTGTCAGTTAAGAAAACTAAGTGGGGGCATGTCAAAATTGTGTCAAAATCACCACTACATTTCACGCCTATTTCATAGTTGTTTATCTATGACAGCAGTATGACAAAGTAAGACAAGAACTGTAAAACGAAGCGAGTCCAATTGCTACAATTCAACATTCAGTAGGTACGTTTCATAACAATAGGAGGACCATTTCTTCTGTAGCTGTACATGAAACGCCTTCCAGTATTGTCATAGTACACCTGCTAGTTTGCATTATGGGCGGAATTCCCTCACGCAACACAAACGTGTGCTTTCTCTTTATGCTGCACTCTTCTACAGAAGGTATAAAGGCTATCTAGCTGTGTGTCAGACAGACGGAACATTAAGTCAATGTCCTTCCCCTCACGCTCAAGCTTGACCAAGTCGCCCATAAACGTGGCATGCACCTCATGGTGGCTTTGCAAGCGAATAGCACCGGCTAGAGGTGTACATTATTTTTTTGACCCCGTGACACTTTTCCACTGTATTTCGAACATGCTTAACATTAATGACATTAAGGAAAATAATATGGTTGCACTTGCATACTTCTTTGTGTCCGAAAAGGGGTAGGAAGAAGCTGCAGAGCTCATTTCAAAAATAATAATGACATACATGACCACAAGGAGCCTAGACGGGCTGACAGAAAGAGACAGCAGATGGTGGCGGAAGGTAGTCTACTAGCTGAGGAAGAACAGGAGCGGGGGAGTTCTTCTCAATGATCAAAACTGTGTGAGGTGATTGGTGGCAGCAGCTGAGAGGTTTTAAAGGCAGGAAGGACTCAAATGGGCAGGAGACACGTGTTGAGGATTTCCTGTGGTAAACCATACCTGAGCGGAGATGGGATTTAGTAGTGATTTTTCTTGTCACTGTGGTTTGTTTGACACACAGTTTGGCTTATCAACCACATAGTATGTCAAATTCCAGTGTCACACAACAAATACATTCAAGAAAACATGTTTCTACCTCCTTTGACCCGCATTTTTTAAAAAGTTAAAGTTGAGCCAAAACCTGACTGGTTCGTTTACATTCTATTTAAAATATGTCAGGTAGCATCAGTCTTTTTTTTTTTTTGCACCAGTTTGTAATGCTCACTTCTGCCACCCACAGGACTATATAACTATATAATGCTTCGGTCATTTGTATGTATGTTCAGACACTTGAAAAATTAGGGGGAACACTGACGTAACACGTCATAGTACATCTACTATCTCACTATATTGATGAACTGAGGTGTTACAATGCACAACAAAGTCAGCTGTAGTTTCTTTATTATGCTTCTGATTGGCCCAAATGAGCAAAACAGCCTGTAAATGGGTTTTATATGTGGACAGACAATTCCACTCGTGTGTATTTTTATTGCAGGGCCCTTTTAGTCACATCACACATACATATTACGTACTATCATTTTTAATGGCGTGATTGAAAAGCCTATTTCACCTCCTCACATTGCTGACACATGTGCACATTTTCTGTGGCTTAGGGCATGGGAGGTCGCCTCTTGATGCTTGGTGGTGGCGAAGAGATGACCTGGTGTTTGGGGGAGGGCTTCCTCCCCGCCACAGGGGGTTTCTGCTGATAGGGGCCCTAATCCAGCTAATCCTTTCTCTGCACACACACACACGCACACCCACAGACGTACACATGTGTACGTCCGTATACAGTACAGGCACACGTGGCCCCACATTTTAATAGAATGCGCTCACGTCCAGTGAATTTGCTTGCATGAAGTCAGTCAGTGTGTCATATACTGTAGTATTGTTGGGTAATTATTGCAATTATATGGTAAGGTAATGCTTATTTCCTGTGGAAGGCGCCTGTTTTATTCTTCACACTACACGCTAGAGTTTTCTCGCTGCTGATTGTTTGTGTGCGACGCTTTGGTTGTCAAGCATGCAAGATGTGCATGCAAGGGCGTGGGGCTGCAGAAGTTGGGGTGGGGGTGAGCAGACTGACAGAGGGGCCGGGCTGATCGCCATCATGATCTGGCCAATCACAGGCCGGCCTTGAATAAAGCCCAAAAAAAGTGCGAGAGAGTAAAAAGGAGTATAGGGGAGGGGGGATTTGGGGGTTTATAGCTGAAAGGAAGGCGGGAGGGCGGGAAAGGGGGGCACTCCTTAGAAACCCACTTTTTCTCCCTCCATTTGAGAGGGGAGCAGGGGTTAATGTTATGCAACATGCTGGCTTCTCTTCCCTCGTCTAACGGTTAGAGCAGGATCTTCATCTCTGGTTCAGGATGCATTGATTTACACTATATGAACAAAAGTAATGGGACAGGGATACGATGATATAGTGTGAGGTCAGAGGTTACCCATATTGGACCTGAGAGAGGGCCTGCAGGCTTGCCATCTCTAGTTCTAGTTCATTCCAAACGTGTTTTGGGGGGGGGGAGCTCTCCCATATCAAAGTCATCTAAACATACCTTGAAAACAAGTCCGAGGGAGCGGAGGGGTCTAGTTTAACCTGGCATTCGGTGCCAACACGTCCACTTCAAAAAAGTACAAGTTTGTGAGTTTTTGTCTTGTTAAAAAGTGACTTTAGTCGCCCTACACCACGGACGCTACACTATCACAAGGGGTTTCAAAAAGCTGGACTACTGTGTGAGGAAGAGGACAACTCAAGCTAAAGGGCTAATATGCCTTGAGACAAAAGAGGCCGAGAGCGACAACGAAAGGGAGAGAGACTGACAGGGTATGTGATGAAGGAATTTAGTGGTTTTAGTTCCCAGGCTACTGTTTAACTAGCCATTTACACGCACTGTTCGGAAAAAAGCATTTATTTAATCAAAAGTTTTTTAAAAAACTGCGTAAAATTTTCATGTGTACTAAATACCCCATGTTACGACGTGGACACATGTGGCTTATAGACAAGTGTGGCCTATATATGTACAAGTCTTGTTTTCTCTTTAAATTTAGTGGGTGTGGCTAATATAGCCGTGCACTCAATAGTCTGGAAATTACAGTCACACAAAAGTGTATTTAACCAAAATAAGGTACATCACAGCAGTATTTCAAGTTAATAAAACAGTAATGTATCAAATAAGTTGCATCGTGCAGTATTTGAAGTAGACTAAATGTGCAAATAACAAAAAAAAAGTTGCATCCCAGCAGTTTTTCTGGTAAAAGTAAAAGTTCAATAAATGACTTGGTTTTTAATTTGGTCATCATATACCACTTTTGGTTTATAGAAGCCAGCATGCAGTCGTTCCTCACCTCTGTGTTGGTGAATGGCTTGTTAGCAAGGATGCATGCTACCCGGAGGGCAGCTATTGTTGCCTTCTGTTGTGTGGAGCAGAACCGAGAAAAGAGAATCCGGCTTTGCTAATAGTTGTCTTTCAAAGTTTTTAATTTATGCGTGCATGTGTCCGAACCCAGGGGATGGACTGCCTTTCTTCTGAAATTTCCTCTGCAGGTTATATCCCTTCCAAACAGTGTTTATGTCCAGACAATGTAAACACATCAGCTTCTCCACTGTATTTTTGGCAAATGCATATTTTGTAGTCCAGCGCGTTACAAGTCCAATTTTCAGTATCCGCTTTTCTTTTTTTAAGTTTGCGGCGCCATATTTGTTTAAATGTGAGTCATCTTCCACTACTGCTGCTTCCTTGTGACGCTCACACTTCACTGTTGCCCCTTGTAGAGTGGAGGCAACAACTGAATGGCCTGCATTATTTGGGTTAAGTTTGGCGGGCCAAATGAAAAGGCCTGGTAGGCCGGATGTGGCCCGTGGACCACCAGTTGAATCCCAATAATGTATGGGGAAGTGTTACACTATAATTACATTGATGGCATAAGAAGGTATAAGACTCCTTTTAAGATGCCGACACACACTTGGGTCAACCAGTTTTGCTGAGGAGAAGGAATATGGGAATGTGTGTCACTCAGGAAACACAGCTGTGTGTACACTCTTTCACACACACACACACACACACTCACTCCCCACACATTTTCTTGGTCCAGCTGGGGTGTTAATTTCACCCTGAGGCTACGCGTGTGTTGACCCCAAAAACGCTGTAACCTCGTGAAGTGTGGAATTCTCTGAGCCCGAGGCCATAATGTGCTGTTTCCTGTCAAGCGAGTGCATTCCTTTGACTTGTCCCGTCCTTTTCTGACCGCTCTTTGGGGTGACGGTCCTCAAGACGGCCCGACACCTTTTTTCCTTGAACCTTTCCACATACGCTAATAGGATGTGCGGCTTCCCATATTCATGCAATTTGCTCTTTGCAGTCGACTCGAACAGAGCTTGGGGGGTCAGCTTTAACGTTTGGAGTGTTGAGTGTATCAGACAAGCTGGCTTGCTACAGCACCATCAGCATCCAAATCAGTTCCATGCATGCTGCTTGGATGGCGGGAGGGTAACTGTTAGTTAGTCATGTAGCTGCTCGAGCTGCATGTCACTCGGCTTAGACAAAGCCTGCTGTTAATGATGAGTATTATAAACATGCCTGTAGACATGATCAGATGGGAATGCTGCTTGGGTCCAGAATAAAAAGAAATCAAGTGTGTTTTCCTAATGCCCGGAGACATGGCCTCCCCTCTCCCCGTTTTGTTCTCTCCGTCCAACTGGGTGGTCCGGGCCTGGCAGAACAGGCGTGCTTATGTTCAACTTTCATGCCATTAGCACGAGCTGCAAATATTCAATCTATGCCCGCTTGCAAGGACCAAGTTGCATTGTTAAATTGGATTAATACGTAATAAAATGCTACAGATTTTTCACACACTGTCGTGGCTATGAGCGTTTGCCGTCAATGTGAATGCGTACAAATTCCATCTTGTATGGCATGGAAACGACCTGCACATGTACTTGCATGACTTACGTACATACGTGACATACGTGATAATCACATTTTCAATGAAGGGAAAAGTAACCTTGAATGCTAATGTATCTCTTTCATTCATCATGAATATGTATTTATATTCATTTCTAATTTTCTAGTTTTCTGCATGTAAAACTATAAAAACGTGTTTTGTCATAACATTTTTAGCTTTCTGAAAAAATGAATCAGATTTACATGATTTCCTGTAGGGAAAAATTGATTCAGTTAGCGTACGTTTCTGTTATAGTTGGACCTTCTGGAATGAATTAATGACAATAACCAAGGTTCCACTCTATTAAGTTTCTTTCTTTTATTTTTTAAAGAAAGGACCTATCTAACCTGTTCTGAAATGGGAAAAATGTCATTTTTCAAGATTCTCCTTCATTTGAAGTAAGAGAAATGGCGTTCGCACTTGTCATGTTTGGTTCAGTTAAACAAACTCTGTTCTGATAGTCCAGTTTGTTTGGTCAAGTGTGAACGCAGTCATCCAAATCCTGCAGTGCACCAAACAAGCTGACCAAGACCGCGTGAGAGATGGGTCTTGGCCCACTTGCAAGTGAACTCTGGTGCAGTTTGGTTCACTTGAACTCAAATGTTAACACTACACAGACCAAAGACATGGACCAGTGTCAAAATGACAGCAAAAAGAAAGCGGAAACAACAAATATGTAAGAGAAAATGTCTTGAAAGTGGTATGTCAATGGCTGTCAATCAGGATTGTTCAAACCTGGTGGTACTATGTGCTCCACTCAATCCAGTTGTAGTTTTCCAGTCCGCTCCATTTAGAGATTCTCTAGGACTGAGGCTGCAGACATGTTTGCATGAGTGCGGTCGCATGCGTTTATCCGTATGTGTGTGTGTTTGAGCGAGAGAGGCTTTGCCAGGGTGGCTTGGCTGTGCTGGGGTGTAGGCGGCCAGTGGAAGGACCTGAAAGGCCGCTTTTGTAGCTCAGGCTAGCTGAAGGCTCAGGGCGCACGCACAGGGCTTAGTCCACCTTGTTACTGGGAGCACAAGCTTGGAAGACAGCCACAGTCTTTATCTCACACACACACACACACACGTATTCAGTCCATGTAGTCCAGGCACGACTGTAGCCGCCTGCAAATTTGAGTCGGACATTGACCCTCTTTTGCGGCGAAATGTGGATTTGTTGGAGAGATGTTGCTCGTCTGCCCGGGCGTCCAAGTCTGACACGCTCGCCTCGCAAGCAAAGTATTTTTGTTGAAGATACAAGGCTGATAAAGTTAAAGCCAGGCGGACATGACTGTGGCTCAGCACCAAGAACAAAGGATCATTTCTCCGCTTGCAGATGTTGCAGCACATGCTACAGGCTGTGTTAATACGGGCGTTTATGTGTGTGTGTGTGCGTGTGTGCGTGCTCGTGCGTGTGAGAACTTTCGGGTCACCTTATTAGTCACACCTGTAGAAATCGAGAAATAGAAAAATACCGCCTTTGGGAAGAAGTTGAAATGCTCATACCATCCGACTTGCGATAGATGCCATAAGGCGGCATTTGTTTGTTTTTTTCTTCTGCTATTTTTTCTTCTTCTTCTGTGACTTCCACCCATTTTTCTGCCACTCTGGCAAAGAGCTCCCCCTAGATGATATGTAATATGGCGGCTCACTATTGAGGAAAGGTCGAAGACCTTTTTCGCGGTTGTATTTTAATGATTTAAAAAAAAACAATACACGGCGATAGCGTATCGATAATCCATCGTAGGATTAAATATTGCGATAGTTCCACATATTGATTTTTTTTTTGTCACACCCCTACTCTTGAGCACTACTATCTTGGTAAAGCCATTTTTTTCTACAGCTCTTGTATAGGATCTCATTGCCATACCAAATAAAGTAAATTGGCCATTGACTATAGTGTAAGTACATTGTGTCACTTTTAAATTATACAAGAAGGAGCTAACTTTTTTTTATTGAAATTTGATTGTTTAGTTGGACAACCCCCATGCTAGTATCAGCAACAGTTGGATGATGCCCAGTGGGATACACTGTATGCTGTAGATTGTTGATGCCAGGCTGTCGTTTGATGAAAGTGTGCAGAATTAGGAGTTATCCTAAATGTCTCACAACCTGCAGCACATATGGTTAGTTCATGTGCAGTGGGAAATTTTGCGTATTTTAACGTTGACTATCTTCTCCTGGCAGTGGGCGGGCGTGTGAACCAGGAACTGAAGTACACGCGTCAGAAGATCGGCGAAGAGGCTATGTTTAACCCGCAGCTCATGATCCAGACACCACGGGAGGAGGGAGCCAGCGTTTTGACGGTGAACGCACTGTTGCAGCACCTGGAGTCAGCCATGCGAGCCAGCAGAGTTCATGTCTACCTTTATAACCGGTAAATGTCCACAAGCATATATGCTTACCATTTTGATCCTATACTCCTAGTGATGGACATACTGGAAGTCACAAGTCCATCCATGCAAAGATGGGCTGCATGCAAGTCCCTCACAAACTCTTGCAAGATGTCAAGTTGATGTAATAATTTCTGTGCACTGACTTAATTTCCCTTTTTTTTCCCAGGCAATGGAAATTAGAACACTTATGCTACAAATCAGGAGAACTAGTCACAGAAACACATTTTATGGATCAGGTAAGATGGAAAGATAAGATATAGTCATGTGAAAATTAGGACACACTACGTGGTGTGTGTGTTTGTGTAAGCCAACTCTTCTACTCCTTAACTGTGTAGTAAGGTGCAAATGTGTCAAAACATGTGCCCCAACTGAATTGCCTGTGCTAATATTTTTTTGACAAATACATCACATATGTCTGAGTGACTTGAAATTTCTCACACAGGTCAATGCGCTCTACAGAACACCCACTGTAACTAAAGGGGTGTTAACTGAATTACCAAAAAAAATTGGTACTCACCTTTAGGGGACCTGCAAGTGCATGGCTGTAAAATATGAGCAACATTGGTTGAAAAACATCAAGCGAAACTTCTTTGCGGTAGAGGGACTTAGCAACTCATGGGTCATAAGTCATTGACCATTTCTCTAATGATTATCAAACTTGTATGATATGCGTATCACTCTATCCTAGCATGTCTGTTAAAGCATTTTAACCACAAACCTTGCGGGGTGCCATAAATGTGACTGACCCCCTGCAGACGCTAATGATCTCATGTACAACATAATAATGCTCAGTTTACCTCTTTTTGTGACTTCTGACTTCTTGGGTGTGAGTTTAAGCTAATCCTGATTTGTTTGTGTGCATGCGTGTGTGAACAGATCATAGAAAAGCTTCATCCTTGTCTCATCATCACACCTCTTGACTGTTTCTGGGAAGGAGCCAAGCTTCATTCTGGGATGGTCTATCTTCCGTAAGTAAACGTGAAACTATTACGAATCACAAGTTTGGTTCAGTTTGATATGATTCAGTTTTCTTAGGTTGTCACAAGCTGTGAAAGCTGTTGGGCTGGCAGTGTACGGTGCTAATGCTATCACCGTTGTACCAACACAGCTCATGGAGGAACTGAAGCCTCTATCCAGTTTAGGGTTTACCAATAAAGACGACCATGGCAATCAAATTGTATTGTACCACTTGATGGTAACTGGTGTGAAACAGGAATAGAACTTTCTAGAATGTGAGCAGGATACGTGGTATAGAAAATGGATGGATGGCTAGTGCAAAATGCTGGGATAGCCATCTTGGACTATTTGTTATGGCAACTCTCAGTCTGTTTGCAAGACAACGACAAGGAGATCTCTGAATCTTGTTTTTCTTCCTTTATGTGTGCTTCCCAGGCACGCTCAACCCAACCATCAGACGCCACAGAGCATGTTTGCATGTGTGTGTGTCCTGAATTCGTCCCCTCTGAAGGCTCTATTGTAGTGGTTGCTGGCATGCGTATCGCTGGCCATCGTTTCTCTTCAGCCCTGGGCCTCACACCATTGTCTGGCCTTTCTGTTGCTAATGGTCTGTTGCTACAGTAATACTCCACAGACATTTACCTCTGCAAATGTGTGTTTGCATGCACATATGCATGTGTGTTATCTTGATAGTTGATGGTAGTCACCTATTTATGTACGTATGCAATTGTTAGGTTTGGGCCTTTTGGTGCTAAATGAAGTTTTTTACTATGTTCTGGTTGGGAGGCTGGGAATAATAACCCAAGCCTGGTTAAGCACATACAATGTGTAGTGAATGACAGCGAGAGAGAGATTTAGACTGGAATGTGTGAGGCATGGAGAGCTTAAAGGGGACAAGGACCACTTGGAGCAGGAATCCAGCCTCGGCACTGGGGTTTATTCTGCTGTCATCTTGCAAGGATAAAAAAAAAAAAAACACAGTCCCCCTTATTCCTTGTACATTAGCACATTATTATAAGCCTTCTGGCACAGTCCAACTATTGTTTTTCTGACACGGAGGTGATCAGCATCCTTATGCACAATGCAACACCTGCATGTGTATTGTTACAGCAACCCACTGTGGGGCCCTATGAAATCCATTTTATTTTTTCCCAAATTTAGTTTTATTTTTTCCCAAATTCTGTTGTTTCCGTTTAAACTTTTTAAATTGTTGTACTATTACCTTCACACAGAGGTAAAGACCCTCTGCAGTGGACCAACTTTGACCCCAAAGAGTTCCTTGACGACTTACGACGGGACCACTTCCCGGTGGACACCTTTGAAGAGATGTTGGAAAAAGCCAACGTCGGACACGGCTACATGGATCGCCCCTGTCTGAACCCCGCCGACCCCGACTGCCCCCTCTCTGCACCCAACAAGAACTCCACCAAGGTAGGCTTATTTTTTGTAAGGGGGGAAGGCGGCTGCAACAAAGCTGTTGACAGTCTTTTTCTCACCTGTTTGGATTTTATTGCGGCCAAGGCGTTGGATGTGGCGTGGACCCTGAGCGGCGGCTGCTATGGGCTGTCCAGGAAGTACATGCACTGGCAGGAGGAACTGATTGTAGGCGGGACCACCAAGAACGGCAGCGGACCCCTGCTCAGGTAAAAGATTCAAACTTTAACCACACATCATGCTCAAACACTGAGGACATATGCGCAGCGCTTATTCTGGAAGGATTGTATGTTTTATTTTTTTAAGCACTCTGAAATGGTGCGTGTGCGTGCGTGCAAGTGCGTGTGTTTGTGCGATAAATCTTGCAGTCATTAGCAGATTCCAGTGAAATCTTCCAGTTCCAGCTGTTCCCTCTCAGCTCTGGCTACTCTGCATGGACACTACCCACTCACACTCACACGCACACACACACACAGACACATACAGTACATGTGCTCACAGTGATCTATTGCTTGTACATTTTATCCAAATATACAACCATTTTTAGCTACATACAGTAGACCTGCGTGTAAAGTGTACAGTGCCTAATGTATACAGTGTCTTTTAAATGAATGAAAGGTAAGGATGCATAAGACACACCTTTTTTTTTACCATATTTACCCAAGTATATGATATTTTTATCAGAAAAAGATAGGCCGTCTTATATTCGGGGTCCATAGATTTATATTTGCAGTATACACCAACCAGGTGCTGACAAGCAAGTTCTCATCAAGTGAGTCAGAGCTTTTCTTCCCGTCACTTACACACATTTTGTGTTCAGTTGTGTTGTAACTGACTAATATTTACATTTGTTTGATGATCTGAAATATTTAAGTGTGACAAACATGCAAAAAAATAAGAAATTAGGAAGGGGGCAAGAACTTTTTCACACCACCGTACACTGTGCGCTCGAACGCCTCACCATGGCGTACTGTGTTTATTAGGAGGAAGTAAGGAGACAGATATGAGTTGTGCATCATTCTGTGTGTGTTCTATGAACAAATAAACCATCCACACACACATAATAACGGAATGTGTCTATATTGTCCCAACTCTAAAAGAACCACTGTCCATTCTTCACAGAGCCGAGTCACCACGTGTGGATGCTTCATTAGGGTACTCAATTCTGCGTACTAGTTTGTTAGACGCACTGTTAGTCCGTACGATAACCAGTGTACGAAAACCAAATCATAAGACAGCCAGGGCGCACGAAAATCGAGGTTTCACTCTACTTTAATTTTCACACATATACCTATTTTTCTCTCTCCTTGCTCCTTATTGTGTTGTTCGTTTATAAATATGACCGCCTCCTTTATTTGTCTCTTCTCCGTCCAGCGCCCAGGCCTTACAGACTATGTTCCAACTGATGACTCCCAAGCAGATGTTCGAGCACTTTCGGGGCTACGAGGAGGTTTCCCACATCAACTGGAATGAGGAGAAGGCTGCAGCTATACTGGAAGCATGGCAGAGGAGATATTCGGAGGTATGGATGGAACACACAGGACTTTAATGAAACAATGAGCAGGGAATAAAAATCTCCAACAAGGCCTATCTGGATACCAGAGACTGCAAAGCAGTGGATGCTGGATGCTAGGCCTCCATGTTGCTGTGTGGTTAGTAGAAAGGCCCAGTATAGTCTGGAATACATTAGAAGAGTTTATGGTCTCTCTCTCTCTCTCTCTCTCTCTCTCTCTCTCTCTCTCTCACTCTCTCTTTAACGTCTATACAATCACTTTCACAGCTGTGGCCCCATTGGTGGCTAACATGTGACATCATCTTGCTTCCCCTACCCCCTCCAAAACCCCTGTTTGACATACAGTGACCTTGGTGTGTGTGCGTATGTGCGCGCCATTCATCTTGGGGGCCCCTGGGTGCCACCATAGAAAAAGATCATTTATTCATTGGCTCTATATATGTATTTTTCTTTTATCAATGGCAGTTGGTGTCATGCTGTTCAAATCTACAGACAGAACGCTTGTCAAAGATGTGCACATGTGTTGCATGTGGTGCAAGTGTGTGTTTACGAATGTGTGTGAGCCAGCTTGCCTCGCTCGCCACTGAGTAGTATGTGCAGGTCAATGTTGAAGACATCTCTCTGTCGGAAGACAAGGAGGAAGTGGATCATGTTTTTACAATAACAATACATTATTATTCATATTGTTATTTATTTGCTTGTTTGTTTGTGTAGCGGGATAGAAAATGGATGGATGTTTGTTTGTGTGCAACTTCCTGTCTGGAGTTATTGATATTTCCTCAAATAATGGCCTACGGTTGTTCACTTACTCAACTGCAGAGAGTACCAGATGTCTATTTGAAGCAAAGCATCTATTTCATAGGAGGTCATTTTTTGTGCAAATTGTAGTGTTAAGGGTGCTGTCTCTCAATTTCATCATTGTCACACCGTGTAGCAATGAGAATGTAATGCTTCATTGCTGCTAATTCGTTAGCACATGATGTATAGCACCCATGATGTATTATTTGTTAGCTTGATTAAGATGTGATATAGCTCTTCAGTTTTGCACTTGCTGTACAGCTGTAAGACACGCTGCAGTGCTACAAACGATGCCCATGTGAACAGAATGGGATTGTACATCTACTGTAGGTGGTTATATGTAGTTGTATGTCGGTTTCTCCCATCGGGGGTTTTTCAGTTTCTACGCAAGATGCCCTTGTTGACGCAACCATCCCATTCATCCGGGCCTGGGAAACGAGCCGGGAATCGAACCCCTGCGACTGCATGTGCAGTACTGCTACTCTACCAGTACGCTTTGTGGCTTATATAGTAAAGGTAATTATGGTGAACTAGAGACACCATTTATGGATCTTTACTGAGGTACACTACTTGGCTGCAACCATCAGAGGCGCTGTTGATTCTATCTCAACTAGTTTGCACTGGCATGGAAGCAAGAGTTCAGAACATTCACAGTCACAAAATTGCAAATACATTTTTCCCATTGTCATTTTGGCATTAGATTTTCCAAACTCATCCCCACATATAAACTCATTTAAATTATTTTTTTTCAGGCTGTGTTGCAGAGTGTGGCGGCCAACTCATCCCAGAAGGTCTTGTCTTTCACCACCACCACACTGGAGGACATTCTCAAGTCCTTCTCGGACATTAGCGTCATCCGTGTGGCCAGCGGTTACTTACTGATGGTAAGAATCAGTAATATTATATATTGTATAATGACAGTGTGTAGAGTTTTCCCATACCTGTTTTGTCTTTCCATCTCCAGCTGGCCTACGCATGTCTGACCATGCTGCGGTGGGACTGTGCCAAATCTCAGGGGGCTGTAGGGTTGGCGGGCGTACTGCTGGTGACACTGTCAGTGGCGGCAGGTTTGGGACTCTGCTCTCTCTTGGGCATATCCTTCAATGCGGCCACCACACAGGTAACACACAGTTAGTTAGGATAGGATCTTATTGCATATCATGAGATGCAGTGCAGGCGTACCTAATGTGTTTTTTGATCTGTAGGTCTTGCCATTTTTGGCTCTGGGCGTTGGCGTGGACGACGTCTTCCTCCTCGCGCATGCCTTTAGCGAGACGGGACAGAACAAGAGGATCCCTTTCGAGGTGGATCAAACATCCAAACTGCAGCTTCTTCACACAAAGATCCATGCACGATAGTTGTACTAGTAGATTTATTTGCCTGTGCGTTTTACACTGAACCACACTATAGAGGATATTACTGTAACTGTGGGTGCTTTCACAAGCCAACACCGCATCCAACAGTCAGACCAGTGACAATTGCTTTCAACACAACAGGCGACAGAAGGGAGTGTCAGGTGTTAAACGCCACCGAAGTACTGTAAACCAAGTCCAGAAAAAAGCTATGACTTTTAAGTAGTATTTATCCATGAAAGTAGGCCCGCAGGGTGGCCGAGTGGTTAGCATGTTGGCCACACAGTCAGGAGATCGGGAAGATCAGGGTCCGACTCTCCGTTGGGCATCTCTGTGTGGAGTTTCCATGTTCTTCACATGCGCGTGTGGGTTTTCTCCGGGTACTCCGGTTTCCTCCCACATTCCAACAACATGCATGTTAGGTTAATTGTCCATAGAGCCATAGGTATGAATGTGAATGGTGCCCTGCGATTGTCCAGTGACGATTTCTGTGTGGAGTTTCCATGTTCTTCACATGCGCGTGTGGGTTTTCTCCGGGTACTCCGGTTTCCTCCCACATTCCAACAACATGCATGTTAGGTTAATTGTCCATAGAGCCATAGGTATGAATGTGAATGGTGCCCTGCGATTGTCCAGTGACGATTTCTTAATCCATATAAATATTTTATTCCTTTACAAGGAAGTACTAGTGGGATGTTGCTAGCTTGCTAGTATTAGCGTAACGACGCAAATGCTTCCAGGGAAGTCATAAGGCCATTACAATCATGTGCAATACCATCACATGACCTGTTCTATAATTCTGCACCTCGTTACAAAGTGCATGGCTTACATTTGTCTATATTTGTGTGATAACTTTATCTCCACAGGGTGAAAACAGGCATGCATTTGCTTGTTTTTGTTGTCTCCTGCTCCACTCCTCTTATGCTTCCCCTCAACCCCCAGCTTCCTTTGCAGAGATGAAAACTAAACAGAGCTGAACCTGATCTCGCCTGTCTCTCACACACACATGCACAAACACGCCTGTATCAGGACGCAGCCTGTGTGGTCCCTCATGTCCTCACAATCTTCACACAGTTGCCGCCAAAAAACCCTGCAGGGTCCTGCTTATCTTAGTGTTTGCGTTTTTTTAGTAGAAAGGGGGAAACATTCTTAAAACTTAGCTTCTTTTAACAGTTGAAGTGTTCTGAGAGACAGCAGGTGCTTTTGTCGTTCATGTAATTGCACTTCAAGTCGCTGCAATCACTGTCAGTCAGCATCAGTGTGATGATAATGCTACCTAATCTCAAGTAGTACACGTTTGCCTTTTGGCTATAGTCACATCAAAGGGGCTGACTGTACTTGTCATTTTCTTTTTTCCTCTCTCCTCACCTGCACCCCCTTGTCTCGTCTCGCTCAGGACCGCACGGGCGAGTGTTTGAAGAGGACAGGGGCCAGCGTGGCACTCACTTCCATCAGCAACGTCACTGCGTTCTTCATGGCAGCCCTCATTCCCATCCCCGCGCTGCGAGCCTTCTCTTTGCAGGTACGACTGTACACTTCGAAATATTAAATGTTTAAGCGTTTAATCTCAATACACTCCAGTTTTCATCAGATTGTAATTGTGCAGTGAAATACGACTGTTTGTTGGTGGGTCCAGTGTTGTAGTCCAAGTAACTCAATCTGTGTGGGAGGTTTAAAAAGCAAAGCAATTCAATGGTCTAGCTGTGTGTGTGTGTGTGTGTGTGTGTGTATGTGTATGTTTGTGTAAAGATGGGGATCCATCATGCAGTAGGGGGGCTCTGACTTCTCATGCATCTGTCACAAATTATAGACGTCATCAGAACAGAAGAAAAGTGGGACAAAACGGGTCCTCTGTCACAGCAGCACACAAGCTTCAGTCTGTACTCTGTATAGTGCTTCAATGAAAGTGCTTCATAAAAGTGAGTACACCCCTCATGGTTCAGCAAGCATCTTCTGAAGGGACAATACAAAAGAAAATAAACTTCGATGTACTTTTGAGTAGTTAGTGTGCAGCTTGTATAGCAGAATAGATGTACTACAATTGGGACACCACTTGATTCTCTTGAATGTGCCAAACCATGGGGGAAAGGGTAGGATGAAGGGTAAGGGGCGTTCAGCCATACCTGCCCACTCCATTAGCAAGGCACTCATCTTGGAGGTGTGTTTGGAATCCTTATCATGTTGGAAAACTGACATGCGGCCCAGTTTCCACTTCAGACTGCACAGTCATGTTGGAATTCATGTTTCCCCTCACTGAACCACAGCTCCCCAGTGTCGACAGCACTCGTACAGCCCCAGACCATGGTGCTACTCCCGCTTGTGTAGGCAAGGCACAAATATCCTGCTACTCAATTGTTTTGCCAGCTGTTTAGACAATAATGGCGCGGTGTGTTGAGTCATTTCCAGTAAATTGATACTGTTATACAAGCTGTACACTGACTACTCTAAAGTATATTCAAGTTTCATTTCTATAGCAGTATTGCCCCTTAAGAAGATATACTGTCATTAAAATGGTTGCTGAAAAGTGAGGGGTGTACCACTTTTCTGAGATAATGCACGGTCTTACAGCCGTGTAGCAAGTGCAAACTTGAGCAGGCGGTGAGGACATTAGTACGTTTCATCTGCCAGTCACAGGGAGTGGGTTTAACGCCATCTGACATTACAATATGCATACACATAATGAAAACTTGAGTGCAGTGTAACAATGCAAATGCCAACTGCATGAGTGTTTTTGCAGTTACATAAGTTAACTCTACTAGTACTGTACTCTTTATTCATGTAGCAGAGCTTAGATTTAGTCTTGCAAGCACACATGCACACACAGAGGGCCAAATTTTACCACAGTGAGTATTAGCATGTGTGGATGGATGGCTTTAGTACAGCCACTCTGTCAAACATGATCCATTGACCCCATGGGTCTAATAATACATGTGGCTTGTAGGCACGCACACATACAGTATAGAATTATAAGAACATAGCTTACACACACAAATGCACATAGCATGCATTCTTTTGTATGCTGCGTCAATATTTTCACTGCTTAGATTCCCTTTTTGGACTATTCAATGCTTGTGGAAACAGTAAAGAGATGTATTGGATGAGTTTGGTGTGGAAGAACTTGACCTCTGACCTGATCAATGCTCTGCGAGATAAAAAAATTCCCACAGACAGACTCCAAAACCTTGTAGAAAGTCTTCACATGAGGGTATAATTAAAATCGAACTAGGTCCAGGTACAAAACATGTATATTGTTCAGACTTGAGTGGGTTTGGTCAAAAACCTTGCTTTGTTTCATAGTTTCACATTGCCACTTGTTATGTGAGCATAGAGCTGATTTTGAAAAAGAAAAAAATAAGCCAGTCAAAATACAAGTGCCCCGTCAAAAGGTTAAATGACTTAAAAGATGTATGGACCATAGGTCCAGGTCTGAATTTGACAGCGTCTGGGTCCAGACTCAGAACACGGTCCGCCAGTTAGTGATCCCTGACATACTGTAGGTCTTTTGTAGTTGTGCCACTTACACTTCCTGTGTGGCCCAGTACTTTTAGTCCACATCAGTTAAGTAGCACTTCCTGTTCCTGGGCAGTTGTCTCATCCTCATTAGCTTCCCTCCTTGTCGCTAAATGCAGGCAGGCAATTCTGTCCAGATAACAACACAACACATAAAAACACACACACACACACAGATAGGAACACACACATTCATGTGTGGAAGACAGATGTGATGGTAAATCTTCCCGCACGGAGGTCAGTGAGCGGTCAGAAGATGTGTGTGTGTGTGTGTGTGTGTGTGTGTGTGTGTGTGTGTGTATTGGGAGTCGTAGGGGATCAGTCTGGACATTAGTGGGCCAATTGAGAATGAATTGTTTTTGCACGCAGTCTCTTGTTGTCTCTCGCATTATTCCTCTCTGACTACATAGCGATCTGAGGAATGAGGGAGGGCACAGATGTGTGTGTAAGTGAGTCACGAAGTGAGTGTGTGTGAAGAGGCAGTTTAAACCTGTAGCCAAACTAACTGATATGTGTGTATATGTGCATATTTTTGCTGTGTGTCTGCTCATCACCTCAGGCCCCACGGGACTCTCTCTGTGCCTCCTTGGGTGGTCTCCTCACACACACCCATACACACAAATACATGGTGCACACTGTGTTACATCTGTGTTTGTGTGTCTGTGTGTAGTGGTCTGGCAACTGTGCAAGTCCTAGATTATGCACTGGGCCGGGCCCCAGTTGAATCCAACCACCCTTCCGCCTTCAAAAGCTTAAACCACAACACTGCACCTACTTGTATTACACACATACCTCCATTTTTCTCTGCATATTCGTGTTTCTGTATTGAAAGGCTATTGTTATTCTTGTTGTATTAAACTGTAAAATACATGTACTCGCTCCATCGCTCCCTCACTCTATCACGTTTTCTCTAGAATTAATTAGCTGCTAGCGTTGTGAAAGCACTGGAGATCGTAAGGAAGAAGAAGTCATTCACAGATGGAGAATAAATAAAAAATTGTTCATAAAAATATCATAGCATCTATTCTCCGAAATTATTATTATTGTTATTATTATTATTCAGAAAATGAAAAAAATGTTCCCCCCTGCAAAGACAGTCAAGAACAGGACCAATAGAATGTCAACAAACACCACCAGTAGGCAAATTGATGACATTCATTCACTGCAAACATATTGAATTGCCTGTGATGAGTCCAGTGATGTAAAGGATATTGAGCAGACACACTGATATACAGATATGTGAACTCTGATGGGCTTTTTATGTTAAAGTTGGCTACGTCTTCTTTTAATTTTACACAAACACGGGAACGACTCAAAAAAGCCGACATAGTTCAGTGTTTAAATTATTTCACAGGAGGCCTCCACATGCACTCTGCACTTCTGTTAGTTGAATTATGTTGTTGGAACAGGTACAATTTTTAAAGATTAAAACTAAACAGTTTATAAGCTGTGTCATATTTTGCAGCTCCAGGCCAAGTTTCTTTACTGGAAGAGTAGGCAAAATGGCTGTTTTGATGCCCTAGTAGCTTTTATTCTTCTATAAATATTTATCTCACAACAGGCACAATAATAACAATAATAAAAATAGTCGTCATCATCGTCACCATAGTAATAACACGGGCTACTTTTGTGGGCGTACTCCAGCTAAAACTCAACTCTGAATCCCCGACGTCACTTCCTGGCCACACGTTCGGATGGCATTTATTGAAACACACACAAGCACGGATCTTATTTATGTTTTAAATGGCTTATTTTCTCTGCTTATGTCTACTATATTGGGTAATGTGAGTGTAGAAAGTCATAAACAGGTTTTCTATGCTCTAACTATGAAAATATTCAGTTTATTAATATTGAATTATACTTTGCGCAAATGTAATTATCACGGTCGGGTCTGGAATCAATTAACGGCGATAAACGAGGGATTACGGTATCCTCTGTTTCACCTCTTTTTTCCTTGATTTGCAATACAGTTTGGCTTGCACTCATAGGCTTTACAGCATTAGGTACACCTGCACTCTCTTGTCATATTGTGGATCTTTGACTAGCGTTTTTGCAGTAAAAAGAGCAGCATGCTTCTGTCTTGCAGACAATCTTTGACTAGCATTTTTTTCAGTAAGTCCTTAAAAACAGCAGCGTTCCCCTGTCAGATGCTGTAGATGATCTTTGACGAGTGTAATCCTATTGCTGGTCAATTAATTTATGACATTATGGCTAAATTAGACAAACGGTGAGATAAAGATGTGTAGGATAGAGCCTTGCATTGACATTACAGACAAAATAGGAATAATAGTGAAAGAAGAAGATTGTGCAGGTATACCTAATGATGTGTCCATTGTCAGTCGTGTTTTTGACGCTCATGAAAATGTCAATTCATTTTAACTGCTATGTTTTATTTCTGGCAGGCTGCAGTGGTTGTGGTGTTTAACTTCGCCATGGTCCTGCTCATCTTTCCCGCCATCCTTAGCATGGATCTTTACCGACGAGAAGACAGGCGCTTCGACATTTTCTGTTGCTTCTACAGGTATGGACACACACAACAAACGAGTCCGAAAGCCTCTGTGGTCTGACAGTGAGTACGGTTGACAGACACAACCAGCTCTTTACCCTAATTGCTTCACAGCTTGTCTATTGCTCTCCGGCTTTCCCTGCTTATTTGTTGTTTGTCTGCCTGGGTCTTTGTTGTGAAAGCCTCGCCAGTCTGCTGCCAGTCTGGGCATGCTTTTTGGCACAGCAGTCACACAGATGTGCACACTTACACTAAGTTAAATACCCTTGTTGGAGCTCAACTCTTCACTTTCCGGAATACAACAGTAGGTACACATGCACAATCCAATGAGAGCCAATACAAAAGTAATGTCAAAAATATGCTATTATCTTTACAAGATAATAATACAGCAGAACACAATATATTCCAGGAAGCTGTAATGCCTACTGTTTATTTGGCTTTCAAAACAATTCTTGTCATTAGAAATACTTGAAGCAAGATTTTTACAGTAACTCTTAGAAAAGTGTCAAAATAAGTGATCCAATGTATTATGACTATAGTTAAAGGGTTCCTGACATGATTTATCATCTTTGCTTAAAAATATTATATATTGTTCTTAAATATGTTCTACATTGTTTGGTTTGTTGAAAGCAAAAGGTAAATTAGCAAAGATTACATTTATAGTCCATGGCGCCAGCCATGACGAAGTAGCTCACAGCTCAGCCTCATTTCCGGAAGTAACGTAGTATGGTGGTGGGGTTGGGGTAGTATGCTCAGCTACACAAACATAAACAGAGGATGTTTATAGTGATTATAGCGAAGATTTGAGAGATGTGCCAATAGTTTTCGCTGAGGAGGAAACATTTGGAGATGAAATAGAGAATTTGCAGAACAGGGACAGATTGGTCGCCTTCAAAACACACAATAGTAAGTGTAAATTACTCTGGAGCTGCTTATCCTTCAATTATTGTTTTAAATTGGCTTTTTAATGAGCGTAAAGGGATTTTTATCCTGTTTTAATGTACATGTGGACTCACGTCGAGAATGAATGTTCGCTGCTGCCGCCTTCCCCCATAGTAAACATATTGCTGTTAAAAGATGTTTCTAAAACATGTATAATGCTTTGCAGCCTTGTCACTCTAGTGGAATAGTGTTTCGAGGACGTTACGTAAACACAACTTATTCTCTGTTGCCAACTTTGACGTAGTGGTTGTTCTTTAGTTAGCCGCTATATTAGTAACACGATAAAACACTTTAATAACTAAAGTGTATTTTGTGTTTGTGTTGTTTCATGTTTTAACGCTCTTATACTGTAAATGTAAAAAGTGACTGTGTATAGTAGAGCTTAAAAACAGTAAGATGCATGGTGACTCAATGCCCTACTTAACTTCACATAATTTTCCTGTTGAAGCTGATACAGCTTTCAGAACACATGAAAAAAGCCAAAGAAAAAGCACAATCCATTTACATGACTGTCAGTCTGTGTTTATACTATCACGTCTTTCTTCCTTCAGCCCATGCGCCAACCGTGTGATCCAGATCGAGCCTCAGGCGTACCTGGATGGATCAGACGGGAGTCACTACAGCCCCCCACCGTCCTACTGCACGGCCCCGCCCTCATACTGCACACCTCCCCCCGGCTACAGCAGCCCGCCGCCCTCCTACAGCAGCCACGGCTTCGCCCAGCAGACCCAGATCACCATGCAGTCCACCGTGCAACTCAGGACGGAGTACGACCCCCGCACGCAGGCTTTCTACACCACAGCAGAGCCCAGATCGCAGATCTCCGTGCAGCCCATCAACCCGCCTCGTAGCAGGAGCAACCCTCATAATGACTATTACAACAACAACAACAACAATAATAATAGCGGCAGGCGGAGTCATGTTGCATCTCGTTACCATCATTCCGGGGCTGCACCACAGGATTCTGCTTCAGGAAATAGCCAGGTCCCAGAGAATAACAGCTCAACACGGGACCTGCTCTCTCAATTCGGAGAGACCTCGCTGGGCATAAGATGCATAGAGCCTCCCTGCACTCGCTGGACCCTGGCTTCTTTTGCCGAGAAGCACTATGCTCCTTTCCTTCTGCAGTCCACCACTAAGGTGAGCATTGAGTGGCTTCTGTGAGTTTAAGTGGTTGAAAGGAGTTAGTCACCAGAGCTCAGAAATCTTGACTGGAGGCCCTCGTCATGTCCCATCTGAATCTCTCTCACACACACACACACAGACACACACAGCCTGACCTCAGTCTACTGGGTGGCCAGCCCTCTCAAAACACTCACACAACCGAAATCATCTGGTGGCCTGTACTTGACATCATTACAAAATCTTTCCTTTGTCTTTTCATCGCGCTGTCAGATATTTCTCCAGTTTAGCAAATTACTTCATGCGCCGCTCTGATTGCCTTAAATCGCAACCCTGGCGTCACTGCCAAGCGGCTAAGAGGAACATTCTAGTTTATTACATCTGTGCTCTTTGATCCGTGATTATTACTGAAATCTGGCAACACATGGTCAAATGATCAGAGGCTTTGTAAACAAGATTATATAAACCCGCTTTATAAGGAGATAAAACCAAAAGTGAATGTTCTACGGATGCAAAATCTTTTCTTGTTGAAATGTGATTTTTTTTTTTATTGTGAGTTGTTGGAGGAATATCCTGGTAAAATTCACACCCGATTACCCTCCTGCAGTACGAAACTGCAAGCTGTGTACTGATTTGACCTTTTTATAAAGAGCAGCTGCATGGGCCAATAAAAAAAAAACATTACATTTTGTTGCAGATCCAGATAAAGACACAAATTGAGGAATTTCTATTCACTTTTCACCATTGCAATCTACAGTACTTGCATCGGGGTTAAGGAGATCCGGCAGTTGGCACCCACTCAGTAATGATCATTACCGCCACCTACAGGACTGGAGTAGTAAAATTCATCACCCCATTATCGCCCAGCACATGACTTTTTTTTTTTTTTTTACTTAAGCATAGTTGGCCTTGATGGAGGTCTATACTCTATCAGGCACTTGGGTTTTTATATTATTCTACTTAGTCTTTGGTTTAAAGCACTTTTTTGCAGATCTAACATAATGTGTTAAAGTTGACATCTTTTGACATCTGCATTCCCGTCCCTCCGCTTTGCAGGTGGTGGTGATCGTGCTCTTCCTCTGCTTGCTGGGAGTCAGTCTGTACGGGACCACCCAAGTGAGGGACGGCCTGGAGCTGACGGACATTGTGCCCCGAGAAACCAGCGAATATGATTTCATCGGTGCCCAGTTCAAGTTCTTCTCCTTCTACAACATGTACGTGGTGACGCAGCGAGCCGATTATGCTCAGAACCAGCCCCTGCTGCACCAGCTGCACCAGAGGTTTCGTACTATCCGCTACGTGCTCAAGGAGGACAACGGACAGCTGCCCCCCATGTGGCTTCACTACTTCAGGGACTGGCTGCTCGGTAGGAAAATATACTGTACTTGTCTGTGAGTCAGTTTGGCATAATAAATAGTTGCACAGACAGTCAGCCCTTAGGGTGTTTATTTACATAAACCGCAAAGAGGACAGGGCGTTAAATGGAAGCAGCCGATAATTGGCTGCTATTTCTGACTCAATATATGTGACAACAAAATTTTTCAACATCAATAATGATTTGTAGTGCATGAGATACATTTATTAACAAGTTTAGTCACAACACTGCAACAGCAGAACCAATGTTGTAATAGCGGTAAGGAGCAAACTGCTCAGTCAGCATTAATAGCATTGATGTGTGTAACACACACACTGTAAGTTTCACACCACCAGCTGAGTAGTGCAACCAACATTTTAAAGATTGTGCAGGATCTGGATAACGATGCGCATAAAGGAATTAATGTTTCACTATTTTGTGTCACTATGGCATCAATGGAACTGTCCAGAATCATAAAGAAGGTGGAGGATGCTTGGTGGGATTTCAGTTGTGAGCTTGTTTTACATAGAAATCTTGCAAAATTGACAATTGCTTTCAACAACACCTGGGTTCGGATCTCCGCTTGGGCAACTATGTGTGGAGTTTGCATGTTCTCCCCGTGCGTACGTGGGTTTTCTCCGGGTACTCCGGTTTTCTCCCACATTCCGAAATATGCATGTTAATTGGCGACTCTAAATTGTCCATAGGTATGAATGTGAGTGTGAATGGTTGTTTGTCTATATGTCCAGTCCAGGGTGTACCCCGCCTCTCGCTCAATGTCAGCTGGGATAGGCTCCAGCATACCTCCCGACCCTAATAAGAACGAGCGGTATAGAAAATGGATGGATGGATATATTTTGAGAAAAAAATACCCTTCATTTCAGCTTTGTGATATAGATGAAAAGGCCTATCTAGTATGAACTTCAGTCTTTTAATCTTTTTTCCTATTTTTTGTTGTTTGCTTTTTAAAATGTTCCAAATATTTCAGTTTTCTTCTTAAATAATCTTTGAAATTTTTCTTATCATAATGTTATGCCATCATTCACATAATATTTTGACTTTATTCCCATAAAATAACTTTTTCCCCAACCTAAGTCCCCAACTTTTTGTTTTGCTTCTTATAATATTGCAACATTAAAAACATATTTTTTCTTTACTATTTTAACTCTATGCTACGAAAGTTACATTATTTTTCCTTATAATATTTATTTATCATTTATTCTTGGAAAATTGTGACTTTTTTCTCATTATGATATGACTTTTTTGTCATCATATTTTGACTTCTTCTTGTAAAATTAAAGCTTTTTTCATTTCTGCTGTTTTTTTTTTTTTAATATTCAATAATTTCAGTCGCACTTTAGACACCGTTGCTTTACACAAGTGCACTGTCCCACCTCTGTTCCAAGTCTGATACTACCTCCGAAGGCAAAATAATGCCAGGACAACGTCTCCCTCACATTCTGCGGTTGTGCCTTTTGTACAGAACAATTAATAAGTGGAGTGAAGGCCAGACCATGGTGTATTTAAAATATATTCTGCTTTAGACCGTGTCACTTAGCATGGATATTTCCCTAAAATAAGTCCACCTATTCCTTAAATGTTGAAGTCATGGACTATGCAGACACAGACTGGCTGTCTTCCTTGTAGCACATATAGTGTACTGTGTGTGTGTGTGTGTGTGTGTGTGTGTGTGTGTGAGTGAGTGAGGCGAGCCACACAGAGAGCGTGTGGGCGAGTGAGGGAACTGTGTCTGATATTGCTGTGTGCAATGGTGGGACAAATTGGAGCCAGACAGGCCCGAGGAACGAGACCCAAAACAACATCTCCCGCAGTCGGACCTCAGTGTGAGTCCTGGGAGAGCAGCGGAGGCACATATGGATTAAGAGAGCAGCGTGGAGAAGGAGACACATGTTCCTGATATATCCTCTAATGGTCTCAATGAATAAAAAACATAATATTTTCAGCTTTTTGAAGTCGTGTTTGGCAGTTTAGTTATCATATTAAATGCAGCCAATCTTGATACAAGTCAGGGGTAAAGTTTCAGTGTTGAGTGTGTGGTGCTGAGTTGTTAAGTGTTGAATTTTTTTTTTCTTGATGGTTCCCTCAGGTCTGCAGCAGGCATTCGACAAGGACTGGGAGGCCGGTCGCATCACTCTCAACAGCTATAAGAACGGCTCTGACGATGGAGTCCTGGCTTATAAGCTTCTGGTGCAGACAGGACGTAGAGACAAGCCCATAAACTTCAACCTGGTATGTTTAGAGCTTCAACTTTGGCAATTTTTAACACCAATGTGTGCATGGCTATCCTTTATGCAGCATGTCTGCCTCTGTGATTGGACCTAAAGGAACTACGCCCACCTTATAAACTCCCTCCCCCTCTGTTCCTCCTTGTCTGTCTTCCCTCATCGTCTATCTCGCTTTGTGATGACTTTACCGAGCTGAGGAATTTAAAGCTCTCGCCGGGATCGCGGCCCGCCTTCTGAAAAACCGATTAACTCTTGCGTGTGTTAGTGTGTGATGGATGAACATGCGTGAGGGGTCCTGACAGCGGGATGTCTCCCCCGTAGCATACAGCCTGTCAGCTTAACACTTTGTCTGGGATCCTGAGATCCAGCTCATTGTATGCTGAAGGCCCAAAGGATTCTCAAGCTAAAATTGCTTTACCAAGAGGGGTTATTGCATAAAACTGCGTATTTGCTTTTATATCCAGTTATTAAGCATGTTCTTTGTCCACATGCTATAAAAGGTTTCAACATCTGTGTCTGAGACCAGTTGAGCTGCAGACTTAATGCATCCACTTAAACAAGCTTATATCTAGTGCGGAACTGCAGAGGAAATGACACCAGCGAAGGTCTCTGCAGGAGGTCCGGATAGCAACATAGAGCCAGATTAAAATGAAGCCTCATGCGAACTTAGCTGACAATGACTGGGGGCAGAAGGGAGAGGGACAAAATGAAGAAGCACTGTGCACTGATTTGACAGAGCACCGCATGATGCGGTTGTACGTTTTGGGATGCTGGTCTACTTTAGATTTGTTCATATTAGGGAAAGAGAGGTCCCATAGGAAATAATGGAAACGTAATCATTCATTCCAGGGTCAAACTGTGGAGAGTTTTTTGTGCCATAATTAAATATAAATATAAAGCCAATACATTAATTTATTACCATCACTCCATAATTAAAAATAAAAAATGAGCCGCACGGTGGCCAAGTGGTTAGCATGTTGGCCACACAGTCAGGAGATTTCTTCGAATCCCCATTTGAGCATCTCTGTGTGGAGTTTGCATGTTCTGACATCAGATCATGTTTTATGCACAACAGGCACGAAGAAAGTTTTCCACACTGTTTCCACTGTTTGATCAATATGTTTGCGGTATGTGTTCACATGGCTATGGCTGCAAATCACTGTAGTCTGTCCGTCATGACCTTCCACTGTCGCTGGTACGCATTCAATACGCTCATTCGCTGGTACCCCTTTCAGGAGAATCACCCATTTGTGTTTGCATGCTTGTGTTTAAAAAATATGGGTTATTTTTCACGACATTCACTTGCAGCACGTACTGTGTGTACGCTTGCTAGCACCAACAAACATGCATGCACATGTCAAATTATCGAGGCTGGCTGGCAAAATTATCCAGTTTGTTTGTATTTATCGTGCGGTTAATTGATGTATTGATTATCGTGACAGGCTTAGTTGTATATATTGTTGTGTATATATACAAAATGTTGTTTTATTATTAGTTATTACTATCAACATTTCAGCTTCTTCCTGTTACATTTAGCAATTTTTTGCTCTGTTTTACCCCATTTTTGCTGTGTTTTTGGTATAATTTTGTTTTTACAATGTGCCACAGGCCAATAAAAACAAAGCTGCTGGCCACTTTGGATGCCCGTGCTATAGAAGATAATTAGTGTTATATATCAAGGGCAGACATAGCTCTTGTATTGGTGCAGGTGTACCTATTGTTGTGCTCCTGTCACTCTCTTTTTTTTTTTTTTTTATACCCCTGTCCTGTCCAGCCTTTAAAGCAGATAGAATTGTAGATCTAAATGCCGTCAAGTGCTCAACAGATTTACTCTGCCAGGGAGAAGTGTGATATACACTTCCCCTGTTATACAAAATTGAATTGACTTTGATGCTTGTTATAAAGCAAATTTGGAGCGACCGGACCGGAGCAGGAGGGGACAGAGAAGAAGAGAAAAGGAAACGGGGGGGGGGGGGTGCGGGGATGAGAGGGGGACAAAAAAAAAAAAAGAGAGACAAGAGACAGGGACAACAGCAGCAACAACAACAATTGTGACAACAAGAACAGAACAACAGAAACATACAGAACGACATCAGCAAATAAATGTCTGTGACAACTATAAAGACGAACAAGGACTTAAGGACAAAGGACAAAACAATATCAACAACCACAACGATAACGCTGTCAATGACAATCACACATAATAGTAGTCATGAAATGATGAATTATGATAGTGATCAAAATGACAATACTGCATTGAAACAGTCACACATAATAGCAGTCATGAAATGATGAACTATGATAGTGATCAAAATGACAATACTGCATTGAAACAGTCACACATAATTGTAGTAATGAAAATGATTATCCATGATAGTGAACAGAATGATAATTACTGTAATGCACATCATTGTAAAAAGTGTGTGTGCATATGTACAGGTATCTCTGTATGAGGGGAAGACTTCATATATATAAAGGTGCAAGAATGTGTGGGCGTGTAATTGTCACTGAGAATGCATGAAAGGAAAGGGGCCGCCTTCCACCTCGCAGAGAGCCCCGCCCCAAATAGCCAGGCCGAGCCCCCGCCGTCAGAAGGCCACCAGGCCCACAGGGGCAGGCAGCACAAAGATCAGTGCCCCAAGAGCCAGCCCAGAGAGCCCTCCCCCCCGGGAAGACCAGCAAGGGGCCGAAGAGAGGTAATCCCAGCCAAGGACAGGGCGCCGGCGGGCCGGAAGACTGCCAACCCCCGAGACCAGCGAAAGATCACACCCCACAAAGGCAGACGAGTACCGGGTGCCACAAACCGGCAGGCCCAGAGACGCCCCCACAACCGGAAAGAAGCCCGCCCGCGCCGGAAGCGCCAATCCCCGCCACCCCCACCCCCAGGGAGCGGAGCCCGGCCCGCCCCGGGCCAACCCCCGCCCGACCCCCGACACAGGGCCGCCCCGCCCAGGAATGCAGGAGGCACACCCTCCACCCACCCAGCGGAGGCACGGGCGGCAGAGATGTATCACCCAGCACTCGACCCCACGGAGCAAACCCCTGTATGCGCCAACCCAACCCACCAGCCGGCCCGGCGCCCCAGCAGCAACCACCAGCCCCCGCGGCGGCACACGGGCCACCCGCAGCGCCAGCACCGCCCCCCGGAGACCGCCGAACCCGCCCCAAGAGCGCAGAGGCGCCCGCAGCACGTGTCAGTCCAGAGGAAGCACCGCAAGCCCCGGCATCAACAGGCCCCAGAGGGCCACCCCAGGGGAGGGTAGGCGAACCAGACATAGGCATCCCACAGGCCAGGCCACCCCGGGCGAGCCACCGCGACGGCCAGGCCCCCGGGCAGGCGCCGCAGTGCATGAGGCACCCCAATCCAGCCCGCCCCACCCGTATATGTAATAAGGTGTGATTGTGTCTATAATGCAATTAAAAAAATAATAAATAAATAAAATAAAATAAAAGAGGACAGCTACGAAAAGCTGGTGCTCCTGTCACTCTCTGTCCCGCTTCCTTATCCTTACTCTCCCTACAGTAGCTCTCGGTGGTGTGCGTTAGTGTGCCTTCATTTGAGGATTTGTGTTCTTTTGTGGACATGTGTGATTTTTAATGTAAGGCAATAAATGAGGTAATCGGAAGAGAGGGTGGATGGTGTACCAAAAGGTAGGACATTTGTGTGCTAAGGGGGAACATTAATCCTTTTATTACAGGCTTTTTTTCTCCGGCCATGTTTGCCTATGGCACCGGGCATTCCGGGTACCCGTAGGGGTCAGGAGAAGCAAGCGCGTGAGCAACATTTATACAGATGTCGTGTTATTTTTATTGCTCTCCTCCATTTGCTGGGTGGCATTTCCTTCAGTGTTAACAACCAGGTTAACTACACACAGACGTGCTCGGGGACTCCAGCCAATTTTTTTATTGTTACGCTAACTTGAGCAATTTTTTTCCCCTCCCCCTTCAAAAAAATTCCCTTTCTCCATCTACCTAACCCCATTAGTAGAGCTTCACCCCCTAGACCTTTCCCTTCCTCCGAGAGGGAGGGATTTATGGCTGAGTGTAGAGAGTGTGGCAGAGCGATGTGCAGTAAAGCTTATAACATCCAATGTCAGGAGTCTATCCTTTGCCTCCACATGGTAGGGCAGAAGTAACATACAGTATATGACTAAAATACAGCAGAATTAGCAAAAGTAAAGTTCAAAGTTTAAGAAAAAAGTAGCGGTTTATACATGGGAAATTACGATAATTAATCCTGAGTCTCTTCATATTTGTATAATCCAAAGAGCACAAAATAACACTCCTCTTTCTTGCGTTTGTAGCTGACCCGTCAGAGGCTTGTGGACGCAGATGGCATCATCAACCCCGGAGCGTTCTACATCTACCTGACAGCCTGGGTCAGCAATGACCCGGTGGCGTACGCTGCATCGCAGGCCAACGTCCGCCCACACCCTCCTGAGTGGCTCCACGACCGCACCGATTCCATGCCCGAAACGCGCCTCAGCAGTAAGAAAACGTGGCTTTTTTGTTCATTAAAACTAGAAAAAGTCATTTTCACACTTTGGAGCAGCACAAGCGGCTCACAGTTGGCGCTTGAGGAAGAAAATGGTATTACAAAAAAGATGGACGTGACCCTCTTCTCTGCACAATAAATTGTTTTAGTTTTTGCATAATTCTGTCATTTAAACATACATCTTTGACTGAGATTAAAAAAAAATCACAACAATAAAATAAACGTACACATATTAATACATACTAGTACCAGCAAATTACCAAGTAACCATATACAGTATATCTTCAAATAGTGTTCATAATAGTGGACTTCAAATAGATACCTTCTTCTCTCCACTAGTTGCAGCTACCTTTACTATGACTGATACCACCATGTGTTGCCGTAGATGTTATTACCAACACTAACACCACCTCCAGATTAGACGTGACATCTATAAAGCTGATGTTTACAGTGAAGTTCAAGGACATATCTATTATATTATTTAATATGAAGCTCCTTACCCCCTATATTGGCCCGGTACTTGTTGCAGTTGAGTAAAGAACACCTCTGTCGAGTATATGGGGATGTAAGTCTTTTTCCTAGGTCCAGTCGTGTATTTACAACATGTGAGCCTTGTGGTTTTAAGTTATTTCCTCTCGTCTGCCGACTTCTTAGTCCAAAGTGAGCTTGTAGACATCACCGTGCCACTGTGGTGGGTGTGCACCATCAGGTTGCAGACCAAGACGCTACTCACTGTGGTCGTTCTTATGGTGCCCGTGGTGAACACTATAATCCAGACTACCTACCATGGAGACCCCTACCATTACACACACCCTGTTCTCATTTTCCTGCCCCACACATCGACTGTAATTCACATAAAACAATAAATACAATCATGTTGAGTCCACCCTGTGATTTGCTACCAAGTCAGGAAGCGCTCGACGGGGGAGAAACATGATTGGATAACAAGGGGTGCCTGGGTTTGCACAATTGGATAACAAGCAGGAAGTCCTTTACTGCGGAGCCAATATCATTGGATAAGCAACAGGAAGTGCTTGATATGTCTCCTAATGGGAATTTATAGCTGAGATTATAATACTTCACAGACAAACACACTTCCACAGAGACTGCAACAAATAGTTGTCATTACACACATATGCGTGATATATGCGTCTTTATTACACTTTTACGTGACAGCGCAAACTTTAGGGTGTGGTAAAGGCCGCCGATTCCAACATTGCAATTACCGGTGGATCAACATCGGCTCTGACACTCTGCTGCGTCTGGAACTGATAGGCCCTCATTAGCCCGGCTGGCCCACAGACTGGCTGGGGTGGACTCAATGGAGCTCTGTTTCACACTGTCTTCCCCCCCCCCCCCCCCCCCCCCCCCCCCCCCCCACACACACACACACACACACACACACACACACACACACACACATGTACACACAGATGTAGCAACTCCACAGGCTTGACGCTGATAGTTTTTGCCAAGATTATTCCTACTGTTATTTAATTAGAACAGACAGCTGTCATCTGGAATTGTCATTAACGTTATTGCTTATTTATCAGTCCCAGCCTCAGAGCCCATCGAATACGCACAGTTCCCCTTCTACCTCAACGGGCTCCGAGAGACACCGCAGTTTGTGGAGGCCATCGAAAGTGTGCGAGCCATCTGCAGCAACTACAGCCGCCAAGGCCTGCCCTCCTACCCCAACGGCTACCCGTTCCTGTTCTGGGAACAGTACGTTAGTCTGCGCCACTGGCTCCTGCTGTCCATCAGCGTGGTGCTGGCCTGCACCTTTCTGGTCTGCGGCCTCTTCCTGCTCAACCCGTGGACGGCCGGCATCATTGTGAGTATCAGAAAAGACACCAAAGACAACCGCATAGCACTCTCTGTAATTGTTTAGTAGTAATAATGGTGGTCAAAAGAAAGCTGAACAGTCTAATATTCATATTTCAATCTCCAAGCCAATAGGTGGCAGCACACTCAACCATGACAACACACTTTTGCTAGCAAATGGTAAAGGTAACGGTAACGGTTATAGTTTGTTTGAAATTTGCATGCATGTTTACATTGGAGTACATGTCATGTTTACAGTTTCACAATTGAACATGTACAAAAAGGAGCAGAGCTTATTCTACTATCTTCATAACAATTTGTTCCTGTGTTCAATTTATACTAATTACCTATTTTCTTTTCATGATAAAAGAGGCAGAAATTAAATAAAATACAGACTAGAATGGCACTTTGTTTCAGTTGCTCAGATTCAACCTTTATTCTCTAAGAAATTATGAAAAACACAGAAATTACATTGTTAAATGTGGAAAAAATCCAAGAGGTTTTTGTGTAATTCTGCTCACTAATTTTTATTCATTAATGGCCACAAAAACATCACCGTGCTTGGAGGAGCCACAGTAAATACTGTAGTGTCTCGAGAAACTCGCTGTTGCCCCTGGAGGAGGACAGTGGTATTACAAAACAAGATATGCTGTATTTGTTTAAGCTAACTCGTCTACTCCTGAACCGCTGCACACAAAAGGGTGAAAATTTGGGAAAACTTGCACCCCTACTTTGTGCCCTGTGCTATTATTTTTCTGACAAAGGCACCACATTAAACCACATTAAACCTTAAAGTTTAACCCGATAAGTGGAATTGACTTAAATGTCTCACACAGCTCAACAAAACGCTCACTGTTACTTTAGTGCGTTTAGCCGAATCACCACAAACTTTGTTACACCCCTTTAGGGGACTGACAAGTACACATCTGTAAATTTTGAGCATGATTGTTTGAAAGAAAAATGGCCACTATTGAGAAAAATGTGCAGGGATGGGACTTTGCAGCTAACTGTCCATAAGTATTTGACCATTTGTCGAGTGATAATAAAACTTTGGAGATATCTGTATTACATGTATGCTAGCATGTCCTCCAAAGCACAGGGATACAAAAAACGCCACCCCTGATTTTTTCACACAACTGTATGTGTGCTAGCATTGGTAAATTGGTGAGCCCCACATTCAGTTTAAAGAATGTCTTCCACTTTTTTCCCTAATTTTTATGTGTGGTCCAGGGGCCAAACCCAAGAGAAGAGCAGGAAGGGAGACTAGTCTGCTGAATGTTATTGTAGTCCCAGTCACCAATGTTTATCTTGTGCTGTTTTGTTTGGGTCCATCTGTTTAGTCTAGTATAACACTCCCAGACAGACACCGAAGCTCTAAAATAGATGAGGAGAGGACACACAGTTTTGCTCCTGAGTCTAAACCTATAAAATTTGATTTTATTTCCATCCTCCCAACTCCTCCTCTCTTTCCTGTCGGCAGTGGAGTTTCCAAGGAGACACGCAAACACGCAGGCGTGTGTATACCTGCACGCATGCGGCATGAATGTGTAAACACACGAGGACATAATTCTCAGAAAAACATGTACACATACAGTGCACACATTGCTCTGGTTTTTCTCTCCGGTGGGCTGTATTTTATGGCAGGCAGCACGGCCACCCGAGTTCTTGGACACGCAGGGAGGAAGGGCCCTCCTGTTCATCCGTCCTAGTTTTACTAGCGACATCAAAAGACAGGTTATGGAGAGGTGTCAAGTTTAACTGTTTGCCCTGTCCAGACCAGAGTAGCTTTGCTCACAAAATGAAGCCCCTTCAAGCCCCCTCTGCTACTGGCCATGGACCCCTTATTAACCACACTGACTGACTCATTCAGAGTTCTGTATACATGTAGTTAATATTAATAAGAAGAATAACTTGAAATGGTCTGCTCCTGGCAGCGCTATTCTGCTCAATATACAGTGCTAGTCAAAAGTTTACAGACACTTTTTCATGCTACTGAATGAAACGGTGTCCCCAAACCTTTGACTCGTATTTAAATCAGCATGGACACACCAGTTCAGGACATTCAGAGAGAGGTTCTCCAGTTATATTCAATATAATAATTAAATCATAATTCAAAATAATAAGAATTATGGTTAATTAATTTGATCAGAGATTTACTCAACTCTCAGAATAACAATAATAATGATACTACATTTTATATACTTTTAATTAATGCTTTCCAGATTTTCCTTTAGAGGACATACATTACACATACATTATTTAATTTCAATATAGTACTTTATATGTTTAAGTTTTAGGAAATATCTCAAAAGAAATACTGCACAGTACAACTACTAAAATCAAATTAAATCAGACACATACCACCATGTGGACATTTATGTGCATAGCCTGTGCTGGCTCACTATTTATGTCCACACAGACACACACCCAGTGTTCCCTCCCTTGCCCACCTTCAAAGGATTTGGGCCCCATGTAACCTGACGCCTGTCAGCTGATAATAGCATTTACTCTAGGTTCCTGTCCCTCTCTGCTCAGTGGTCTCCACACACACACACACACACACACACACACACACACACACACACACACACACACACATACACATATCTCTACCACACGTGCTGGAAGTATTTACAGTGCTGTAACACATCTGTAGGAACATACTGTATATCTGTCATTTTAAGCACTGCTCACCCACCCATCAGAACGATATATTGTGAATTCACCCATATACAGTATTAACTACCTTGTGCTTCCCTTTAGGTGCTTGTGCTGTCTCTCATGACAGTGGAGCTGTTTGGCTTCATGGGGTTGATGGGAATCAAGCTGAGCGCCGTCCCCGTGGTCATCCTGATCGCCTCGGTGGGCATTGGAGTGGAGTTCACCGTCCATGTGGCACTGGTACACATGCGAACAAACTGATGTGTTTTAGTTAGGTATTTGCTCAAGAATGAGAGATAAAATGTGTGTGCGTGTGTGTGTGTGTTGAAGGCCTTCCTGACAGCCATAGGGGACCGTCACAAGCGGGCAGTGCTGGCACTGGAGCACATGTTTGCGCCGGTGCTCGACGGTGCCTTCTCCACTTTGTTAGGCGTTCTGATGCTGGCGGGCTCGGAGTTCGACTTCATTGTCAGGTGAGTCGACACATATGGATGTGTGATGTTACAAGCTGACAGGATTGCCCCTACAAGGCTCGATGTATGGGGTCTGTGTGGCATCAGCAGACCACTGAGACCATGCCTGAACTTGCATGTCTCACAGGAATCTACCTGAGCTGCCGGTCATGCATGATGAGGGCCTCCTTTTTCCCGCTGTAATCCTCTTTCTTTTTGCTACCTGAAGAACACATCTTTTTTCAGCTAGTTCTGGGATCAACTATAAGTTAATTTGTGGTGTGCCCAGTTTGAAGGACCTTTGTGAACAGAAACCCCTGTGTGGGATAGGTAAGGCACATACTGTAGTTGATTGGAACACAATAGACCTCAGTTGTTTTACTCCTCAGAGTTCTGACAGTTTGTGTCAGAAGAGGGATGGGTAACTATAAATCACACACAGGGCCCTTGGTGTGAAACTACAATCATTGAAATGAGGCATCTGTCTGCAACCTGTTTCTTGTAGCCATGTTGCAGAAACTGCTCCTCATAGTTCTCCTAACAAATGGTGTCAGAAATGGAATGAGTAAATGGGAGGCTCTCCCATAGCCTCACAACGGACCCTTAGGAGAGGTGACGCACTTGTGACAGACCCTGATGTGTGAGGTGTAAGAATGATTGGAATGGGGCACCTGTTTTTTCTGGTAACTAGTCGCTCGAATGCCCTGGAAAAATGGTGTCAGAAGTGGGATCATGGTTAGCTCTGCTGCCATCCTTTTGGACAAGTGACTCTTCCTCCAGGTACCACAGTGTCTTGCACTACTCTAGTTACCAAAACGAGGTATTTTAAACTTTTAACTTTTTAAACCTTAAACTTTTTACGGACAGCTTTTTACAGTGAACGCAAAAAAAGGTGAGCAGATTTGTGGGCTTTTGTGTCCCCCATGCCTGCTGTATTCGGGCGAAGCCAGGGGACGGATGACGAGTTAAAGGTCACAAGGAGGAGGAGGATGGAGGGGTAAAGTAAAATGAAAGAGTGTTTGTGTGTGTTGGGGAGCTGGGGGGGTTGGAAGAGCAGGAAAGTCCTCTGGCTTTTGAAATCTCTTTCAGCTAGTTTTAACAGCCCTCGCTAGACATTTATAAGCATGGGGGAAGAGGAGGCACCGGGTGGGTGGGTGGGTGGGGGGGGTTGCTCAGCACAGCTGTGGAAAGCCTAGAGAAGTGGAAATTAAAGCCGACACACTGTGGGGGCTCTGTGTCAGTGGTTTATTTTGTGTGTGTGTGTGCTCTTGTAAGTACAGGTCCAACTAGGCTGCCATACAAGGTTGAAGAAGATGATCCTGAAGATGAGGAATGATTCTATATGTTCACACCACCAGAGTGTTATGAAAAGTTTCCAGTGAGCTCAGTGAATAATTTTGGTATGGTCGCGTGAAGCCGCAACATGAGGTTGCTGTGTAATTTGCTTGGCCTTCTCCTTCAAGAAAAGGCAGCACTCAGCACTGTGAGGTCCATGCAACCTCCAAACTTTAGTCACGCCTTCCTCCTCCTCCTCATAGCGTACGCTCAATCCAGCCTGCTCTCTGACCTTGTAATCACGAGGGTCAACGATGGCGTGCCTGCCAGCAAGAGCGCACGCACACACACGCAAACACAAGGGAGGCCTTCGGTACGCAGCTCTCCTCACCTCCAGTGGTGTGCTCTGGTGTCGGAATCAGTCCTGGGCCTCCATTTAGAGATTCTGCTGTTGTCTGAGCAAACAAAGCAGCGCAGTGACAACAAAACCCGCTCGTATTTTTTCTGCTTGCACTGAAAGGAGTGTTTCCCCTGACTTTTCTAAGTCAGCCCCTGTGAATGTTTTCATTCTAAACAGCTCGGCGGGTGCACTGGGCCCGGTATGTGGGACGCATATAGACGCGTGTATGTGTGTGCGTCTTAAAGGTGTTGTAGGTTTTACCCACTTAGTGTGGATCACAATTGGATGGAGGGCGTGCTATTGTCTCTCAGGAGCTTCAGCATGCAGAATTTAAATATTTACCGTAAATTCCGGTGTATAAGCCGCACCTTCTAAATTTAGAGGAAAAAACAGATTTGTTCTTTTATAAGCCACTCCGGTGTATAAGTCGCACATGTCGATGTCATAAAGTGGCATATTATGGCGCGCAGCAGTCCTTGAGGACAGGAGCCAGTCAATGCTGCTTCTGTCCACCAGAAGGGAGCCAGAGGACCCGGACCCCAAAGCAAAAATTAATTGCAGTACCGCAATGAATGTGTTGCTCGGACCCAATGCCTTACGGGAAACCTTTAAAATGTTGGGTTTTTTGTATTTTAAAGTCATATTGAGACATGTTTGTATATTTGAATATACAATATTGATTATTAAGTTGCTGTGTGCTGAATTTAGTGCTTTTAATAAATTGTTCTTTGAAAGATGGCACCGGGAGTCAGACTGTTATGTTGTTATACTGGTAGTGTTTCCTCACTGACTCGCAAGCGGCACAGTATTTAAATAATCAGTAGTAGTTCTGAAGTAAAGGAGATGTCGCAGGATTAGAATTTAGCCATAAATTAGCCGCTCCACTGTATAAGCCACAGGGTTTAAAATTTAAGAAAAAAGTAGCGGCTTATACATCGGAATTTACTGTACACATGCTCAGTGAACACATCAAAAGCACTGTTCCTAAGCAGGATTTTTTTTTTTTTTACAGTGTGGACTTAATATGGATTATTTCCTATTAAGAATCAGAACCATTCTCAAAGTGGGAACATTTTATTACACGCAATGTGAATTTCCTCAAGATGACCCAGTATGCACTCTACATCTGGGGTGATGAGACAATGGATAGTCTCTTTAAGGTCCCATAATGTAATATTTTTCAACAATTTTAAATGGGTATCAGGGGTACCACAGTAGTGTGTTGGAAGAGTGCTGTCCAAAATCTAGTCTGTACGCTGGAATGTAGACAGTTTGAAAGTGCTTTTAGTAAGCCATACTGAGAACATGCGGTTTTGTATGTTTGTAGCTTTAATGCAAATGAGCTGTGTTTGTCTGACAGTGTTTGTGTCTTAAAGAAAGGCTATTGTGCACTTCCACTTTTTACATACACAGTCGTCCCTCGTTTGTTGTGGTAACTGCTTCCAGACCCGACTGCTATAAGTGTCTGCAAAATGGGATTCAATATTAATAAATTTCATATTTTGATATTTACTACATAGAAAACCTGTTTATGATCTTCTAAATCAAGTTTGTAACATTGGAGCCCTCTAGACATAAAATAACAATAACAACAAAAAAATTAAACGTAATATATTAGTTACCTCCTTTAACGAGCTATTTCTGACAGCCCGTGTGTGTGTGTGTGTGTGTGTGTGTGTATATATATATATATATATATATATATATATATATATATATATATAATAACAGACTCACACGTTAGCAGTTCCTTGTTGTTTTTTTCTGGACAGTGTACTTCCTGTGGACAGTTTTTCAAAATAAGAATCCATTCATTAATATGTCACTATTTTTATGATTGTGGTTGCTGTGTGTATTATTTTGTGTAGATGAGTGAAGGGGGTTCATGGTCCAAGTGTGCCCTTGATAGAGACCTTCCGCCGGTGAAAGACCGGGAGACGGGCGTCGGCGGTGGGCGGGTCTTACCTGATACATTGGAGATTTAATTAGACTGAGGGGGATTGTGTGGAATGGCCCGGGAATTTCACAGGGACTTAGCTTAGGAAAGAAGGGAGAGAAAAGGGAGGGAAGGAAATAAAAGACAAGGGGGCCGTAGAAGGGGGGGGCACTCACTCGCTCACTTTGTCCTCCTCTAAATTGTTCTAGCTTCTAAATTCTATACCCTTCACTCCATTCCCTTTGCTTTTCAAATAGAAGAGACGGAGGCCCCTATCCTCTCAACCGCCCCTCACCCCCGCCTTTTTTTTTTTTTTTTTTTTTTTACCCCCCTTCACATTCCTTGCTGCTTTGTTTTCTCCGTGTTTTGCTTATACACCACACACACCCAAGAGCGAGTACCCTTATCCCCAATCACCCCCCTCCCCTTCCAACTCACTTTTGAATTAACTAGCACTGGCTAATTATGCTTCCTCTTTCTTTTCTCTCTGTGGCGTCTTTAAGACTAGCCCTTTTAGCCTGGACTTAGACACACATAAGGTACATTTCCCTTTTGCAGTGCATGTCTGCCTGTCTATGTGGGGGGGTTAACTTTGTGTTAAAGTGTGCCTCTGTGTGGGGAGTGGTTGGGTGTAATATTTGATTTAGCTCATGTCTCCCCATGTCCAAATGTCTGTGGTTTGCACAGGTATTTTCTTTCTGACTTGTTCCATTTCCATTTTTTTTTCAGTCAATATTTTTACTAAAAATGTTGCTCAAAGGTGTCTGCATGCAGCTATTCTGATTTATTACAGTTGACTTATGTGATGTATGTGGGTGGGGGGTGTTTGCAGGTATTTCTTTGCAGTATTGGCCATCCTTACAGTGCTAGGGGTTCTGAACGGATTGGTCCTTCTTCCAGTGTTGCTGTCCTACTTTGGGCCCTATCCTGAGGTAAGCATTAAGACGTACTAGAAACTGTTAGAAGTATAATGCATCAAAATTGTTTGAAAAACATGGCCGCCATCAAGCAAAATGTCGTCGCAGGGGCACAATTTGACCACAGCACATAGTGGGCGCTATTTGGGGTGTCACGAGACTACATGGTATCCTGCATAAGATACATTTCTAACATGTTCAGGGCTTAAAGGGACAGTTTGGAATTTTTTGACATGAAGTTGTAGGACATGCCCATCAGCCCAGCAGTGTAGTGCATCAACAGTAACTTTTCCCCCACTTTGTCACGGTTTTCATTGTGGAGGAAAGTACTTCCGGTTAGTTGGTGGGGTCACTTAAGTTAAGTGTTTTGTTTTTCAAAACAGTATGTGTTCAAAAGAGTAAGACATTTGCATCACAAAAAAAACGTTGCCCACAAAAAAGTCAGACCTCTCAATCGCTCAGTGTTATTTTCTCTCCCTTCGTATCACTGCAGGCTGCCACTTGTCCATTGTTGTGTTTGTGTTCCAGTGTTTACATGTGCGGACGAAGGCTGCTGCGACGCCTTCGTCCGCACATGTAAACAATGTGGAATTCAAAATTAGAGAAGCTCAAATTCAGCTCAACTGTAAAGTTTATACAGTAGTACATTTTCGGTTCATCCTTAAATGTATCTAAAATATCCCTGTGATTTTTGTATTTTTTTTGTTTGTATCCAATCCGACACAGTGCCGGAATACTTGAAGCCCTGCATGTTATTAAAATGTTTTGACTCCCCTTTCATTTCTATCCCAGGTGTCTCCAGTGGATGGCCGCAGCAGGTTACCCACCCCTGAGTCCCCGTCCCACGTGGTCCACTTCTCAGTCCGTCCTCATCCCACAGCATCGGCCTCAACCACCTCGGGTGCAGCCTCAGACTCCTCAGATTCCGAGTACAGCTCCAACAGCAGTGCATCGGGCGTCAGCCAGGAGCTGCAGAGCTACAGCATGCCCTCTCATAGAGGACAAGCTGGAGTGGAGCAGCAGCAGCAGCAGCAGCAGCAATACCACCTGCACACCACCAGGGGCAGACCAGGCAGGACAGAGGAGGAAAGGAGGGCAGGATCGAGGCACAGGCGCTCAGCCAGGCAACCCGACCCCCCAGCTTATAGAGTGTCCTCGGTAAGAAGACAGTCACTTTCTTAGGCATAATAAGCAGTGCATTGAACATTAAGATTTCTTAAACATGAAGAAGTCTTGAAATGATAAATAACTATTTAAAAATAACATTTGAAGTGGAGACTTGAATCTGCCACCTAAAACAAATAATTAAAAAAAAATAAATTTTCCCATATTAAATCACACATCATATTAATAATCACAGTAATGATTTGTATAAAAATGATCAATTAGAATAATCATTAATTAGCGTAATTTTTTGTATTGATATGATTTGTCTCAGGCTGTGATTTTTTTAATTTTTTAGTAGTAGTTTTGCTATAGTTATTACCATTTTATTATTAGATTTTATTTTTTATCATTTCAAATTCTAATAAAAGATTTTTTTCATTATTATAATAAGTTTATTGTTTCCATCCACAGTCTCAGGGTTGTAATGCCGGGCCACCGCCCAGCACCACTCAACATAACAGGGACCCCAAGGGCCAGCCTTCCCGGCACGCCCAGCCCCCACCCCGCCCGCGCACGGACGCTTTCGAAACCTCGACTGATGCCGGAGGCCACTTTGCGGCTCACGGCCACAGGGAACACTTGGCGGGCCACCGGGGGCGCGCCCACACTCACCACCACCCCAACCCTTATGGCCAGCCAATCACCACGGTGACGGCGTCGGCCTCTGTCACTGTCGCCGTCCACCCCGCCGGCTCCTCTTACCCGGGATACACTGCAACGGACAGTTACTGCCAGGAGGAGCCCTCCTTCCAGGACCCACATGTGCCTGTGGACCCCCACGCAGGTGAAACCAAGGTGGAGGCCATGGAGCTCCAGGATCTGGAGTTTGAGGCAACTGAAAGCAACAGAGGCAGGCGGGCCAGCTGAGGTACAACCTTTGATTATTAAATTTATTATTATTATTATTATTTATTATCAATGTTGGCCCAAATCCAACATTGATGTTGGAATTTAGACAGTTTAAAAGTGCTTTCAGTAAGTTTTGTGTGTCTGTAGATTTAATGTTAATGAGCTGTGTTGGTCCACTGTTTTTGGTTTGCATAATAGGGGACCTTAAATACTCAACCTCTCATTGAAAACATACTGTATCTAACAACAGTATTTGTCTTCCAGTGGCGCTGTGTGTGCGTGTCATGGCCAAAGATGGACTTTCTTCTTTTGTAAAGCTACGCCTGGCACACCTGGGTCCAGCCTGTCTCGCCTCTGGTCCTCATCAGCCTCCAGTGTTCCTGTCATGGTGCTCATTGTCGCTGTAACCCAGTTGTCTCTTGTCTTAAATATATGTTCGTCTATATTTAAAAAGTTGTATACATATGCACATATGAACAAAAACAAAGTAGCTATAACAGACTGGGGCTGCCATTTTTGATGGCGCGCATGTGTGTGTGTGTGTGTGTGTGTGTGTGTATTTGTGAGTGAGAGAGAGAGAGATGTTCATTTACTGTTCACTCGTCTGATTCATTTGAACAAAACATGTCCCTGCTCACAATATGTTGACATCATCGTACAATATGAACTATGCAAATGTAGAAAGGAGTGTGTGTGTGTGTGTGTGTGTATATATATAAAGTGATACAATGTCATGGAACATACTAGGGATGGGCACTATTGGGGGTGGGTGAAAGGCAAAGTTGTTGAAATAAAATTAAACTTAAAAAAAAACAGCAAAATGTAAAGAGAAGAAGCCAAAATATATTAAATAAAGCTACTGATAACTAATCAAAGTTTTGTCTTTAAATATATATACTTTCTTTAGCCTTTTTATAAAATTTTCAAATATTAAAGTGGTGCCCCGCATCCTTTGATTTTCAGTATACGGCCCTCGGTGGAAACATTTTGGACACCCCTCCCTTTGGACTATTTTAAGCTGAATCAACAGTGCCTCTGCTGGTCACAGCCAAGTACTGCACCCCTCAACTGCTTCAATTCCACACCAAATTCTGAACAAATGATGAATCCATCAGCGTGCCCATCCCTAGATCATAAATCCGAACCATCCTGGCCTAACTTTTACGCTCATTTTAAACGATGACGGACATTGTTAACTTAAGTGTGTGCATGTGTGTATATAAAGGTGTGTGATGATGACTGTACAAAGGTACGCATGGTAAAATATCACAAACCTGTGGTAGTTTTGTAACAATAACTGTTTTAACTCAACACGCTATGCGTGCTATTTAAGACGAGCAGATACAGTATGAAGACTTTTTCCTTTTCTTTTTTCTTTTTTTTTTAAATTAAGCTGTTTGTTTTTAAAGTCACTGCCTCTGCATTGGCACCTGTTAGTGCACTCAGCTTTATATAAATGTGTTAGTGTTTCTTGTTCTGTGTTGTTTAACCGTAGCAGGCTAAAAAAAAAAAAAAAAAACAGGTTTTATCCACCTCAGAAACTTCTGGAACAGGGTCCACGTGTGTGGCTCTGCGTCTAGCGGATAAGCTAACCACATACTGTACAAGTGGACGCAACGTGGCACTTGACTTCAACTCACAGGAACGTCGCTCCCCCTCACGTAGCTCTTTTTTTCTGGTTCTCACCAACCGATAAGCTAGCTAACCCATATAGCCTGCTGACGGCTAAATGCTACATGACCATACCGTCCTCCGTCTTTCTTTGTGTCCTTAGTCCTTTTGAAGTGACAGTAACACAACTGGCGTTCGGCTTGAGTTGTCCCCCACTAATTCGCCACATGTTAGCGCTATGATGCTAACTGGACACACACTTCCTACAAATGCCAAATGACATAGCCCTTCACTTCCTGTTTAATCAGTGTCACTTCCCGTCACATGAGCTGCTTGCATGAAATAGGGTGGTTTTTTGTTTTGTTTCGTTTTCTCCACTTGTCATATTGGCATTACTGGAGAGAATCCTAGCTGGCAACTATTTTATTCAATTTTAAATATTTTTTGGTTTTCAACACTCAATTGCGATATTTATATTTTTGTAATATAAGGTGTTTTTTTGTCATTATTGTTGTGATGCCAGTGGATAACAAATGCAGGGATTTTTATTGAAAAAAAACACTATTACAGTTTAATGTTTTGTCATTAATGGAGTTTTGATCTGTATAAAGTGCTTACTAATGTTAAATAGGAGAAAAGATTATATAACATTTTACACTACAGGTCTCATCATAGCTCTTAGAGGATTCTTAAAAGGAAAATGGAAAAAAAAACAACAGATCAGTGATTCTTCCAGTCGGTGGGCATGGATGTATGCTGTTTTTCAGTTACAAAGATAAATGTATGCCATATAATTTATTTATATGAAAATTTATTTTTGTAGTGTACATAGTAGTTGTCAAGGCTATTTGACAGAAGTATATTTTAAAGAGTTTATATGTAATGATATTACAGTACCATAACGGGAAAGGAGATTTTTGTTTTTGTTTTTGTTTGTTTGTTTGTTTTTAAAGGTGCACACTTTTGATTTGAAACCGTCTTGTGAGACAACGTCAACACCTCCCCTTCAGTATTACACAGCTGTTTGTGTGCCCGTCAAAGTAGGACATTGTACTAGCTCGCAAAAATATTCAACATGTTCAAACACTGATAGAATTCTAACAAATAATAAAAAAAATATAACTTATTTGTGTCTTTGTTCATAACTTTAATTAAAAAACACAATTGCAAACAAGTTATTTGTGTGTGTGTCTTCTTTTATTTCATGGTGCAGAAAGGTGCAGACAAAAGTGAAGGCAGCATGAGCCACAAACAAGCGGCAAATGACGGCCTGCCAAAGCATCTTTTGGCAGGAAAGGTTGAATTTTGTGATGAAAACTGATATGACAGCTGGATAATGATGCTAAACATACTCTAAACTGGATTTTTTTTTAGTGCTTCGTTTTTTTTATTACAGCGTACGAATGCTGATACAGGCCGAGCCTGGCCCTTTAAGAAGAAATTGCATAGTGGGAACTTGAACTCTCTCTTTCGTCTGTCTGCACCGCCCATTGTTTTTTGCATCCTGATTGGCTGTGGACCACTGTCAATCAATCTCCGTGCAGCCCTGTGTCTCCTGTGTCATTGCTTGCTAGCTTGTAAATTAATCTTTGTTTCGAAGGACTGCAGCAATATGTTTTAACAAGGATACGAAACCGCTACAGTACAGCGGAACGGTGCCAGGACAAAAAGGCACGGTCACAGGGGTGTGTAGGCAAAAAAATTAAGCACAAGTGACTGAGAAAAGTTTCTAAAGTGTATGGTGAGGGCCTTAAAACACATATAATAATTGTAAAAAAAAAAACATCAAGTTGGCTACTTAGCTGATTTCACTTATTGCGGGTTATTTTGGGAACCTATCGCCAGCGATAAACGAGGGAACACTGTAATGCTTTTCACTTACTGCAGACAAAAGTGAAGGACAAATGGCTGGATTAATTCGTAGTAAATGCCACTTTTTTGTGAAACCTCTCGAATTCGAAGGTTTTGACTTGAATCACATATGGATTATTTGTAGCTAAGGAAGGCAAATACCATTAAAAGTCACTATTACCTCAAACATGCAGGCACTTCTTTGACATCTGGCGTAGAGCCCCCTCATATCCCGCCCCCCCACATCCCTCAATGGGCTCCACCCCTGCGCCCCCCGCCTCCGTTGTATGATTTTGATTGACAGCTTTATAGACTTCAAGGAAATTGGTTGTAGTAACAATACAGCTGGCCCACTCAGAGTCATGAAAAAAGGGGCATGTGGCCTTGAGATGGTGAGTGGACCAGCGCCCCAGCCCAGCCCCCTGTCGACTGCATGGGTGGCACCCCTTCATTCATTCGCCAGTAAGATCAAGCCAAAGCTGCTGACTCTGGATCAGTCCAAGAGGGCTTGTCGTTATGTTTTAAAGCCAATAAAGACGCACAGCAGCTCTGCTGAATCCTCACAAAGTGACACAGTCGACGAACGACTCCCAAACGACCGTCTGTGTTTTGGGGAACCTGGGTGGCGCCGTGTTGAGTGTCACGTTTTGAACTCCGCTAACTCAACCTGACATTTTTAGTCTGTTAGCAAGAATGCACTTTTTCAAGGCTGTTAAATGTAGCCTGTTCTTTATTCTCCAACATTCATTTGAGAGCATGGTTGCCCGAACTTACGGTCAGGGCTCGAAATTGGGTGTGGGTGAATTTTTACTGGGTTGCTGGCCAAATTATTATAAAATATTTTATTGACAAATTTTATTGATTAATGAAATAAATCAGTTACCGCCCTTAAGGCGTTATTTTTGACAGCCCAACTAAATATATAATAATTAGTCATGAAAAGTTAATATCTGACAGAAACACAGTTTGTTGTTGAGTGAGTACAGACAATGCAATACTTGAAGTAGTTCTAAGAGATGAAAAATAGCTAGTAAGTGCATGGCATGTAATGCTAGGGTTAGTAGTCTTAAAAAGCTTTAATAATTTAAACAAAAATGTCACTCAGTGAATCATAGACCACCGCCAAGGCAAAACAATCCTAAAAATGTTCATATGACACATCTGATTGAAAAGTTATCATTCTCATTGTAATTATCACATACAGTTCCACTCCAGTCCTGTAGGTGGTGGTAATGTGTGTTATAAAGTAGTTAACTGTCACATATTGACATTTTTTTTCTCCCAGTTCCACCTGCTGGATATAGTGGATCCCTGCTCTACTTAGCCCCAATGCAAGCGGACTACAGCAGGGAAAAGTAGTCTGCATTTGCTTAAATGTAGAATGAAGTTGCCTATTGATCAAAATAATGCTAACTACATTTTTTCATGATAATCCATTTGATTTAATGTAATATTTTTTACACCGCTTATTACAGTTTTTAAACTTTAATATTTTATTATATATTCATTTATTTACTTATTTATATAATGCACATATTTTTACTTTATTTTAAAAGCAAATTACTACAACCACTACTACTATTACTACTACTAATAATAATGATAATACATTTTATTTGTATAGCACTTTTCAAAAATATATAGAAAATATTGTAGTTTGATTTCTTCCTGTAATACTTGCCCTCTTATAGGCTTGTCTATCATCAAGTGTGTACAGTACTTGTTGCTTCTCCAAGTAAAGGATTGCTCTGTTGACATGACAACGCACACACACACTCCTGCCAAAAGTATCGTCCGGATTTACACATTCGTTATTAGAAACAGAGCAAAATGAATGTGAAGGAAGCAGTCTTGTTGATACCACTCCATATCCAGAGCTTTAAGAGAGGATGGGGGCGGGGGTTACTTTGAGGCCTCACAGACACCTTGAAAATCATTTAAATGTGTGTATGCACTTACTATTCCTGTGGGGACCTAAATGTGTTTACATGCTCACAAAGTCCCTATATCTTAAATCATCACGTTTAGGCTTCGTTTCCTGGAAGTAACTGTGTGTTGTTGGTATTCAGTTGTGTGTGTGTGTGTGTGTGTGCTGTGCATCCAAATGCTTGAGTGACAGTGATATTTTATACATTGATAATGTGCTTTCCTGCTTTCCACAAGTGATGGCTTGAGCTCTTTTAAACTATAAATAATACAAATATGTCAGATTTATTGTGACACAATGTTGTACAGTATACATGAAGTATCGTTTGACAAATAATAACTCGGGAACATACAAACTACCACAGCCTTACATTTAAAAGCAGGTTATTTATTTGTTTGCCACACAGTCGGGATATCGGAAGACATGGGTTCGAATCTCCGTTTTGGCATCTCAGTGTGGAGTTTGCATGTTCTCCCCGTGCGTGCGTGAGTTTTCTCCGGGTACTCCGGTTTCCTCCCACATTCCAAAAACATGCATGTTAGGTTAATTGGAGACTCCAAATTGTCCGTAGGTATGAATGTGAGTGTGAACGGTTGTTGTGCCCTGCGATTGGCTGGCGACCAGTCCAGGGTTTACGCCGCCTCTCGCCCAAGGTCAGCTGGGATAGGCTCCAACTATTTACATTTCTAAAGTATTTCATTGAAGTAAATAAACCTAATTAACAACAAAAGAAGTTTACAAATGATTCATCTTCCTTGTTTCTTGTTCCATTTTTTTCACACACAGTTCAGTAGACCCCTGCTATTTGTGGGAGTTATGTCCCAAAAACTGACTAATAATGGACGTAGCCATAAGAAGCCCTAAAAATACACATTTTTCAAACTCTGAACCCCATAACATGCCTCTCATTGTTTTTAGACACATTTTAAATGCAGTTTTAAACACTAAAAAACAAGTGCAGTACAAGTATAGTACAAAATGTGCAGTTACACAACATCGCGTCTTGTCAAAGCATCGTCCTGATGGAAAATGTTGAGTGAATTGACTTATGAGACAGCGCCCTCTGCTGGATTTATGGCTTCAGGACTATTTTTCCCCTGCAGATAGCGCCATCAAACCACATTCTGTTTAAGTTACTATAAAAAATACCAATTATTTACAATGTAAGCAGAGAAAGGAAATCCGTGAATGGTTGGCGGTCTACTGTATTACATTAGCTGCTTAGGTAGGAGGACTGGATTTGATGCTACTGTTTTTGGTGTCTACCCTTTCAAATTTGGGCATCTTCAAGAGACATTTTTAACCCAACATTTGAAAAACACTAATTACAGAGCTTAAAGACACAACCGATGCCACTGTTCCTCTCTTAGCCAGCTAAATCCAGTAGAACTGAATACAACCCTCTTTAACTCCATTCGGAACCTTCTAAGAATCTCCTCAATACTGTTAGGCTGGTTAATCATCGTCATCCTAAACACTGGCATACCTCAAGCTTATGTCCTAAGTCTTATCCACAACTGGCTCATTGTGAAGAACACTATATGACGACGAGAAGGTATCTACATAACATGATGTTGAACCAATGTGAACATCCCTTTTTTTACTACCCTGGGCCTCTTTTTCCTGAGGAAGCTGTAGAACATTGTGCTTAACTTTTACAGGTGCACTGTGGACAGTGTTATCTCAAAGTGCATCCCAGCATGGCGTGCCAGCTGCACCACAGACCCATTAAAACCATTCAGTACGCCATTGGGGCCCACCTTCCTGCAAAGGGGGACATTTAGCAGGCCCGCTGTCGTTGAGGAACATCACCCTGGCCGCCCCTGAGAGAACATGTGAACACGCAACACTGAAAAACAGCTTTTTTATCCCATGACACTCACTCGCACATAAAATTATTATTACCTCCGCCACGTACAAGCAGGAGGAAATGTTTTAATGGCATTGGGTTTGTTTGTGTGGAACTTCCTGGTTTGTTTAAAAAAAAAAAAAAAAACATCTGCAAATTTCTGTAGCTGTGATGCAGCTCCACTCCAGTCCTGAAGGTGGCAATATACACTTCAGAGTATAGTAATCGAAAACAGGGGTGTCCAAAAATTTTCCAATGAGGGCTGCATTCAGAAAAATCTAAAGATGTGAGGGGCCACTTTTTTAGAACTAGAGCCAGTAGTATCCACTCCTAGGACTGTCCCGTTGCTGTGGCTTGAGGCGTTGTGAGTGACACTGAGACTAGCGGCTAGCGAGGCGTCAGGTTACTCCACCGTTTTTCGTATTACAAGTGTCGTGTGAATTGCGTGTTTGTTGTTTTCACGACGCTGCTTATGCTTCCTGCCAACAGAGAGAAAGAAATAAAAGCTTCTTAAACGCCATTTGGTGACAGTATTGCCTGCAAATTCCCTCTCCATTCCATTCCTTTCACGTCTCCTTCAAGGGTGAGTAGTTTTGCTTTATGTTAGTTTTATTAGAAAAGGCCTCTTTTTTTTGAGGAGCCGGCCTGTCCTTCCTGTTGAGAGTGTGTTTTGTATTTTCAGATGGGGTAGGACTCCAGTTTTGAAATTGTTATCAATCATATTGTGATCTGAAAGATTGTGCATGTGAAAACCATTTCTCAGTGGTTATGCATACGTAGGTGACACATAGATTTATGAACCTGATGAAAACAACAGCTTTTTGCACTTTTTAGTGGTCCATCTAAAGAGATGTTTATGTATGTGGTGTGCAGGAATCCGTCGAGGGAAGAGGCTTGAGGCCAGCAACAGGTCCAAGACAGTAATGAAGACACATCATCTTCAGACTTGAGTGTGCATTCACAAACTACCTACATATCCAAATACTGTAGCTCCGTGCGAATGTATGTAGTCTTTCAAGTGTGCAGTCTATCGTCCATCTCATAGTGTGCAGGAAGAGGATCAAGAAGATGATTATTTCCGACTGTTGTGGTTGCGTTCCAACACGCTGCAGTAGAGTACTGTGCATTCTGATGCAAACATTTGTGGGGTTTTGGTCTTCTTTTACAGCTGCACATGTTTTTGGTGGCATGCCACATTTCCTCCATGCTTGACATTTGAGCACTGAAACTATTGCACCGGGACCTTACAGTTTGACCACAATCCTTTCTAAAAGCTGGCTGACCTCCAGTTTGTTTATTAAAAACTAATTTTATCATAGGAACAATGCAAAATAGAGATGCACGATATCTTGTATTTTTTTTTTTTTAACCGATACAGATAACTTTCTGTTTAGATTTAACTGTAGTTTGTGCACACCTGGAGGTAAGAAGGGCTTGAACAAATTTGGATTTGACCAACTGTACCTGTTGATTTGTCCTCATGAAATATCATGAAATCACTACTACCGCATCACTACTATCTGGAGAACCAGCGTGTAGAGCGGAGGGAGCCACTTGTGGCCCAGCAAGGTGCACTATATTCGGACACATGCTCCGAGCAGCCGGTGTGCCGCTACGGAGGTCAGGAGAACCAGAGTAGAGAGCAGGAGGAGCCACCTGGCGTGGCCCAGCAAGGTGCACTGTATTTGGGCACATGCTCCATACTACAAAAGACGCTGCTCTGCAGGCGTTTCAGGTGGCTGATAAGGTTTTTGTGTGCGCGATGGGGTTTTTTTCCCCCTCTTCGCCGAGCATTTGGTGCAGTTAGCATGCAAAATGTCTTCCTTGGTAAGTGAATGTTTACAAGTGAGGTCAGGGGAAGTTACGGAAGGCAGTTAAAGTAACAGGCAGGAGAAAAAAGGATCGTCTAATTTGTTCACCTTCACTGTACGGGTAATCTCGCCTCACTGGAACCTTTTTTTTAAATGATCAGTTATCTGAGTTATTTTTTATGTTATTGGATTTATCGGTCAGGGGCGGACTTACCATTAGGCAAACACAGGCAATTGCCTGGGGCCCTGAGATTTCCAGGAGCCCCAAACATCCCCCAAAAAAACGATTATTGATTTTCTTTTCTGGGATTTAAAGTACATTACTGTTTTAGTCTTAATTCATGTGCTTAAAAACTACATCAAAATGCGAAATCTGTCATGATCTTGATGATCCTCTTCCCTCCCCCCTTCTCATGCAATGGACTATTCCGTGTTACTGCACATGTGCAGACTGATTCTTGACTTGTTGGCGCAGTTTGGATAAAACTGATGGGGCGTTACCTCAGTGGAGTGGAGAAGAGTAGAGGAGAAGGCGAACAAAACAAAACAAATTGTTTAAAAAAAAAAACAAAACTAGCAAAAAGAAGTTAGCCACTAAGTCATGAGCTTCTTATTTATTTTAGGGTCCTCAGCATTTTGCTTTATTTTATTTTATTTAGTTTTATGTGTTTGTTATACCAGTATTTATTTTATTTAGATTTCAATGCTGCAACATGTTTTGTGTACCTTTCATTTCACTGAACGTATTTTATTTCATTAAAAAAAATTTGCTATTCGGATTTTTTAAATTTAATTTAATTTTTATTTAATTTAATTCTGATGGTGTCATTTGTTTTAGTGAAATTAACTTAAGTATATAAGATGGACACAATGCAGTTCAGCACTTGTTGGCGACAGCATGGAGTTTGGATGTTGGTGTGGTGATGCTGTACCACCATTTTTTTCGTCCCAACGTAGTTGTAGCCTACATTACTGTAATTTGTCACTGATGTTACTCGAGCGCCATGCATCTGCATTACTTAGCTCAAACATGTGATGTGCAGTCTCTCACACTTGTGTCATACAGTTACAAGGTGTGGATGCACGCAAAGTGAGTCATCAAATAAAGAAGTATTACTATGTAAAAAGCCTTATCGTATGACCAGCCCTAACACAATGGAATTTACTAATGATCTAAGCCGTATGACATTTTATTGGATTTCTCATCTGTGCTTATTGATTCTGGCACCATGACAGTCGCCTAATGAGGACCAGGGCTAAGGGCCGGGGTTGGTGGGAGTACTCAGGACCCCATGTGGAGGCTCAGTCAGAATCAACACAACCGAAAAAATGAATACATGCTGTACAATCTGATACGATGAAAGGAGCTCATCCGTGCATTATTGTCAAAGAAAAGAAACACTTTCCACATAACATAACATAACCATAACACAACACAACACACCATACCATACCATAAGATAACATACCACAACACAACATAAATGAAGTAACACCACAATAGATACACATCTCGCAAGACTGTGTTGTGTGTTTCTTTTTCTTTGGCTTTTTTTTTGGTGTGTTTTCAGTGAGGCCACCACCCCACGTATGCTATCTTCCAACACTTAGACGTACATCAAGCTTGAATCATTACAGCAATACCCATTTAAAGCCGCTTGGAGACCATATTGCTCTGCAAACACCTTCCCTGTTGTCTGGGTGAGTAGCTTTACGTTATTTTTCTTTTAACTACACGGTGGTTAGCCTCTCTTTTTACATGCAGGACAAAAGTGGGCTGTCCATACTGAATTCATTCATTTCACAAACAGGCTGTGGGGTGTATCGCCTTTGACGCCGATGATGAAACGACGCAAACGTCTGAAAAACAAAACCGCTCACACGCATAGCTACAAAAGGAGAATGAGAGGAATGGTGGAAGAAGGGGGTTTCAGAGAGGGAAGTGTGTCATTATCATGGACAAAGAGGGCTGATAGATTGATGGATGAATATGTGTTTGTGTTTCCATGAAATCCATCAGCCTAATGTGAAGCAGGTGTCTATACAGTGTAAGTGTATACAGTATGTACACTGGTTAAGTGAATGTACAAGTACAAGCAAATGAATGAGTGGCAGTTTCAGGTCAACAACTATCCTAGTGGAGGTCCAATGCAAATATGCTTTTATTGATACCATGCAGCATAACAATAATGACTGGTGTTTTTTTTTTTTTATAAGAACTGATGGAGGACCAACCACTTAGCTCTTACTGACTGATGTGTATTCTTTAATCCCAATTTCTCTTCCATATTATTTGAAAAAAATGTACGCTATTCATTATGAAACTTTGCCAGCAAATTTTTAACGTACATTAATGTAGAGGTTTTTTTCCCCTATGAAAGTAGGCATAGACACATCACTTTTATAATGGTGTTTCCTTGGCAACTCGGGGCGAGCTGCGGGTCTGCTGCATCAACACAGCAGAGAAAGGACGAGGAGAGTCAGCAGGGATGGGAAGTCAATAGGAAAGACAGTAAGAAAACTACTAAAAAAAAACAACCTCCAACGCTGACGAGACTAGTTTATTTCCAAACATTGATTGAATTGAAAAAATAGTTTTGTTTTTTGTTTTTTACCACAGCACCATCTTGTGGATGTAGTGGGGCACCATATCACTTGCTCCTAATTTAAATTTGCCATTGACATCAATGTGCTACAGGAAACATTCCAGCTTATTCTGACATGATTGCATCACCAACTATGTTAATAATTTCACAGAGGCACGCACTAGCCTATGGTTTTCTCTTAATTAATAAAGCTTGAAGTGACCATAAAATGTTGGTCGCTGTATTTGGAAGGTTTAGTGAATGCAGCAGAAAGTAAATATGTATTTGCGTTAAACAGCATGTGTAGTGTTATTATAGAAAAAGGTCAAATGCAACTACTGTTAAACATCCACAAAAGGCATTCCATACTTATAACATATAGTACAGTACGTATATAAGTAGAATGTGTCATGCAAGCACATACATATTTAAACAACATCCATTATTATTATTATATCGTTACTATTATAGCAATAGTAATGGAATAATGCAAATAAGGCTTGTGCCGGCTGCATGAAGTCCACTACATTTCCCATCACCCCTTGTGCTCTAGCTATATAACGTCATCGTTCAACATTAGCCAATCACATTCTTCCGAACGCGGAAGTTGGTGAAAAGAGGGAAATCCAGTCGGAGTCGACTTCGGCTTTGCTGGGATTTAAATAGTGTCATTTACGGGTAAGTCATAAGTTTGTTTCGCCGAAACGTGCTCGTCACTACCATGTAAAGCAAGCAAATGTGAGTACTCTATATGGCTCTGTTTTTGTTTTTTTTTATATGCTACTTGTTTTACGCCAGACAAAACACCCCCAGCACAATGCAGCTTTGAGTTTACACATGCACAGTGGAGTCTCAAAAAAGTTGTACAAGGTGGAAAGTTACTAAAGTCTTTCGGAAAAACATGTCCCCGAAGTCGCTATAAAAGCCTTCAACTCAGACAGTCCTTAGGTGTAACGTCATGTCAGACGTCATCATATTTTGTGCGACTTCAAGGATCTTTTGCCTTTTATTTGGGCGTTTATGATGGATACCAGTGATGGCAGACAGGACAAGTGTGGCGATAACCATAGAATCGGAATAGAACTTTTTCATGGTCGTGTAACGACACAAGTGGTCCACATGTCATTTTCCTGGCTTCTGAGTACAATATGACTAAAGCAACAATAAGTCAACAAAAACAATAGAATGACAAACATACACTGCAAAGTCAGCAGTTTTTATTTTATTCCTTCACGTTCATCACAGTGTTTTTGAAGTTTTAATGTAAAGTGGTTAACTTCTTTTTACACTCGTATGACACTTGCGAATGTCAAAAAGCATCAAGTGGACGTCGTTCATCAAGCCTGCCTTATCGCATCCTTAAACTCTATGACTCACGTATCCTCAAAGCTTGAATAGTTTTATACAGTGTTCCCTCATTTATCACGGGGGATAGGTTCCCAAGATAGCCCGCAATAAGTGAAATCCGCGAGGTAGCCAACCGTTATTGTTTTACAATTATTATATATGTTTTAAGGCTGTAAAACCCCTCACCATACACTTTTCTCAGACAGGCATTGACATTTTCTCACATTTCTTTCTTGTTTAAATTTTAATGATCAACCTTGTAGGTTGGACACAAGAAATCAAGTGACACGCCTATTTCACTGATGTACAAGGTATATTTTCACACCTGATGTGACTAGTCTTTGATGCCTTCAGTGTCACGAAGTGACTTATGCCAAAAAGGTTGGAACCCGTTATGCAGACTGACACAGCGCTAGTAAGAAATACAATTTATTACACAAAGTAATAATGACAAAAATAACTAAAAAAAGATAACTAAGGAACACAGGGCTTGAGCCAAAAACTACAAAGAACGAAAAACACTGCAAGGCAGGAAAAAGGTACTCACTGAACGAAAGGAGCTGCAGGAAAAAAAGGTGCAGAACAGGTAGAGGCAGTAGCAAATCACAATGGCAGAAAATACACGAGCAAAGGGGACCAGTTGGGAGCCAAGGGCTGAGGAACAGGAAGCAGGGTTGGCAAGGTAATAACTGGCAACTAGGTAGTGGCTAGGCAGAGGTATATATGGGGAGCAGAAGATTGATCACAGGTGTCCCTGATTACTCATCAGTGCAGCCATGACACTGCAAGGACAAAACAGAGGCGGCAGCAGAGTGCAAAACAAACACAGAACATGACATTCAGCATGTTATGTGCACGACAGATTGCCTGCGCCCACTGCTCAGAACTGGAGTTTGTCAGCTCCTACAGGTACCCGGGTCTCTAGTTGGACCACTCACTTTCTTTGATGCTGCACATCAATAATCTGCAGGCCAGATTGGGATTCCCTTACCGTAATAAGGCCTCTTTACTCCCTCTGCCAAACATACCCTGGTGAAGATGACCATACTCCCTATGTTTGATTATGGTGGCATCATCAATGAAATGGCCTCCAAGAGAGTGTGCCCTTAGCGGAATGGATGCGCTCGACCATTCACCCATCTGTCCTACCACTGTGATCTTTACAAACTGATAGGCTGGCCCTCCCACTACACTCGGCAATTTCATCAGTGGCTTCTAGTTGTCTATAAGACAGTTCAAAGGAAAACACTGCAATATTTCTCTTGCAGCTTTCCCATAACAACTATCACCTGAGATCCAGTGACATTACGCTGTCTCTTCCAAAAGCCCGCACTGTGTTTGGCCAAAATTCCTTTAGTTTAGCTGCAGCGAGTGACTGCAACACCCTTCAACACTCTTAAACTTTCAGCTCTTCCATCGCTCCACCTGTTTAAACAAACTGCAGCAGTCCCTAGCTGACTGTTGTCAGCTTAGTGCTGATTCCTTCTGGTCTTGATATACATGAGCAATGACGTATGTTGTGTTTTTACTTAAATGTTTTTTCCTCATTGCTTGTATGGTTAGTCCAGGGTGTACCCCACCTCTTGCCCAAAGTCAGCTGGGATAGGCTAAAGCATACCCCCATGAACCTAGTGAAATAAGCGGCCTAGAAGATGGCTGGATGAATGGTTGTATGGTTATATTGTGGATTGCTGTATATGTTTTGCTTTTACTTTATGCTGGGGCCTCTTGCCAGGTCATCATTGTAAATGAGAAGGTGTTCTCTATTGATCTTACCCGTTAAAAATAAATAAAACTGTGAAAACAGTGCAGCCAAGTAGTGTAAGCCAATGTCGGCTCAGTTGCTTCAAGGCACTATCAATCAACTATCAATTCCTCACATTCACTCAATCTCAACAGTTTAATCAAAGTTTTCTAATGACCAATTAATTCTGTACAAGTGGATTAGCTAGAGCAGTGTCTTTGTTTGACCAAAGGTGTATAATGAGTACAATGGCAGTGTTTGTTTGTGATGTTGCACTTTAAGTAAACAAAAATAATTGTGATTTACGAATTAGACTGCATGTTTGTGTGAATCAATATTGCGTTTTTTTTGTGCAGCCCTAGTTTGTATTCAAATCATAGTTTTACACTGTGCAACATTTCAGCAAAATATGATTAAACTTTGATTAAAGCCATGTGAATTGCTTGTGGCTCCTTTCCCTGTTCTATGTAGCCACAAGACAAGACACAGCCTCCGACCTCTATGTAATCATGAGAATTGTCTTGTTTGTTTCTCTCGTACGAACAGAGTCATGTCTCAGTCAGTGGTCCAACTCCAGCAAACAGAGATCCAGTTCTGGCTGGACAAAGTGGAACATTGGGGTGAAGCTGACAGTGCAGACGTTTGTAAAGATGCCTGCTTTCACTTGAGCACACTGAGGGATTTCCTCCAGAGACTTCTTACACACATCACCAACGTGGTAAGTATGGAATGCTCTTAACAGCTATTGATGATTCATTCATACAACCATGCCTTATACACTTGTCAACCTACTGAGATAAATTATCAGTTGGATCAGCAGCCAAACGACCGTCAGATTAATGACGACCAACACTAGTACACACACTCCCAGCCTCTGTCCACGCTAGTCCATGAACAGTGAGTCCAGCGTTCCTAGGCCAACAGAGGCTGCTTTGTGCTCTGCAGCGATCACCTATGTCTGGCTGGCAGCGCTGCAATGTAACGTTTGTCAGGTAATAGCCGCGCTGGGACCCACAGTGCTAACCAAATGTATCCCCAAATCAGCTCCAGCAGCCTTGGGGATCGGGAATATGGGGCTGGAGGGGATGCAAGTCTGAGATTTCAGTGATGGTAAGACCACAACTTCTAGAAAACTCCTTAAAATGTTTACATGCACGGATGAAGACGTAAGACTGCACGCGTCGCAGCGGTCTTCACCCGCTGTGGAACACATGCACAACAATGGACAGGCGACCATGCGCAGTGATACGAAGGAAGAGAAAGTAACGCCGAGCGATTGTGAGGTCTGATTTTTTTGGAGGAGGCATTTTTGTGTTGCAAATATATTACTCTTTTGAATGCGTATTGTTTTGACAAGCCAAACTCTTTACTTAAGTGGCCCCACCAACTAACCGGAACTACGTTCCTCATAATCGAAATCCGACCAGAACTTGGCTCATGGGACGAAGTGGGGAGGTAAGTCATTGTTGATGTACTCCACTGCTGATGGGGATGTCACACAACTTCATGTCAAAAAATCCGAACTTCCCCTTTTAATCTATACATAAAGCCAATTTTAAAAATAACCACGTTGACAAAGTGCTGTACAAATGGGCTAAGTAGCCAAATGTAATAAAGTAGTTATTATGGTTATAAATACAAGGTTTCTCTCTGGGCTGGAGATAAATCTGCCGACGGATGGGAGAGAGTAGAGACCTGCGCAAGCGTAAACAAACTACTTGAGCACGCAGAAGCGGAGGATGAGTGAGAGAGTGCAGCGGTGTGCCTGCACACTCAACATGAATTACTGCAGGTTAATACAGATAATATCAAGCATGCAAACACATTTATTTAGCACAAAATGAATGTGTTCACTCAAACAATGTTAGTTTTGGCTTGATTTGGATTTTTGTGCTCAAAATCTGCTCTTGCCACCTCAAAAGTCTGGCACAAATATAACGCCATAGAAAGGGTTTCAATTTGTTAGACACGATAACGACTGAACTCTGAATCGATGGCCAGTTGCCTGTGGGGGCAGTGTTATGATCAGGACTTGCTTAATAATAGATGTCAATAGACATAAAAATAAAACATAAAATCATAAAATTTGGTTTACTTAAATTACTTAAATTGATGAGTATTTGTGAAAAAAACTTTCCATCTTCCAGTCATTTAGCATGACTCCAGGCATACGTCATGCAGAGGTGCGTAAAATGAAGGATAGGGTTTAAAATATATAAAAAAAAAAGAAAAAAAAGAAGGGAGAGAAAGCTGGTATAGTTTAATTGGACTGAAATCCCTTTTACAGGCCCTGAACTCATAAAAGACCAGCTGAGGATAGCCTGCTTCTTGGCAGCACTCTGCATCCCTTGATGACTTAACTACTTTCTTGTGGCTTGTGCCCCAAATGTCAAGTGTTGAAAAAGAAAGAGTTGTTGCTCTGGAAAGACTTTGATGTTTCTGATTTTCTTGTTGAGCTCAAGTTTTGCCTTACATTGGCCATGCTAAAAATTCAATACCGTACGCCTATCAGCATACCTAATGCATAAAAGGGCAGCAAGCAATTTAGCTGGCTTTGTTTATGTGCTCACGATAGTAACTTTGCTATTTATTGTTCTGATGATGTGTTTCCAATTTGCGTCCTTCATTCTAAATTAGCCAAGGACTTCTATAAACCTGTCCCCTGTCTGTCTCTAATCAAAGACACATTAACTGCAACCTTTTTTACATTAGCAACAATGTCAGCAAAGCATCAGAATGCTATGGATGCCATGTACTTTCCGTGTGATGCTATTGACATGTAAATGACCATATGCAAGTATATCATCATCAACGTGCACTCGCACAGCTCTGGATCACATCATGCTGTGGGGGGGGAGAAAGAAGGGGAAGAGAAGCCCACCTACTGTATCACCACTCTGCTTCCCATTAGTGGTGATCTCACTTTGAGTCAAGTCAATTGAGTCATGTTACACCTCTTGTCTGTTTGATGCTCTTTTTTTTTTTTTAACACACAGGCCTAAAGCTACCTAAACATTCGCTACTTTCTAAGATGAAATTGGGCATAATTTACATTTTTAAACCCATCTCCCCTCCTAGTGTGTTCCCCTTCTATTGTCGTATATGGAGAACCCCTATAGGGATCTTTATCGAGGCATTTTCCCCAACAGATAATTCTAGATGAATATTTAGCCCTGAGGTGGCAGTAGATCAGGCTGAATGTGTACTTGAAACTCTATTAAAAGACCCACAACACAACAAAGTCTTCTAACCAAAATGGATCCTCTTACTCAAACATACTGTTTTTAGACACACCTAGCTATTAGGGATGTAAATCTCTTTGTTATAGACGATTCAATTCAAATACACCAGGGGTCACCAACGTGGTGCCCGCGGGCACCAGGTAGCCCCCCACGACCACATGAGGTGCCTGCAAGCCTGCTTTTCATTCAGGTTTTCAGTTAATAATGAAAGAACAGTAGAAAGAAATGCATTCTGAAATACAAAATGTGAGTTGTGGACACCAGCATTTTGTTAATGTTCTGGTAAAACAAGCATATTCGCTTTGTTTGGGTTTAAAATAAGCTCTGAAATTAAATGTTACAAAAATGAGTAGCTCTTGGCCATTTTCATTTAGTAAAAGTAGCTCTCACAAGGAAAAACGTTGGTGACCCCTGAAATACACGATACACAGGTTACGAAAAAATTATAAATTTAAACCATATTTTTAAAAAAAGAACAATTCGATATGATTCAATGCAGTGTACAAATGATTCGATTCGATTCTACAGTTGTTGTTAGTTGATGTAGACATTAATCTTACATTATAAACTAAAGATGTCCATTATATGAAAATGGCATGCTTAGAATATTTTCAAATGTGTAAAAGAGCACATTTTACACATGTGCAAAAATAAAGTCAAGTCTATTTCTTGTTTCGACACAGACCCCTCTTGCTGAATGAACACCTTTTTGTTTGATGGGATCAATATTTTACATTCTGTATGTTATATCTATTTTTATACCTGTCAAATTTGGAACAAGTTCGGTGTCTTTAATGTTGCTAGAAATGGAAGTGGAGCCACCAAACTAAGTTTTGTTGTATACTGTGTGGAATGACAAACATCCATCTTATCGATATAAAATACAACAATGAAAAAACATCTTAGCCTTCATTCCAATCAATAATACAAAATAAATAGTGCAAAGCTTGTTAAATAATGACACATCTCTTCAAAAGTGACAAAAATGTGTCCATGCACAGTTAAGTACATGTAACTATTTGTCACATGGGTGCAATGAAAATGCTGTGTTAGCTTGGAAAAATAAACAATCCCATACTCAAAATTTCATAACAATGGTAAGCGTGCAACATTTCAGACTGAGCATACGTAGGTAGGTAACAAACGTGCAACATTTCAAAGTAAACAAATTACAGAGCAAATAAATGACCCTCCTCGCCTCTGTTGGTCTGGCTCAGGGGTGCCCATTACGTTGATCGCGAGCTACCGGTAGATCGTGAAGGTAGTTTGGGTCGATCGCATAAACGTCACTTTGTAGTCAGGTGACATTAAGCTCCCCTCCTGATTCGCTCTTGCTCCCCCGCGGCAAAGGTGAACAGATGTGTCAAAGTACACACAGAGACGCAACTTTCATCTTCTGATTATGGATAAACTAAGTGAGCAGTAAGATGCCTATATCTATAACACAAGTTATCCGCTCACTTGTTTTGTAGAAAAAAAAAAAAAGGGAATTGTTTGATGCCTTTGCGTCGCATCATGAACTCCACTATAGAAATGCGTGTTTTTGTACTCTGCCCTTTCTTAAACTATTATTTCATGATGAATTGGAAAATGTGCCCATTGCTGAAAGCTTTTTAATATGTTGCCTTCGACGGCATTGTCTTTTGCATAATCACTTTCATTTCTTGTAAAGGGGGAATGTTTTATAGCAAATGCTAACTGGACATAATACATGATGTATGTGTCTAATAAATGCTACGTAGCTATTTTGACAGACATACAGTATCATTTATGTACACAACTATTGAAGTTTTAAGTGTAATTATCTTTATTGCCATATTGAATTGAATTGTGAATGATCTAAACTACTTTGATTACCCGTAAACTTTGACACTGTGAATGTGAAATATTGATCATTAGTATTTAGTATAGCAGTTTAAAAGTTTACCAGTTGGATTTTATATATCTGTTATATGTTTTATAGTAAGAGAGAGATTGTGTTGACTTACAACTTTCGTGCTGAAAAAGTGCTTGCACCCCGATATACTGTAGATGTACAATGTAAATAAATTCTCATATTTATAAAGACAGTTAATATATACAGTATTTGATGTTCCAAACTTGAGTTTTTTTTCTTGCTGATGTGTTGAAAATCTTTCGCGGTGACGAGCTGGCAAGCTGTGGGGCATGCGCGACAATCCTTTCCCCGGTGCGATACCCGGTGGAGGTCTCAACAATCGATCGATCTAAAGATTTATGTTTGATTCTTATAAATACAGGAGGCTTCAACCAGCACAGCCGAATCTTGTCAAACCGGATATCCGGTTGCATTGATTTATTGTTCACAACCCTACCAGCTCTGTTGTGCATATGTTTGTTTTACCTGATGTTAGTTTGTCTGATGTCTGTTTTCTTGCTACCCTCAATCTCCTCTTGCATAAAATGAATCTCCTTTCCATGGCCAGTAACCACATGATGAGAAGTAAATGCAGGAGATCATTCACCTCCATTGTTGTTGAGTAGAGTTGAGCCAGGTCAGACAAGTGTTTTGTAGTACTTTAACGTACCTGAGCCGAGTAGGTTCCATGCGGTTTGAAAGAGACTGTGGAGCGTGTCCTTAGGTTCTCACTGTAAACACAGAGAAAGTCGTTGTCTTCTAATTCTTCCTTGTTTTATTTTTCTAATGATGAGTGATGAAAAAACGATGTGCCTGCACACCCAATCAGCCATTGTTTGAGGGCCACCGAGGAACGTATGGCCGATATCTCAAAAAGGCAGCTGCATGTGATCGTACGAGAGCTCTTTCTCTCTCTGTCAACACTTGAGGCCCAGTCTTGAGTTTCTCTCTGCTTGAGCAACTGCACATTGCCTCAATTACACTTGCATATGTCCAGTTACACTGTGTGGGCTTCTGCTGCAACAAAGCTGTGCTGTTGAACTTAATTAGCGCAGAGTTCAAACATATGATACAGGTTTGATATGGGTTAATCAGGTAACACTGTACACAGGCTTGGCGATGCTTTAGGTGCACATGTGCAGACATATGCTTCTTATACTGTATGTTGCCGCTTGGTTTGTCTATTTTAATGTGTTATTTGTGCTTCGGAGCGGTCACAATAAATGTTTAAAAATTCTCAAGTGATCTTAAAATTTCCTACAAACTTTTAACAGGCTGCTGGGTGAAGTAAAGCACATTGTGGCTTTTGAGCTGCACGAACACACACACACAGCAAAAGTATAGCACCCTGGACCAGAGCCAGGCTGTTTTGTCTTTCACTGTGGCAGTTATGGTGAGAACCACAACATGAAAACTGCGGCTCTCGGAGAGATGCAAACCTATGCAGTCCAGTTCGGCCTAATCCTGCTGAGATGGCGGGAATTCAGAGAGTGCTGACATCATCGAAAAAAAATGCTGTTTTTATTAAGACAACAGTGTTGGATATATGTGTGTTGCCATTCGTAGACCTACTATGCTGTTTTGGCTAGCTAGTTTTACTAATAATAATACCTCATGATTCAATCATTATTATTAATAGTAGTTGTAAAGTCGATTGTAGAGTTACCTTTCACATTACAGTAGAACCTCTAAAATCTAAAGCCCCTGAAGTCATGCAATTCAGAATTTGACCAACATTTTCTGGGAAAAAACAAAACGCCATGGGAGAATATATGGCGACCTAGGCTCAGAGAGCATCTAAAGCAGGGGTGTCCAAAGTGCAGCCTGGCGGCCGTTTGCTGTTTTTTTTGTTTTTTGAATTGGCCTGCAGCACATTGTAAAAATATAATTTAACAAGAAAGCAAAAAAAAAAAAAAAATAGTAATTTTACAAGAATAATATCAAAATGTTAGGAAGGACAAAAAAGGTGTAACGAGATGAGAATAAAGTCAGACCATTATTTATGATAACATTCTAATAGGTTATTATTAATATAATTAGTATAATAGATTATTTAAGAATAAAGTTATTTGGAAAAAGAAAGAAGAAAAAGAAAAAGAAAAACAATGGGGAAAGAACAAAGACCGAAGTTCATACTAATAATATGCTTTTTCACCTTTTATCACAAGCTCAGTTGCATTTTTTTCTTAAAATATAAACACTATAACTTCTTAGCATATTTACCGTACATCTGTTGGTTAACAAAACATCAAAGTGGCCCTTGCATCCTTTCAGTATTCAGTATGTGGTCCTCGGAGGAAAAAGTTTGGACACCCGGATATAAAGGAGTAGCTACCAGGGTAACTGTGTTTTGCTTTTCCTTTGCTTTTTTATGCTGCCTCCACACCAAAAGGAGCAGCATTGGCTCAGGAGGTAGAGCAGCTCCTGAGCTGGGTTTAGATCGGCGTGAGACAGGTTAGGTTTTTTTTTTTTTTGATGATGTGTTGTTGAGATTTCTGGATTGCCAAGAAAATGCCAGGTTGGTGGTTCTTACCCCGCTTCCTCCATCCCAGTCACTGTTGTGTCCTTGACTTAACCCACCTTGCCTTCAGTGCTGCCCACACTGGTGTATAAATTTGAATTAAGGTTTGGTGGTGGTCAGAGAGGCCATTGGCGTGATCGGCAGCCATGTTTTCCGTAAGTCTGCCCGAGGGCAGCTGTGGCTACAGATTGAGTTTCCCACCACCAGTGTGTGACTGGAGTGAACGAATAATGGCTTTCACTGTGAAGCACTTTTGGTACCTTGAAAAAAGGCAATATATAAATCCAATGCATTATTATTATTATTATTATTATTATTATTACCAGTGATTCCAAAGAAAAGAAAAGTTTAATCATAACCATATAACCAAAATCTATTGTAGTGACATTATCGATACATGCTTCTGTTTCAACAATTCCAGGCAGATGGCAGCCTCACACTGAGTCTTTCTTCCATGTGGAGTTTGTCCCTTGTTGGGTTTGAAGCGTGATGCCCAATATTTGTCCATATGAGAAATCCCTGAAGATTACTTTTGTCGTGATTTGGTCCTGTATACAATGACTTGAATTTAACTGAATATTATTGAACATGCTACAATAGATGGTGTTCTTTTGACTGTCCCAAGGGCTCCACGACAGAAACCATGAAGAACATGCCTTCTCTTGGCCAGATTGTGGGCCGCCTCTGCTGGAACCCGGTTGTTACTGCTGATGGTGAGTCCTTCATAACTCTGTTAACGAATGGACATATCAATACAGAATTTCTCCATGTTACTCTTTTTAAAGATGAAACCAGAGCGCTGATCTTCCAGTGTCTGTGGGGACTGCACACCGAGCAGCCGGCCAATGCTTTGGAAAAAAAGTCTAACCAATGGATACAGGTATGGATTTTTAGCATTTTTAAGAAATGCAATGCAGGTTTGCTGCTAGATTTGTGCATACTGTATTGACTCAAATATACAGTGCAGTTGCATCTCTTCAGGTCAATGGTGTGAAATGAGTGAGTGACCTGAAAAGTAAGTGAAAGAAAAGCGGCGACTCGCTTGGGAAGATGTCGCCACCTTCTGGTTTGCATGTATAAATCTCTAGTCCCTGAATGTAACATGACCCGACCTGAGACATTTTACTATGGAAAAATACTGTATGTTTGTTCAAATTAAATTTGCCCATATGGAAGTAATGGTAATTGAGTTAATGTCTTCACATTTTCCCTTTTTCCCATCATTGGTACTCTACAGTAGTGTCATTACCAAAACCACATAAAAACTATGGATTCTCCGATCGATCAATCGGCCACCGATCACTATCGGCTGATTGTTTGTGGAAAAAGCATGGTATCGGCATATTCCGATACTTGCTTTATAACGTCCATCAGCTCCGCCCCCATTGCAGCATCCAGCCTTATATCGACCATCTCCCGCGCACTTTCCCTTCACACAGCCAAAAACAAACATGTCTGCCGTGTGGGACTTACCTGTCGTTGTGAGTGTGATAGAAGTTTTGCACCGTGCACGAAAGATGTCTCGCCGCGTTGCCGTGTTAAAATGTAGCCGTGTGTGCGTGGCAGTCGGAGGTCTAAGGCGGATAGCCCAAAACGTGGTTGGCTTCGTCGGACTGGATGGCTGGCCATCCTCGGCGGTGGAAGAATCCGGGTTTGTGTGCTGTCGTATCAAAATTCTCCTTAAGCAGAGGTAGGGAACCTATGGCTTGGGAGCCAGATGTGGCTCTTTTGATGGCTGCATCTGACATTTCTTAATATGATAAAATGTATTTATTAAATTTTTTTTGGCTGACGTTTTAAGTAAAACATTACAGAAATCACAGTGTTAAAAATAATGTTCAAAATATAAAACTGTTTTATGCATCTTAATCCATCCATCAATTTTCTACCGGCTGTCCTTACGATATTTTCCAGGTCAGACATCAAAACTCGATTATTATTGGATAATGCAGTAGCCTACCCGGGTCATTGAGATGTCAAGAAGTAAACTTCCCTCCTTTAATCAAATAGTCAGCTAGCTAATTCTGAAGAGCCAACACTTTTGATGAAGAAGATAGTGAAAAGAAAGAAAAAGAATACATTCAGAGATATTATTGTATGTATGTTTTTATATTTTAGAAATGTTGGCCTTGCTTAAAAATGAATATAACTAAATGCGTGCAATGTTAAAAAATATTATATGGCTCTCACGGAAACACATTTTAAATTTCTCTTAGCCAAAAAGGTCCCCGACCCCTGTCCTTAAGGAAGGTGTCTAATCCTCTTAAGTTTCGCCAGTGATTTTGAAAACGTAAGTCAAATATGTTTTTTTTCTAAATTTTATGGTTCCCCTTTCATATCATATAGCCCTCGGGTCACCAATGTGGTGCCCACGGGCACCAGTGAGTCCCCCACGACCACACGAGGCGCCTGCAAGCCTGCTTTTCATTTACATTTTCAGTTAATAATGTGAGAACACTAGAAAGAAATGCATTCTGAAATACAAAATATGAGTTGTGGAGACTAGCATTTTGTTCATATTCTAGTAAAACAAGCATATTCGTTTTGTTTGGGTTGAAATAAGCTATGAAAATAAAGGCTACAAAAATGAGTAGCTTTTGGCCATTTTCATTTTGTAAATGTAGCTCTCACAAGAAAAAGCGTTGGTGACCCCTGATATAGACAATAGTACGTTTAAAAATGTACACTTAATCTATGTGATTGGTATCGGTATTGGCCGATTTCACTCATGGATGATTGGTATTGGTATCGGCAGCATAAAACCCTGATCAGAGCATCCCTAATAAAAACCAAAGAAAAAGGCAGAGTTTTTTTGCTGGTCACTGAGTGACATATGTTAAGATACTGCTACAGCTCTTTAAAGTTGTGTTTCTGTTAAATTTTAAAGATGTATTTTTCTCAAAATCTGAATTGTAAGACTGTTCAACTTCAGAGTTTCCGCCATATTCGAATACTTATGCATGGACTTCCTGTGTCCTCTCACCAGTGGTGGATGAAGAATGACACTTTTTTTTCCCCCTTGAACTCCCGAACTGTGAAACATACTTTCAAAGCAAATTCAAATGGACCATTTGACTTCCTTTTCTTCACCAAAGAAAGATTAGCATTTATATTGTGGTCTTACCCACTGTTTGACTTTACTGTGGTTTTCAGGCTCACCAGGGAGGCAAAGAGTGCAGATCGAACTTTTTAAACAGGGTTCAAACGCAGATGCTTTATCATGTGGAACCTTCATATTTTTACCAAATTAACTTAGTGTTGCTTTTGATTAAACATAAAAAAATCGTGCTAATTAAAACAGTGCCGTGAAAGGCAGCCTTCGCCCTTCTGAGGGGAAGGGTCTCACATGCACATATTCAGTACATGACTCACATGACTTAAGCTTGTTTAATAATTTAGTGAATTTCTATCATAAAGGCTACATTTTCAGCGCTGGAGCAAGCTAGCGCTATACTAGTTCCTGAAGAGGCGATAATGAGGCAACTTATGGATGCCACTCATTAATGAGCAATATAATTCTTTCAATGCTTACTCATCATTTAGTGCTTTGAGTGAACGGAAGAGCATAAATCCGTTGGTTACCTGAGACCTCATACGAAAGAAAATTAGGAACATTTTTTTTATCTCTTTAACTTTCTAGTAATATCCTGCCCCCTACTGGTTCGGAGTGTATAATATGCTCATGTTTGTGTACTAATTGTGCTTTTGCCCCGCATTGGTACCATTATTACCCACATGTATGTGATTGCATGTGTAGATTATTTTTGCCTTTTCATTTTGTTTCTCCTCATTGTTTGCCTGTCATCGCTGCATCAGAGTGTTCCAACTTGTGTTTTAAAGCAGACTTAAGTGTCGTCCTTGTAGGAGGACCACACAGTTATGCCGAAAAGCATGGCAGGGTCTTTGAGGGGATGATGAGTAAAGTATGTTATATTAGAGGGCTGCTGATTGCTTAATCTTTGACGAGGTTCTTTCGTGACTCAAGCGGGTGAACCACAGACAGTCCCTGGAGCCTCTGTGGTTGCTTTGCAGTGTTGGAGCATAGCTCTGACTCTTAGCCCACACTGTGTAGAATACTTTGTGTTTGATGTGAAAATACTGGTCTACATCAAACAGACACTTGTGTCTTGCTTCATGGGTGCCATGTCCTCTTTTACTATAGTATATCCTATTTAAAATATATTTTTCATTCTTTCCCTCCGACATTACTTATTAATGAAATTGCACGAGTGCTGCAGATATACTGTATATACACAAATGCATAATGCAATTTGACAAAGTGGCACAAAACTTCATCAAAGACAAGTGTCTAAAGGATTGTCTAAAGGATTAACGCCGCAAGTGTATTAGTTTTGGGATGCCATCACAAAGGAGATGACAAAGAGGAAAAGCGTGATGAGGACCATATAACAAAATTGAATTTAATTGTGGCATAGAGACAAAAGCGATACACGTGTCTATGTTCTGGCTGGTCAGCACAATATGGCTAAAGCTAACAGTAAGTTGACATCAGTAATAAAGCAAGACACACGGAATGGACACTGCAAAGTCAGAAATAATTCACATGGCATCGCTGTGAGCCGTCCCTTCCCTCCACTTCATAGCACTTCTTTTCCATGGTGAGTGGTGTGATTTTATGGGAGTTTCATTATACAAAGGTTAACTTCTTTGACTTGTATGACAGCTAAGATTGTTTAAAAAAAAAAAAAAGTGTAATTAGACGCTGTCCCTCTGCATTTCCTTAAATACTATGCATCATTAAAGTACTATAGTAACGTATAGTAAAGTACTTATTTGAATTTAGTTTTACTTATACAGCAGTTAACTTCTTTGTAAGCCTGTACGACAGTTAAGAATGTTTTAAAAAAATGTGACTGGCTATCAGCAAAACTCCCTCTTCACTTGCTTAAACTCTACATGTGATTAAAGGATGAGTACTTCTCATTTACTGTAGTTAATTTAGTTATTCATTCATTCATATAAAGCACTTGTATGGCAGTTAAGAATGTTATATTGCCTATACACTTGCAAGTATGATGATGGAGGAACAGATTATTTCTATTTTCTTTAGTTAGTATAGAAAATAGGATAGAAAATGTCATTCTAAAATATGAGCAATTCTGTAATTTGGAATTGCTGATGTATCTCAGGCTGCATATTGTAAAACTGCACCTTACAAATGGCAGAATTACTCTGTCTCCAAAGACACCTCTGCGGCTGTTTTTCTGGTGGAAAAAAAGGTATTGTAGGTTTGACTTGCAGTTTGACTTTCATCTCTTTCTGCTGGCCACACCCTCTTCTTGTTTTTGTACAACAGCCACCATTGGTGTGCTCTCGTTACTGCTTCTAACCAGGCTTCATTTGACCTTCTCATCCGTCACTCAAGTCAGTCCCAGCATGCCTTGTACCCAAGTGTGGGAGAAGTGTGATGGTCTTTGGTATGGACTCACTGTAGGGCAGGCGTGGGGGCCACTCACATGGTAGTGATTGGGGTTTGTTTTGTGAGACGACGTGGAGGGTAGAAGCAGAAACAAACCACACACGGCACTGACTCTCGGCCGCTTGGCATTCCAACTATTTTACTTGTGTCTCGCTTTGCCTTCCCCAAGATTCCCCTTTTGTCTCCAAAAACATCCGCAAAGTCCACTCTTTGTGGTGGGCTTGTTACTGCGCTCCATTGAAGTCACATTGTGCTGTAACAAAATGTGAGGCCCTTTTGACAAAGCGCCTTTCCTAAACAAGTCTATATCTTTAATGTGGTGCTGTAGAGAGTCATATTTCATTGGTTACATCAGTGCCCAACTTGGATAATCAACCCAAAGTGTTGTTTACGGATCTTTTTGACCACTGAATACTGCAGGCTATCAATTTTGTGTAATAAACCAAAGAAAACACCATGCCACAAAAAAGAGACCCTAAGTCTTGTATTTCCCCTCCTTGGCCCCTCATCACCATCATCAGCCTTTTTCACTTGAGAATCACTTGAGTTTATTGGTGTCGTTTTATCAGTGTGTGATGAGGCCCCTTCTGAAAAATGCTTGTAAAACACTGAGGTCCTTTGTATCAAAGAATGCTCACATCTGAAGGTCCTCCTCATATGTTGTCCATACATTCTTTTACCTCCTGGAATGCCTCCCCCCCCACATTTGTGTTTCAAATGGTGCCAACAGCGTCATTCTTAGATTCCGGGTCTAATTAGCTTACTATTTAAGGTCCAAATAACTTTCCACATAATGTTTTGCTTTCCCTTCAACAGAAAGTGTTGTGCCAACTTGCAACAGAAGACGAAGCAAACCCATCCAGTCTTTTGCTGAAAGAATTGGGCCTGTCGCCAACACAGTACCATCTCCAAGTCCTCAGAAAGGTAATGTCTCCAAGTGCTCAGAAAGGTGAAAGATGGAAAGATGATGCCTCTCTCTATCATGAGGCTGGCCCATTAATACATAGTATTATGTGTGGTAAAGGTGGTAATGATAATGACTTACATTATTGCGAAGATGCTTAACAAAGTTACACTGAAGTACAGTACATCACGTTTACTCTTGCTCAATTCAACATGTTTGAAAAGGAGTAGAAAAAAGCAGTGATTATTTAATCCTAGCCCTTCTCCATGACAGTTTGTTCACTTCCTGTATTTAACATACTTTAAGAATGTGTAATATCAGAGTTAATAGAAATTGTAGATGGCTTATTCATTAATAAATATAAATAAAGGAGTAAGTTCTGTGTTGGCAACTTTTTCCAAAATTCAGATGGTGGCACAGTTGCAGGAAAACACTGGAGAAACCTGCTGTTTCTTGGGAGATGTAAATCGGAGGTAGGAGCAGCTGGTTTTGTATCTCTTTTTTGTGCTTAAACACAAAATACCGTATTGACTTGAATATGAGACAGAATTTTTCCCCAAGTAAAAAGTCTCAGAGACGGGTCGTCTTATATTCGGGGTCTACAGGTTTATACATGCACACCAGCAGGTGCCAAATGAAGTGAGCCATAGGTTTTCTTCCTCACACACATCAATAACCTGGAGGCATCAGCCCCGCTGGAAAAAAGTTTCTCAAAGGTAGCAAACAAGAGAGGAGGAGTTATGAAGCTTTTGTTAAGAGACTGGTGATTAATGAAGCACAGACATCAAGCAACTACCAGCTAAGAAATATCCTTTTGTACCACAATGTACCATATGCGTAATTCCGGACGATAAGCTGCTACTTCACGCGCTTAGAACCTTTTGAATTGGACTAGTGAAATGGGCGCTGACATCACATTTTCAGGTCTTATGCAGCGATTGGGTTTTGATCGGACAAATCTTAAGTAAGTTTGGTGAAGTGTAGAATTACTACAGCTTCTGCTTGGACTGCTTGGACCGTGACAGCTGTTGAACTCCAATTGGGGGGGAGTTAAGCATCTCACATCTCAGTCATCAGAGCTTGTGAGTGATGCTGGGAATGCCTGCTGTAGGTAGGAATGCAAGGTTTATTGTGTGTCTTTCTTTGCAAGTATCCCATGTTACAATGTGGACGCCTGCGACTCATAGACAGGTGCCGCTTATATGTACAAATTTTTTTCTTTCTTTTAAATTTGATGAGATATTCAGGTGCTCTCAACAGTCCGGAATTTACGGTATATGAAAACGTGATACATTTTTGTCTTTGATTTTGCCTTAGAAAATATTTTTCCAACAACGGGTCTTGAAAAAGGGGGGTTGTGTTACTGTATATTCGGGTCAGTACGGTAAACTGTGTATACAAGTACAACATAACTGCCTTTCTATAATGTGTGTTGGGAAATGATATTAGAAAGGTGTGAGGCGAGTTCAGTTTGCACGTACAGTATACCTAAGGAAAAGGCTGTGTGTATGCAGGTGTTCATGTAGCAGGATTGCGGCTATATCCGAGGCTTGCATCCCCTTGGTTACCTGCACTGAAGTTTCTCCTCTCATTGGAGCTCTACTGCAGAGGCCATTGACCTGTGCACAATCAGCTCTTACTAATAGCTTCCTTGGCGCTATAAGCTCCGCCTATTCCAGGTATTCCACACAGATATATTTGAAAATGTTGTATACCCTTTTCTTTCTTAGTCAAACCCTATGATTGCTTCAAAGTATCCCATCCTGCGCCACAGGATGGGATACACAGCATCTGGTTTGCAGATGGTTCAACTTACAGTGTGATACAATGTGAGTGTGTGTGTAATACGACTTTAATGTTCTCAGCGGTCGCTTGTCACTGGAGGACCAGGCTGTAGTCGCCCTGTGGTATCGCAGCCTGCCCAGCCTGGAGGAAGCAGTGCTCTGTCTGCTGGAGTCAACTGTCCTTGGCAATACTGAGTCACTGCAGCAGCTCCAGCAGCAAATAGCACAGTCGCTCCTGGTGGGTCATGTTTGCCATACTGTTATATTATTCATTTTGCTCATTTGTCCCAATACAGAATACAGTATACAGTATATGAAAAAGGCTATTGTACTCATATGCCACCAGTCTGAGTCCCTCATCAGAAATCACCATTACTAATATTAAACTTTTTTTTTTCACATTTTATAATAATATTTGCAAAATTCCCATTTTTTTTTTTATTCTTTTTTTTTTCCCCCGCCTGGCTAACTTGCACTATATTTGGATTTGCTTTGCGCTTGTCTCACGTCATTTGGCCAGGTCCTAACTGCGTCTCACATCATTTGGCGTGTGCCACGCAGTCTTTATTGTGTGGGCTAAATCACTCGAGTCCTCCTCCCTCTTCCCCTCTCCTTGTTTCACAAAGGAAAGATCATGCCCGGTTCAAAGAGCAGCAAAGTCATTGAGCACTCCGTTAAGGTCCTGAGGAAAGCGTTGGTGTGAGAAAATATACGCTTTCCTGCATGAACGCTATTTTACATGCACAAATTCCTGACATGCATTGACTGTGGTAATGATAGACAACTTTTTCCACATATTATAACTTTATCTGATACAATTTCTTTTAGTCTCTTATAAGTTGTAGTCTCATAAAATTACAAATATACACATTATTTCTTGTACTATTATAGTTTTTCTCCTAATATTTGCACTAAATTCTCATAAAATTATGACTTTTTTCTTGTAATATGGCTTGATCCTGTAAAATGTATTCATTTTTTTCCTTTTAATATCCTTTTAATATATGACTTATAGGCTCCAGCATACCCCCGCGACCCTAATGAGAAGTGGTATAGAAAACGGATGGATATTACGACTTTATTCCTGTAATAGTCCAGCTTTTTTAAAAATAATATTATTACATACATTTTGTACACCACCATTCACATATGTGATGATTTAATCAAATTTTTTTCTTGAAATTTTACAACTTCATCTTGTACATTTACAGCTTTATTTTCGTATTCAATGTTACACATTTGTAGTGATAACATTATGACTTTTGTCTTGAAAAATTATGACTTTCTCGTAATATTATGACTTTATCTGATATTGTTTGCATTTAACATTGTCTTTATCATGTAAAAATCCTTTTTTAAAATTAAAATGCCAACCTAATTTTTGTGATATTTTGACGTTGATTTCTTGATTCTATTACTGTATCCTCATATTATAAATTTTTCTTTTTTTACTCGTGTAAAATAGTAAAATAACATCTACCATCTAACTTGCCTCATGTAAACCTATCCAAAAAGCTCGTTAGCTGTGTCACTGCTGTTTACCCAGAGTGATGGTCCACTTGAGGTTTGCAGAACTTGCTAACAAAGCACATTTTTTGAGTTTCACGTTTCTATACCCATAAAATCAGATGGATTGCTGTACAGATGACTAACACTGCACTGTTGATTGCCGTCTCCTATTTGCACAAGTTACTAATCAGGTTTGTTGGAAAGAAGTTAAAGAGTTACATTTCTGTTTATATGCGCGTGTGTGTGTGTGTGTGTGTGTGTGTATAAAGAGGGAAGAGAGAAAAATCCTTATGTTTATGTCTCTCTTCTTTTCTGGACCTATTTGTTTACGCTTTTAGCCGTCTCTGATTGACCACTTTTTTTTTTTTTTTTATAGCACCTTGGTCATTCACATGCACATGTACACACACACACACACACATTTCTGTAGTTCTTTGTTTATGATATTACATCTGGTATAGTGTGTCTGTTGTTAAGAGGTTGGGAGGCAAACATTTAGGTTTCACTTAGCCTTAAGAAGGATCTGTGTCTAAAACAGACATACACATGTGCATGGACAAAAACAAGTAGACTGGCTTGTGTCTCTCTTCGCCTTTTTTCCCAATCATTTTTTTTGTAAACTGCAGTCAAATTGGGAAACCTGAAATTAGGGCAGACATTCCTCGTTTTGCCTTGTGCCACCTCTCCCTGATCTATTCAGACTCGAGCCCAATAACAATAAACCTTCGCTTCCTGGTTTCCAACCGCCAGAAACAAACATAAAAAAACAGGATGTTTGTTGCGTGCTGTAATTGAGCTTCCTTGAAGTGTTAGTGGTAAGGTAATAGAGGCGGACGCTAAAAGGCCCCATCTGTTTTCACTAGCAGGAGCCATGACAGTTTTGTTCACACTGGCGTGCAAAGCAAGCTTGCAAAACCACTCAATTACAGTTGCTGTTTTGCTTGCAATGTCATCTTTTGTCCTGACAGGACAACAAAGAAACAAAAATATGCATTGGATGAAGGTGGAGATGTTGCAATAACAGCTATCCACTTGGGGGGGCTGTTTCTCCTAACTAAGTAATCTAACCATGGAGGATATTGTAGTAAATGTACGAGTTAATAAATGGAAGTGCATCATATGTGTTTTTTACATGTGTCCCCACTACTGCTCATTGAAGCCTGTATACTGAGCAGGATGCACTTCTAAACCATGTCTATGTGACAGGGGGGCTTAAATATATGGTGAATATTTCAAATTGAGAGACACATAACATGTAGATGATGGTAGACATAAGCAGTGCAGCTGTTAAGTGTTTGTGCTGGGGCGTTTTTAGAATGTGTTAAATCTAAAACACATGAAGGGCTTACAAAATGTGGAGATGAGTGAGGGGGGGGAAAAAACGGGTAAAAACTGTGTTGAGGCACAATGTTGGTGTAAGAGTGACATCTAGTGGTCAGTATATGTAAATATTGCTGGTAGTTACTTCCCTCAAGGTGGTTGGTACTGTTTGCTTGTCAGCAAGATTACACACTGAACAACAAAATGTTGATAGTGTGTCTGTTTTGCAGCCGAAAGCCTGCGCCCAGCACTGCTCCATCTTTTTGGTGGTAAATGACATCTTCAGGTAGGCTTGTGATTAGTATAGTTTCTACTTCAATTGCTACAAATGAATGCTGCTATTTAATTAACCGCAGTTAACCTCCAATCGTCGTCAGATGCGTGGTCAAGTAGCACCAGCTCAAAAATCATGAGTATTATCAGCTGTGGCTGTAGGCGACCTCCTGATGTAGTTGATTAACTGCTCCACATGGCAATAGCTACATGTGAAGTATCATGAGTGACCAACATCCAGCAGCTTTATCTATTATTTATCCTCTGCATGCACTTTAAAATGTTGCTACTCAGCTGTTGCTGTGAAACTCATGCGTGTTGCACTTGTTTTACTTTTTACGTTTTTTACAATGAACTCATCAGCGGTATTAATGCTGCCCTGGTAGTTTGCTTCTTACCGTTATTACAATATTGGTTCTGCTGCTGCTATGTTGCCCAATATACTTGATAATAAATTATGATGTGCTCTTAAAAAGCTACATTTTACTTTCCACTTTCTCATGCCCTCAAAATCATTATTAAACAATAAAGGTTAATTCATTAATAAGTTAAATAACAACCACTCTGCAAGTATCACCTGCTAACTACCACCTTGTGTTTTTTACAGTTCAGGTAAATAAATGCGGGCGAAGATCAGAGTACTACTTGTTGATAGTGATTAGATTATCTTACGAGTGTGTGTTTTGCATTTGCCAGGTTCATCCTTAAGAAACGAGAGGCTAATCCGTGCATTAGGACTCTCATCCAAATGTTTACCAGCTGCTTCTATAAGGAGCTAACCCTGCTACATCCACAGGTGAGTATTGCCTTGAAGAATTATCCACTAGATGGCAGTGGCGGCATTCTTGGATTAGATGTCACCTTATTGGCTGCGGTCACGCCGCACGCCGCATGAAAATGCTAGCCAATTACACGCCACATTACACACTTAGCAGCCATCGCATCACCGCTACACAGCCCCGCCATCACGACTGTCATTTGTCAGGCTCTCAGAGTGTGATTTATGCATTCACATTTTTTTCTGTCCTTCTCAGGCCCGTTTACCTTTGAAGGCCTTCTTCCCTCAGTCCCCACAAAATCTGCTGCTTCCGCTCTTGACCCCGCCTTCAGGTTAGTGCAGTGATACCCAACAGCTGTGCCGCGGCACATTATTGTGCCGCAAGAGATCATCAGGTGTGCCGCGGGAAATGTTCCAATTTCACTGCAAGGGACTGTTTGCAACCGTTACGCGGGCTGGATAGAGGGCGCTAACTTTTGAAACTAAGCATTATATGCCGCCCTTTTTCCTGTTCTGAGCATGTAAGCCATGCGCATGCGTTAGTAATGGTTGTTGTCAGCTAATGATAGCGATTTGGCAAAGTTTAGCTTCTAATGTTAAGCTATCATTGAATGTTTAGTCTATTGTAACAACGACATGAATGCAAAATGCCTTTGTGCGTGTGCACACCATGAACGCCAGTCATCTGATTCGGCCCGAATTCAGGTGCCCGACAATTTTTGTCGAGTTTAGTTTGTAATTCAGGAAAATATAGACATTTTTTTCTTCAATCTGTTCTTTTAAACCACTATTGGTAACATATGCTAGCCGGTGGTGGTGTTTTTATTTTTTTAGTTGGAAAAAAAACAAAAACAACAACAAATAATCTTGAACCAGCTGCAGACAGTCCCTTCTAAACTGGTCCGAAAATATTTAGTACACATAATGGCTATTTTGTTCATCTAAGCAAGCACCCTATAGCGTCAGGCAAAACAAGTAAAGTTCTTCCACTAGATGGCAGAAGGTACATAATTAACGTATAAGTGTGTAAGACATCTTTGTTTGGTGTGCCATGAGATCTTTGTAAGGTAAAATGTGTATTAGCTCAATAAAGCTTGGGAAGCCCGGGGTCAGTGTATCTCTCAATGCACAAAACCTTGCATTGTCTGAACTGTGTGCAAACAAGACACTTCCTGCTGCGCCTTGAATGAATACTCTTGTTCTCACTAATCAATACTAGTTAATAGAGCGGTCATTTTTGTCACATGATGGGCAGCGACAGAGGTGAACTTTGTGCAGCCTCGCAATCATCACAGTTTGTCATCATGGTGGAAAATGACATGTGCAACCTGCTATGTGGTGGACCGCTTTATGAGACACTCAATGAGCGTTCAGTTGCTGCTCACTTTTGAGGTACTGTGTTCATAGCAGCGTAGATCTCCACCGAGCGCTGTTATCCTTGCAACAGTAGATTGTTTTAACGTAATTTGGATTTTGATAAGAGCATGTGTACCTAAATGCATCCTTTTAAACCTGCTCATCTTAGTGTATTGAATACCAGCATCTTACAGTGTGGGGGTGTAGGCATGTTTATTAGTCGCCAAGGTGAGTCTGCTGCTTATCAATGTGTGCCCAGACTGGCCTGCATGTGTATACAGGAAGGATTTACAGTACATGAATGGTGCCATTTAGGCATGCTGGAGCGCAGCCAGAAGTTAATGATCACTACTTATTTATGTGGATGTGTGTGTGCTGAAGGGCAGCGCTTCACTGCAGAGTGAATAGAAATGCTAAGTTTGACAAGCTGAAGTTTTCACGCTTTCATTTCCCATTTGTATGCTCTGAAAAGAACACTTGCCTGAGGGTTAAGACCTGGACCAACTTAGCAAGTACTCTACTGTATACTCCTCACTAGATGCTTTCTTAGGTACACCTGCATGTCTAATGGCATCCAATACAAGAGATGTACCAAAATCAGCTTTCACAATAAAGTACAATAAAATCTGTGACAGGTTCAGTGTTAGGGAGTGTCTATTAATAATAATGATCAATGAATCCTTTATTTCAGTCTCAACGCAAAGCATTCCAGTAGAAGAACAATTCAATTCACATTGTTGCGTGTAGCAAAGTGAAAGCATATTCATTTGCGGGGACATATTACAGAAAACTGTTTTAACCGCACGCATCTTTGGGTCTGTCGGAAAATGTCTTTCAGTAAGCCGTACTGATTTTCTGCGGATTGAGATGGCGAATTTACATAAGTCTGCTATTCCACCGCGTTTCTCCACCCCTGGCTTGGAGCCTCCCTGAGCAAAAGCCGCCATTGTCTTTTCTCGCAAGCGACGACCCACAGAACCAATATCATGTCGAGCCTAAAGCTAAACAGAGCTGCAGTGTTGTTGGATGCACCAGGTGATCTGTGTGGAAAAATGGTGCATTATTATTTTCATAAAAGCAACATATTTGATATCGCTGTTTTGTAGGATGTCATTAGATTGTGCAGGTGCAGTCAGGGTTCAGATTTGAGCAAAAAAAAAAAAGTGCATTTCAGTGTTTAAAATGTTCACTGTTTTTCTTTGCAAAGTTGTCTGTTGGAGTTGCATTTTTAAATTGGGTATATTTGCCAGAGTAGATTGCCACATTTGCTGCTAGTAATTGAGTGCAGAAAGTACAAGTTTGAGTCTTACTGTGTGCGCGTACAACCGTGGTGTTCTTTGCAGAGGTGCCAGGGGAGGCTCGAAGACGTCACCTGAGCTGGCTCAGTGGCTCATTACAGAGACTGACAGAGGAGGAAGAGGAAGCAGGTGGCAGCAGAAGGTTAGAGACGCTCTCAAAGAGGAAAATGTGTCTTTGTCTCATGCAATGGTCTTTTGTTTACATCACAACCTTATCTATTTACTGTGTACTATATATCTTATCTATCTACTGTATGCTATATATCTTATCTATCTACTGTGTATTATATATCTTATCTATCTACTGTGTATTATATATCTTATCTATCTACTGTATGCTATATATCTTATCTATCTACTGTATACTATATATCTTATCTATCTACTGTATACTATATATCTTATCTATCTACTGTATACTATATATCTTATCTATCTATTGTATGCTATATATCTTATCTATCTACTGTATGCTATATATCTTATCTATCTCCTGTATACTATATGTCTTATCTATCTGTGGCTCATCTCATAGCGTCTTTGAGGCCTGGTTCCTGCTGGTCCAGTGTTCCCACTGGGTGCAAGCGGCCCTCCAGCTGCTGGTTACCACAGAGATCCTTGACTTCCACCCCTTGCTGTGGCTGCTGACCTTTTACCACCACCCCACCAACAGGGGGCACTGCAGGGATGTACAACTGGTAATTCTGACTCCAGCATGTGGGGTTTCATTTCATTTGCAATTCTCATCACTTTTCTTTTCTTTAGTAAGGCAAGGCAGCACCTAAGTTTCATTCATTGATCAGAGTTACTGATTCCTTCTAGCTGACATGAGAAAGCTGAGAATATGAAAAGCCAACGTAAGAGATGTAATTAAAAACAAAATAATACATTGAATAATTATGTATACCATAGCAATACTACTACTAATAATAAAATAATGACGTAATTTATGAGATAATGATAATGTATTCATATCTATTTGGTTACTTATTTTAATTATGTCCATTTGAACATATGTTCATTTGTTTGCTGACATAAAATGACTACTAAAGGAATTACAATTGCCATGTATAACAGCATATCATAGCAATTCCCATGCAAATACACCAATCACTGTTGCTGCATATATTTATTGGCATGAACAGTGGCTTCGAAGCCGGCTAATGACAGTTGACTGTGCAGGGAGGCGGGACTTGAACAGAAACACATGCCAAAGTACAATGGAAGAACACATGCCGACCCAGGTCACGGAATTCTGGATGGACCGCAAAAGTGTTTTTGCTAAGCATTAAATAGCAACGCACATATCGATGCTTGCTCGATGCCAGAGGAAAGCTAATGTGTCCGTAGCGTATTCCAACAGTCTTAACAACAGGCTGCTGTGTTGTAGGTCAATGGGATGACGTGTGGATCATTACAGTGTAATTTCAACAGCACCCAGCAAACACAGAGCGGGAAGAGACACATTAAAAAGTAAATTATGGATGACTCCTATCAGAGAGAGGTGCAGAGGAGGATGAGGTATTGATTTCTTGGTCAGGAGTTTCATCTCTCTGTCTCCTGTTGCTCTGCCTGCTTTCATAATGCAGCAGACATGCTGTCGTCAGACCGTGGCCTTCCTTGGTGACTTACTGATACATTGAATTTGTAATTAGCCTCCCTTGCATTGCGTCTTCTGGTCATTTTCATCCCCAGGTACACCTTAAAGAAGCCTGGGACCACCTGCACCACATCTTTTTCTCAGTTCCCCCTCCTGCTCACCCCCCTCTTCCTGTGGAGCGGCTCCACAGTCTGCTGGCGCTCATTTCGCCGAGCACTCAGCAGCCATCGGCGGCGCCATTATTGATTGTCGACCTTGTGGTCAACTTCGCAGTTTTCTCACAACAATCACTGAGAGTCTCTGCAGAGATTGTACACACGGTGAGGATTGCATCTAACTATCTATTTACCTACCTACCTACCTACCTACCTACCTACCTACCTACGGTGGCATTTATTTTCATAGCTTATTTTAACCCAAACAAACTCAATACGCTTGTTTTACCAGAACATTAACAACATGTTGGTATCCGCAACTCACATTTTGTATTTCAGAATGCATTTCTTTCTAGTGTTCTCCCATTATTAAAAAGAACCAGAGTTTGGAGGGGCCCGGTTCACGTCGTGTGGCCCATCTGGTAGCCCAGATTCCGAGTAACCCTGGGCACTTGGCTGTGGACCTCCTTAAAAAGTGTGGTTCTGAAATTGTGCAGCTGGTATACCCTTGGCCTACTCATGGGCAACTACTCAGGCCGTTAGCTCTGTAGCTAACCAAAACAGCAGCACCTGCAGAGGCAGCAGTCTGTCAGATTAAGATATGGACTTTTCTGCATGTTATAAACACGTAGGAATATTATACCTGTAGACGGTCTTTTCCGACTGACCGTTGGTGGCTCCACAATATTGTGTGCGTCCTAGCTTATGTTCCGGGAAGTTACAAGCATTTTTACACCCGCTCACTGTGGGTTTGTGCGTTTCCCTGCAGTTTTTCATTGATCATCTTTAATATATTTCTTAAACTTCAGTTTCACTTGACATACTGTTTTAATATACCTGTAATATTGTTGTGTTATGTTTTTTGAAAAATAGAAATAACGGATGTCCCTCCCCATACGCTCCTGGCCACTATTGCCCACGGAAATACTGTACTGTCTACCAAGGGTTTGGACCAAGCGTGGATGTTTGTGTGTCTCTATCAGGCTGAGGATTGATTGTGCATATAATTGTGTATGTGATGCCAGGTGGCGGCTCGGTCCGGTCTGGTCAGTGAAGCAGTACGTGTTCTGGACTCATTGGAGCATCGACTCAGCGCAGCGAGTTCCCCATTAAGTGACGCTAACAGAGCTGGCATCAGGATCAAGGAGCTTCACAACACCCTTCAGGACCTCCCTGCAGACTCCCGCCCCTTGCATTGACACAGGCATGACCTCACCCCCACACATCAGCCAGTTCAGCGCCGGTTCAGGGTTTTTCTTCATGAGTTTGCAGCATCATAAATGAAGGCCACGCTCATGTACTGCAGGGACAGCAAGGGGTCTAAATGACACACAATTACACACAGACACAGATGAAGCGTACAAGGACAGTGGAGCAGTGACAGATCAGCCTGTAGAGCTGCAGCACTGTGTCACCATGATCCCACTCGTGTAACTACCTCACTACAATACTGTACAGTTCCTTCAACACATACACAAATGAAATGAGAAGCAAAAACGAACATCTGGCCATGAATTACATTATCCTAATTTTTGTCACGGGGGTATGCTGACAAGCTGACCCAGCTATCCCAGCTGACAAGAGGCGGCGTGCACCCTGGACTGGCCAATCAAAGGCCAATCACATATAGACTAACAACCATTCACACTCACATTCATACCTATGGACAATTTAGAGTTATCAATTAACCTAACATGCATGTTTTTGGAATGTGGGAGGAAACCAGAGTACCCGGAGAGACCCACACACGCACGGGGAGAACATGCACACCCAGATTTTCCCGATCTCCTCACTGTGTGGCCAACATGCTAACCACTCGGCCACCGTGTGGCCAGTATATTATTTAATTAATAAAAAATATGAAGTCATAAAACAGTACATCACATAAAAGAGAGAAAGAAATCATGTAAAAATAAACTAAAATATGTTTGACTCATTCTGATTGGACACAAGTAAGTGCTGTGATCTTCCAGTGATTTCATGACACATGAACATGAGTAAAGTATTTCCCTGAAAAACAAAAAAATGCTACAGAAAAATCCTAGTCTAGACCAGACAAAAAAATGGGATAGTTAGTATGAGAGAAATATTTCAATTTTCCCAGTACAGTATATTACAACTGTAAGCATGCAATATTTATTTTTCTTTAAATATTATGAATGTATTGATTTTCTTTAGTTTTATTCTTATGTTACAACTTTTTCTATTTTTGCAGACAATTACATTTATTGAGTCTTTAATCTTTTAATTGTATGACTTTAAAAAAATACCTAAAAAATAAACCTTTTCCCATAATGCAATACTTGAATTATAATATTTTATCATTTATTTAATAATTAATTGTTTTCTTTTCTGTTAGCCGACTGTCGTATCCTTTTGAAAGTAGATTTAGTGAGTGAGCGTTTAACCTGTAACACATACAAAATGACCTCAAATATTTATCCCTTCTTTTTCTGTCTACCCTCAGTTTGAGCCAATATGTTCTGTTATTATAATCTCACAATCTGCACACGTGTTTTGTCTGCGGTGTATCTCTTACATGGACACCACATTATGCATGAAGTCATGTGTTATGTATGAAAACACCTGAAAGTATTTGCAGTCTAAACTCTTTCACAGCCTGATTGGAGCTTCAGACTAAACACACACACACACACACACACACACACACACTGAGGTTTTCCAGAACATCTTTATTTTCTCGTCATTCACATATAAAAATACTACAGACTACAGAAGTCACTATGGACTATTGTTACAGGAGAAAACTTGTTTTCTATTTCTTATTTTTAACTGTGCCTCCCCAGTCAGCAAGAAATCTTGGCTGGGGGAGTCGGAGACCGCCGCAACATTCCGGTGTTCGCCACGAGTACTCAACCTTCGCACGACCCCAAACTCCTGTCATCTCCGTATGTTGTCAGCAGCCTGAAGACAGAGAGAGAGAGAGAGAGAGAGAGAGGTACACATGGAGATTTATTGTAGAAGCATTTCTGGACACAATACACGATGCGTTTATATAAAAAGGCCTCGTAGACGCCCCCTGCTGGACACATTATGTATAATAAAGACACGACTTCTGTAACTCAAGTTCATAATCCGTGGTTCAAAAAAAGCACATGTCAAGATCCCAGAAGATTTTCATCTGAAGTCAACTCAGGGAGACATATATATAATAGAGACAGACGTATATAATAGAGACAGACGTATGTAATGTAAACCAAAACATAATAATGTTGAAATGGAAGTTAACAAGATTGAACACATACAGTAGATGAAGGAATGAATCATTAAGAGCTTAACCAAGAAATTATCTACTAACTTCATTTTATTCTGGCAGTTGATGACTCAATAAAAATTAACCTGTGACATATTTTGGGCCCATTTGGTAACAGCCAATTAAAATGAACACGAACAGTGTTAAAAAAAAACAACAACTATATATATATATATATATATATATATATATATACACACACACAATGTATATATAATATAACCAAATAATAAAAATGTCTCCTTCACCAATAAAATAATCAGGAAAATAAATATTTTTGATAAAATTGTGTATGCTCCCAGGGATGATTTACAACATCGCCTGTGTCTATAGATGATTTTTATATAACAATATCAACTTTACGTTAATTGTCTCCTAAAACGTTTGGGGTTTGCAACAGTAAAAACAAACACAGAATGAGCCATAAATTGGATGAAATGATTTTAGATTGAATGAACTGTAGTCATTGTACAGGTGTTATTTGTATCACGCTTGTCTCAGTGATGAAAGACAAAAAAATAAAAGCAGCTCCAGGGGTGGTTGCTGCAGTCACATGATAGTAGCTGTTGAGTGGACTGGACTCCTGTTCCTGCTGAACTGAGCCAGTGGTTGTGTAGGACTGATTATCAGCTCAGTAGGCACAGGAGGCAGAGTCCCAATCTTGCTGCCTATTCTTTTTGTCCATTACATTGAAACCTGAATAAAGTTGGATCATTTAAGTTGAACAAAGTTGGGACAAACTGACAACATAAACTATAAATCCATCAAGTTTCTTTGAAAATGTGATTGCGTGATGAATAGATGGTGAATCCTTTCCACCATGTTGTCCCTTGATGAGGCGGACACCATTAGGGCATCATAAATCACGTCTAATGTACAGTATATGGCCTCTCTCTTTTTATGGACCTTTGATGGTCATTACTCCTTTAATAGGCCCTAAATATAGGTGGACCAATGACACCCAGCACATGGACCTCATTTCTAATTCACACACCCGTCCTCGTTTAGACGACCCCCCCACCCCATTTATAACGCCTCCTAAAGACGGATTGCCCCTTTGCTGCACATAGGCCTAATAGTTTAATGTACACTATATATGCACTGCCTTGATGTCACAAGACACACCCCTTCATCATTAAATCTTCATCTTTTTTGGACAATTGTACTACTACAATTATATACTACTACTATTTGGGTACTGCAAAAGCTCCAATTACAGCTGAAACCACAAAAAAAGATGCAGCGTTAATTGGAAGCAGGCGGCAATTGGAGAAAGGTTGTTTGAAATGTATACATATAATATATCAACTTCATTTTTAGCTTTAATAAAGATTTGGAGCGCATGAGAAAGCGGAAAGGAAAATGTAGTTCTCTTTGACCACATGGTCATTTACTAACAAGTATATTGTACAACACAGCAGCAACAGAAACAATGTAACAGCGTTAATACGACTGATGAGTTCACTGTAAACAACAGTACGGTTGTGGAACACGCATGAATTTCAGGCCAAGAGCCAAGTCGGACAACTGACATTTAAAGCGCATGTAGAGGTAGACAAAGCTGCTCGAGGCTGACCACTCATAATACTTCAAATGTACAGTTGCTATTGCCGTCTTGGGGAGTAAATAAGAAAATGAATTCAGGAGGTTGCCCACAGCCACTGGTGTTAATGCCTTATTTTTTTTTTTTTTGAACCAACGCTAATTAAGAGAGTGTCAGTTATTTGCTTTTTGTTGACAACGCACCAGGCGGCTGTAGTAGACTCCACGGCTGATTGAACACAGGTGTTAATTGCCGCATTTCCGGCAGTTGAGCATCTTAGCTTTTGTGCTATGTTTTACAAACATGCTCATGGAGAAGTGTGTGACTGACAAGGACCCTCCAGTAAAAGTAGAAATAAACAGTAAGAGTTGTATTTCCCATGTGAGAGTGTGGACAATGCTCTCCTCAGGTGCAGAACTTAGCCACTGTGAACAAAGAGGAAATCAATCACTGTTCACCAATCAGCTAAGCTCTGTGCCTGGATGGAGACAGGACACACAACCTGGTGGCTGTCCCCTGACTTAACTACACACACACACACACACACACACACACACACACACACACACGCATGCATGAAGACCCCCGACTCCTCTCATCATGGTTTTCTCTGCTGTGCGCCACCTCACACACAAAGAGTGCACTCCTACATAATCATGTCTTCTTTGGTTTGGCGTGTGTGTGTTGGTGGTTACCATAGCAGCCGGCTGCTGGGTCAGGGCTACGTGGTAATCCCTGGCAATGTGATTTTTATCATAAGTCACAAATCAGCACGCCAGGAACCCTCACAGCCCGGACAGTAGTCAACAAACAACAACAATCTTCTTCCTCCTAACTTTAAATTCCTCTTCTTGCATCTCTTGCGCTTTTACACTTTGCTTCTATCGGCCACGCTCGGCTAACCCGGCGATATGCCCCCTCATTAAGCGGATCAGGAGGGATTTCCAAAGGCATGTACTTGACTGGGGAGACCGCCCGTCTTTGCTTTTTGGAATAAAGTGCTTTTTAGGGAGTGACATGCTGTTTGCAAGCACAAAGAGGACGAGTAGATTTGGAAGTAAAACATACATACAGCTCAGCAAGGCTCATCCATCATTTTAATTGGTTTACAAAAGCTTCATGGATTGTTTGTTCGAAAGGCCTCTACTTGTACTGACACCACCCTAAATAAAAGCACAGTGTCACTGCATACGTGACTTTTAAAGCTGTAGTGTACCGCTTACTTTACATGTGCATTACAAACCATCATCAGGCCTATGCATATACTTGTAGTATGATGACAGCGAAGCACGAAACAGGCGTTTATCAGGCCACAGCCAGATGTCTAAAAGGAAGCCTTTCACATCTTAGGCCAACGCATCAGGCTGTCTCTATTAGCGAGCGTGTGTGTGAAGATAAAACCTGTCTTGTGACGACTCTTGGTCGTGACCTAAAAAAAGGATGATGGAGCTGGGTGTCAGCGTTAAAAAGCATCAGACTAAAAATGTCTATGACGTTTTTCATGACTAAGACAGCCTACATACACTATATGAAGTATTGGTCAGAGTGAGTATTATACAAGCATATAAGCCAAGATTATGCTGAAATACATGCTGAGGTACAAAACCAACATTTAAATAATAAATATATTCCCAATTAACCCTAACACAAGCCTGACCTGAGCAAAGTACCGTCCACGGGCCCCTTTCTCATCAGCGCTTCGACGGTTAATTGGAACGTATAAATAAAATGCAAACACATTTTATTCATGCATGGATTAAAACAACAACGCTGTTATTTGAAGGTGTATTTTTTGCGCATGTACGTACGCCACTTACACTAAAATGCATGTGCACACCTTTACCTAAACGACCACACTTGCCATCGGTTTAGCTCTTAGCTTGTTCCTTCGTGTTACAACTGTCACCTTTTTATTGTAAATGTGCACCCAAAATCGAAGTTGGGTTGAACGAGTTGTATACACACAGGAAGTAATGTACTAAAAGCCTGCCAATCACGGTCCGCGTCACCATTACACAGGTTTAGTAGCGTCAAGCTACTCAAGAGGGTTTGGAGGAGGAGTGAGCTTTGTGAGCCATGACACAGAAGCATAAAGCAGGCTTGGTTTGAAGGCTTTAAAACATGCAAACGCTGCTCCTCACACTGACTAAAAACAGGATTGGATCCGTGCCTTGCTTTGCTCCCGCCTCAGCTCAACACACTTCAACATCCTCAGGTTAGAAATTGAGATTCAATAAATATTTTTGAGAAGCTTATTTTGCGTTGCTTCATCATCACATTTACTCTTAGCAGTTGCATCTTGGCAAAACAACGATTTCTTTTTCAGCTTATTCTAAAGAGATAGGAACGATATCAAGCATAGTTTACTTCAGCCTGTTGGCAGCCCTCCGTGATATTTGTTTCTCTCATGTGGCCCCTTGGGAAAACACATGCCCTGAATAAGACCTTAACCCTAACCCTAAAACCAAACCCTAAATCACACCCGGACCCTGATCCTAGCCATAACATGAATCCTAACACGGACACAAACCCGAAACCTAAACCCAACCCTTGACAAGCCCAGTGTCACATGACAAAGGTATGAAAGTAAACAAATTCAAAGAGTGAAAAGGGGTTTAAAAATACGCTATATCTGCTTTGGACCATCCTTAGACACACACACAAACACTTGCTGACCTACTCTGCCTCTTTTTGTCTCGCGTTTGTTTGACGAGCGCATTCCCAAATTCCTTCTCTGATAAACACATCCCGACAGCGCTGCTGTGAAACCGCAGAAAAGGCCCCATCCTGAGCCTACAAATATGTGCACACACACACACTGGGACCACAGAGGAATGTGCCAGAGTAGGTAGACAGGTGACCCCTGAGTGGATGTGGCTTGCAGATAAGACTACTTTTAGTGATAATTAAACTACTTAAATGGAATCCCACAATCCAACACAAGCACGAAAGAGAGAGCGCTCCAATGCTGGTATGAAAATAGAAGTTCAGAACATTCAGAGACACTCTCCCCAAAGCTGAGCTTCTCGCACCAAGCAAGGCTGGCAAAGGCAAAACAAACATCATAAAGGTTAAAAGTCACCTGTAGCGGTTACAGCACCATCTCCTCCACCACGCTGCGCGCTGATTGGTCCATTTCCTCACTGACCAATGAGAGGCAGCGACGAGCCAGCGCCTGCTGCTCGGCGTCCTCCTTAACCATCAGCTCTCCGTACAGATACACACCCATGGCCTGCAACACACACACACAGTTAATGACATGACGGCATGGTATGAAGGACGGACGGGTAAATAACGTGCATTTACTTGATCATGAAGCAGAAAGTGCTCCACATCACCATAAGCCTGAGCATGGCCGTGTTTGACCACCAGCTCGCACCAGCGATGTCGCACCTGAAAGCAACAACACGGGGAAACGGAATGTATTGTAAAACAGGAGCTATACTGAAATGCACAAAATGGCCATCGGTAGAGTGCAGATCTTCCTCAAAGTTAAAAAATCCAACAGAACATTTGGATCAGAGTTCAATTTACACTTCACTACTTTGCTTGTGATGGTATTAAAGTACTTCCTAATGAATAATTACAGTAAAAAATATGTTAGACGCTGCCAAGCTGTCAATGCAGTACCACAGGATGATCACAAGATGGCAGCAAATAGGAAGTAAATGGCATAAAAGCACACTACTGGGGGGCTCTGGCTCTTTACGTGTTTTATCAAAGGTGAGTTATCAAAGGTCACAACATTGCTATGCACACATGCTATGATGGAGAATCTAAATTGTCATGATTTAGTGTCGACCATCTGTCTAGTATACGTGGTTCAACTTTGGTAGTGATCGCATGAAATGATTGAAGTCCTCCAAATGATCCTACTCCTACTTAAAATGGTCCACTTCCTGTTTGTTGGTAGACGTACGCATTGCCGTGCGCATTGCCTTTCATGCAATTTTGAAGTTTTTGGCTTCAGAGGCAAAAACTGGCGTGTCATTTTCACCAGGATAAATGTGGTTAAGTCCTTCTAAAACACAGGAACCTTTGGGACGGGCTTCATTCAAATTCATGTTTAAGATGTGATCACACGAGCCTGGCCTTACTGCAAGTCCTGGTCTTTGAGTGTGGAACCAGAACAGATCTGGGCCGTGTGAAGTCATGAGTGAGGCAGTGCTCTGCAGCTCCACAGCCTGGCATCTGGCCATGAGAGCACTTTAAACGAAGCTGACGGCTCATCTGTGCCGGATGAAGGCGTGAGAGTGTATTTTGGCTTCGCTCCTGACCTGCTGCAGTCCAGACGTGACGTTCTTAGAGGCTAGGTAAGCGTGTGACCTTCTCAAGGTCAGACGTCCACCTGATTGTGAGGATGCTGCTCCTCAGGCGGGAGGAGGCTTGATTGAATCAATGTGACGCTGATGGTTTGATGTTTGCTGAAAGGAGGCGGGGACTAATGAACTCGGCTGGCTTTGGAGGACAAATGCTATTTTGGAAACTTGCGGACATTTATGAACAAGCATATCGCACAACACAGCAGCAACAGAACCAATGTTGTAATAGCGGTATGGAGCATACTGCTGATGAGTTCATTGTAAACAACAGAACAGTAAGTGTAACACGCGTGAGTTTCACACAGACAGCTCAGTCACTGACATTTTAAAGCGTATGCAGAGGTAGGTAATTATTTGCTTTTGTAGACCACACACCCGAAAACTACAGGCCACTCGGCAGCCTTTTGAATAGAGGTGTTAACTGGAGCATTTCCAATCTGGTATCAATAATAATGTCAGCTGGAATGAAACTGTTTGGAGTGATATTGAATCTCTGCGGGGGAAAAATGTCAACATGTTAAAATTAAGTTCATAGTTCGTTCCAAGAATAAACAGATGTTCTGTTGCCATGGTGACCGGCAGTGTGCAGCAGAGTCACGTGCACTATTTTGTCCCAGGTGTGTGGAGGTGCGCCACGTGCGCAGCGCGTAGTGGTGGTCATGATATGGTGGACCTGCGTGACGGCCCCCGGCAGCTGTTGCCTCGACTGGGTTACATTCCTGGGGAGAGCCCTGAGGCAGAGCAGCTGCATGCTGGGAGTAGCGCTCCTCTACTCTCCTCTCTGAGGGCCCCTCACGCTTTGACGGCGACATTCCTCCATTTATTACTGCCCCCAACCCCCTCATACTACTAGTGCATTGTGAGTGTACTTCATTTTCAACATGGGCCCAAAATTGCATCTATTTTTAGAAATGTTGATGATTTTTATCTCTCATAGATTTGACACAGTGGCCCTCATACTGTACAGTACAGTCAGTACATGTACACACATGATCCTCATACACACATGCACGCTCACTCACACCCTCCCACCAGCAAGCAAATTTGTGGCCAGCCGCATATTTCCTATTTCCACACACACACACACACACACACACACACACACACACACACACAGAAAACTACCAAGCTTTGCACGCCACCCTGAACAGGCATCACTTATGTGCTTCAGCACTAAAACAGATGCTGAAAGTTTGTCAAGGTTCTCTTTGTTGAGATCATTTTCCAAGACAATCTCAGCAACAATCGGGCAGCTATGACAGACACAGACCACATTAAACACTAATATGTTCATGCAGTCAACGTCAGCAACCTTCCTGGCAACCCCTGAGGCCTGACCTGTCTGGTAATTCAGGACAAAAGTATTAGGACGCTTCTGGACACTAGGGGTGGGAATTGCACTAACTCACCATGTGATATTATGACAATACTTAACCAATGATACCAACATATTGACGACGCGGTGAAAATTGATAGAATAGAAGAAAACATACAAACGCAAATGAGGGATATAACGTGATTGACGCTTGTGTACTGATACTGTTATCACTACCGTTTTTGTTTTCAATAGAAAAAACACAAAAGGTGGGGGGGGAAAAAGCAAATGCACGCGCAGTTAATTTTTTGACGCTATAATATGCTGACATCATGAAACTTGAAGGGGGCATATTTGTATAAAATGTCAAATTCCAAATTGTATGACCTTTTGAGGCTCCACTGCATAGCACTTTATTTACTTATTTACTTATTTATTTGTATATTTATTTGTATTAATGTCTCTTTTTTTGTTGTTGCTTAATTTATTGGTCTATTTATGTTTCTTATGTTCTTATTCTTTCTTGTGTTTTCTTTCTTTTCTTGGGAGAATGAACAGAATAAGATTTTCATTGCATAGTATAACTGCTGTTTTACCATGCACATGACAATAAAACTCTCTTGAATCTTGAATCTTGAATCTTGAAACTAGCCTTGGAAATGTAATAGTGTAAACACTGTCATAAGAAGGGGTCATCCTGATGTGCAAAACTAGAAGTAAATGAAGATGAGATGATGAGGTTATGCAGGTTAAGTACTAATTAGAGAATGTCTCAGACCAAGAACAAGTGGATGTGTAAGATGAACACACTGCTCCGTATAAGAGCTTTGTCCATTGCCTTGAGAAGGTGTGTGTGTTTGCTTAAGTGTTATTCCATGCAGGGCTACGTGCATAATGGCCCCGTTGTATTTTTAGTACACACTCAAGGTTTTTTTTTTTTCCCTAGAAACTGTAGAGTAAAATCTCTCGTGTTCTGGGAAGTTCACCTAAACCTGAGGCCAAACATAAAGTGGGTCGACAACAGGGGACCTTAAAAGCCTAAAAGACCTGAAAAACCTTATTTCGCTAAGGTAGGAGACGGAGGACGGAATATTACCAGCCGCTCTCAGTACAATGCAGATCCCAATAATAAAGGCCCTCCTCTCATTTGATGGTGCAGGTGTACCTAAAGTTGTGGCCAGTGAGTGCCTGGAGTGCAGCAAAGAGCATACACACGCATATTTTTAATAGTACCATTAAGGAACTTTGTGCAGCACTTAAAAAAAAACATAATGTGCATACTTGTGGGGGGGGTTTACTCAGTAATGGCAGCCGTAAAGAGGAGAGTTGCTATTACTGGGGAATTTACTACGCATTACTTAGCGTTGTGGAGCTGGGGACAGCGGGCCCTCGTTATTCTAACACAGGGCTATTCAGCCAGTGGCTGGTGGGCCAAATACAGCCCATGTATGACAAAACGAGCATGTGCAGCAGCAGCAGATTGCTAAAAACAGCAGAGCGCTCCTATCCTGTAGACCAGTGGTTCTCAACTGGTTTGGCTGCGGGAAACAACCATCACTCCTCATTGACAAGTGGTCACCCAAATTGCAGGAATTTTTCACCTCAAACTTCTTATATATTTTACATTTTAAGGGACTGTTTTCAACACGACGTGAGCTGCAGTACTGAGATGCTGTGTCTTTATGGCACGCTCTTCTCCAGCAGATATCTGCAACTGTGTGTCGGATGGATGGCATGCACCTCGCAATGGCGTAGCAAACCAATAGCGCAGACAAGACCGTGAGGTGCATTCACAGACATTGGGTCATTACATAATTGTTTTATTTTTTTCACAGGCAAAGACCCGCGGCGAACTAAAACCCGCTGCGCGACCCTCTTTTGGGTCCTGACCCACCCAGTTGAGAACCACTGCTATAGAGGATCTTTGACTAGCTTGTTTGCAGATGATCCTTAAAAACAGCAGAGCGCTCCAGTTATATGAGGATCTTTGGCTAGTGTTTTTGCAATAGGTGTGTGTGTGTGTGTGTGTCTTGCCTCAGCGTCTTGATTCTGCAAGTTGTAGGCGCGAGCCAGAGTGCACAACGTGTACGTGCTCAGCTCAGTTTCTTCTAAAAGAAGCTCCAAAAGCAGCACAAGTTGTTCCGATGTCACCTGTAGACACAGAAACAATGAATTATATTAAAAGCCTGAGCAAAAAAAAAAGCATCTTAACAATATGCAATATAATGCGCACGTCAGCTTAATGGCTTTGTCTTCACCGGCAACAAATGACTGAAGTCATCAGAATGATGCTTATTACATTTCTGCAGTCTCTTGCAAACGTATTTCCTGGAAGTTTTTCATTTTGCGCACAGCGCTGGGAGAGAGCACATCAATATCAGTCAATTAAAGCGATGCTTCAAAGGCAAGAAGCATGAAAATAATACAAGTGAGCTGATGCGGTAATTAAATAAATATGGTAAACTGAGCGCATCCGTTCCAAAGGGGAAATATTACAAAAACGGGGGAGAAATGTGGTGAAGAATAGGAGGAGTGAAAAAGAAGAAAGCAATAAAAGTGTTTCATAAAGCTGTGGGAGTAAGTAGACAAAATGCTGCTGCTAAAAACAGCTAAAATATATCTAAACTGCAGCCAGGAAAGGTGTGATTGTGTTATTCGGTAGATAGACCTGAAGGCAACAAGCTATTTTCTTCTGATGACAAACACCATCAGGGACGCAGTCAAGTCAGCGGTGAATTGAACAGATTATTCCAAAGATGGATGTGGGCAGCCATGTGTGAGAGCAATTGTGCCTCCTCCAGGGAGAGCTGTACCCAGCCTCGCCTGCTCTTCTTCTTCTTCTGCAGGGAACGTTCTATACTCCCTGCCACACCTTCCCTGATGCTCCCCCGTCTGGGAGGCAATTAATGGCTGTCGGCTCCACAGAGGCTCATGTGAAAATAAGTATGAAGTGTTGGAGAGAGTGAATCACACTGAGGGGAGCTGTGGGAGCAAACAGCTCGTGAGACGACAGGAAGTAGCTGCCTTGGTGCGACATCTAGCCATACATTCTTCTATACATCTAGTTCACAGATCCATCCGTTCATCTATTCAGCCACTTTCCATTGCATCTATCATTCCAGTCATCCCCAGAATCACCCACTTCATCCATCCAACAATCCAGCAGTATCATCTTTAAACACACTGCTTCCTTCCATTCATTCCAATCATCCATTGAATGGCCCCTTTCATCCATCCATCTAATCAATCCACCCATCGTTCACCCATATAATATCCATCCATTTTAAAAAATCCATCTATCCCATTTCTTTAATCACTACCCAATAGGCATCCAATCTGTCATCCCTACAATGTACATCCATGACAACAACATCCTTCCAACCATCCCGCTTCTTCCATCTATCATTCCAATGCTCCACTTCACTGCCTAATTCATCAATCCATCCATGCAGCCACCAGCCCCTCAGACCAAACATCTTCCTTCCATCCCGCTGTTTTTTCCATCCATTGTTCCAATCATCCATTGAACCACCTACATGTAGTTCATCCATCCAACAACCATCCCTCCATCCACTTCACCAATATGCAGCCATTCCACCACCAGTCCTTCATTCAACCCAGCCATCATTCCATCTATCCACCTACCCTTCTAATATTCATTCTATCAATATCAAAACCTGCGATATCCATCCATTAAAAAACTTCCTTCCATCACTCCAGTTCTTAAATCCCTCATTCCAATCATCCATCGAATGCCCCATATCTTCCATCCACTGCACCACTCATCCATTCCATCATCCCTCCATTCATGCGGTTTCCAGCCCCAATATCATTCCAACAATTCATTCAACCCTCATCCACTCCCCCAAAAATCTTCTTTCCATCCTACCATGTCTTTCATCCAACAACCATGCCTCCATCTTTCCAATATTCAAGTTCAACCAGCCCTTCTCTCCTTGTGTCCATTCATTGATTTCACTAATACTTTCTTCCATCCCTGTCTTCCATCCATTCCACAAAACCTTTCCTTTGGCCATCAAGTCTGCTATCCCTTCCATTATTCCAATCATCCACTAATCCACCCACTTCACCTGTCCAACAGCCACCCATTCTTCGCTCCGACAACCAGCCATCCATCCAAAAAACGGTCCAGTAACCACACATTCCCCCCATGCAACCAAGAAAAGTCATCCATCCAGCCATCCATCATCCAACAATACTGCAGCCCTTCATCATTCAAAGGGCCAGCCATCATCCATCCGGACCAAATTACCCGTACACCCCTCCTCCCCGTCATTCACCCTACAATCTCCCCCTTCACTCTGCAAACCATCGACGGTATTTCACTCTTCATCCTTTGATCCGTCCAACCAACCACACATCAATCCACCGTTGCATTGGCAGGAAACACCTAATCATTAACCAATAAGTGTCTCAACATGTAGCTGTTGCCACTCAAGGAATAACAGCCAGACTCAAGCACAGTGAAGAGCATTTAACGATAAAATGTGATATCCAGTCCTCGGTCTTCACCCTGAATCTCCATATTGTTAAGAGTGAGAGTTCTCTGAAGTGCTTCCATCTCTGGAGGGTTTCTTTGGGGCCCACCCATGATCTCTCTCACCCTCTCACTCTTTGAAAAGTCTAAAGCGATAAAAGCCGCACGCACGCACACACACACACACACACACACACACACACACAAGACAGCTTCACCAACTGTGGGGGCCTGGTGTGCGTCTATGCACACGTGCTGCTAATCAATACGTCTGCACCACTGTCTCCATAACAACTCTTTAAAAAACAATTTACTATTCTGTCCTACCGAATATGACGTTGCAGCATATGCACCTTCTCACGTAGAAGTGCACTCACTGATTTATGATTTACTGCTTATTGGCATTGCGTGCATTGTGCATGCATGTGTGTGTGTGTGTGTGTGTGTGATACAGAGAAAGCAATTAGAGGGTGAAAGGTGAACTCTACTGCTGAGTGCTCACTTATTAATGAGAGAGCCTGTAGAATGGCAAACAAGCACTTACCAGCAGCAGCAACAAACACACACATGCATTGACACACAACTAGTTTACAGGCAGGAAGTGCTACATTCCTATAGAATCCCAAATAAAACTCACAAAATGTTGAAACCACCTCCATCAGGCATGTAACACTGTAAACAACAAAACGCGCTATGGAAAAGTAAAAAATGAGAGTGTGTGTGTGTGGGCGTATGAGACCATGGGAATAAGCTAAACTAGCCTCATAGCATGTTTATGCAACCCAAAATGAAGGTGACCTCTGGCATTTGTTTACAGTGCGTTACAAATGCACATTTGAATCTCTGAGACGGTCTAAAGTGATTTAAAAGGGGTCGTCCAAATAAACCATTTTAAATCTGCTTCTGGGCCTCGCCAACAATCCGTCACCATCTCCATGGTGACCGCAGCGAGTTGTTCTGGTGTGTACAGTTAATAGCAGAGCCGGTCAGTAATGACCTGATCCCAAATTGCCAATTCCATCACCGTCTGTCAAGAAGCCATATTTGTAGAGCACAGGTCTCAGGTAACCATTGCCAAATGTTTGACATCTCACCATGAAACCACTATTTCTAGAGCTCACATTTAACCAACAACGCAAGCATTTTTAGTATCTGCTGGAAAAGGAGAGACAAAAAGGCAACAAAAGAATACCCGCCTATAAAATCTGTATAATGACTCCACACACAGAAGATTTTGCCATTGGCACCTTTCAAAAAGCGTACAAAGGTGTTGCTAATGCTTTCTTCCCCCTCCCTGCATGCCTCCTACTACTACCACCCCAAGGGAGAGTATGCTGCTTGTTCAGTCGTACCACATTAAAGGAGTTGGAGACGTTGAATAACTGTGACATTATAAAACCAAACTGTGATTTCTGAGAGGCCATTGACTTGTGTGTGTGTGTGTGCATGCAATGCCATTCAGCCGCTTGGCTGCCTTTTATTTCTGTCTGACCGCAGGCTTGTAAAAAGCCATTCTGGCTCCAGCGGCTAAAGGCCTCAGCCTACGTGTCAGGTACTAAGGTTTCACTCTTTCTTTCCCCCTTACAGTAAATCCAGTCTGTTTTATCCTCCTCGCCTGACCCTGTCTCCATGACGGCCTGCCCACCGTCGACAAGCCCGCTTCTCGTTGCTCTTTCCTTTCAAACCGGACCATTGTTCAGCCCGCGGCTCTTATTTTACCCCTGATTTAAAGCCACAAACATTCATCTGCCTTAACAGCGATAGCGGTCTTGAGTCTTGACGAGTAGCCGTGTGCCAGGCAGCTGTTGGGATTCGGCACAGACTGTGACAGCGTAAGTGGCATCACAAACACTTGCACTTTTAATTAGTCTGGACGTGATCCATACAGCTGCTCAGAATAGAAATGTGGAGGGGCAGGTGGTGAGGAACACTTTAAAGCCAAATAATGTAAGGTATGGAATCCATACCTCAAATACTGAAGTGTGATCCTGAAACAACCACATTCAGTGGTCACATGCTTGCAAGATGACCCTCTCCTCGTTGAGTAGGTTGTGTGGGAGAGTTTAATAAAAAGGTGCAGTGACAATGATGTAAACCTATAAATATTAAGTCTATAAATATGGTAAGTGGCCAGTGAGAAAAATGCAATTCCCAGACTGCAGGGATATGATACTGCAATCTTGGGGTCCAAAGAGACGCTATAAACAAAGAGGCTTGCTGACATCATAGGATTTGCAAACCAATTTTCTGGTAACGGGATAGGAGATTGTGAAAGGTTATCTGCGAGTGACATGCTAGCAGTCGCTATCGCTTGCTGAAATGATGTTACACCTCCTGCTGCTGCAGCATGGTGATGATGACACAGATAGTTCACTGGTCACTGATGACTTGGGGCGATGACCTACAGCCGCCATTGACAATGCCACTTAATCTAATCGTTACAAGCATTCAGTCTGCTTTGAGCAAAAGAGCGGGATGTATTTGTGTGAGATTTATTAAACCTTGCAGCAACAACAGCAAGCCGCGATCAATGCCTCATTGATGTTTGTTGTTTCGACTCAAACGTGCACAGGAACGCTTGCCACCATAAATAAACATAATGGGGGAACAAATATTCAAAACACACACACACACACATGCCAATCAACTGGTTCTGTTTGGAAAACAAACAACTGTATGTGATGCATTTAATCATTTCACCCCACAAGCAATGTTTCACAAATCCAGCTAGGAAACAGCTGATTGCTGAACAGTTTGGAAAATGGTTTAGAAATATAAAAGGCGAGTGGACAAAGGATTGTTTGTGACGCAACCATCTCCAGTTTACTGCTGCTATCTGCCCAAGTCCTGCACAGGTCCAATGAGTGATGGGATGGCCAGTCAAAGAGATCCTTATCATACTTGTTATCCTTGATTATCAAAAACTTGAATCCAGATCCGATCTGACCGTCAATAATCAGACCAATTAGCCACCCCGTTAGCCAGTCACAGCTCGTAATGACAGTCTGACAAGACAGCGGGGAAAAAAATATATATCATCTGGAATGCACTGCATAAACCAAACTACCAATTTTCAAGCCGAGCCCGTTTAAGTCATAAACAAGCAAAATACGTCTTACGCCTGGAAGCAAACGTTTCCCAAACGTTCGATACCCATTGGGTATTGGCGGATACCCAAAAGGTTGCCTCACGCTAATTCCTTTAGGGCACAGGTAGGGAACCTATGGCTCACGAGCCAGATGTGGCTCTTTTGATGACTGCATCTGGCTCTGACATTTCGTAACACGATAAATTGTATTTATTTTTTCCACTGACATTTTAAAGTGAAACATTACAGAAATCAGCGTTAAAAATCATGTTCAAAATACAAAACATTCTCATGCATTTTAATGCATCCATCCATTTTCTAGCGCAATGCGGGTGGCCAGAGCCAATGCCACTTGTCCTTCCCATATTTTCCGTGTCAAACAACAAAACTTGATTATTATTGGGTAATGTGGTAGCCTACCCGGGTCATTGAGAGATTAAGAAATAAATTTACCTCCTTTAATAGAAATGTCAGCTAGCTAATTCTGCAGAGAAAACCCCTTTGGCAAAGACGATGTCAAAAAAACAAGAAAGATGAGGGGTACCGTGTAAAACCATGCAGCATCAGAAGTTGCTTTAGCGGTAATACATATTTTATTTATTATTGGTGAGCTTCAGGAACATTAAAAAGAATAAATTCAGAGACTTATTCCATCCATATGTCTTCTATGCCACTTATCCTCAGAGACATATGATATTCTAAAATTGCTGGTCTTGCTTAAAAATGCTCACCTTTAGTTGTGCAGAATTCAGGGTTAAAAAAGTATTGTATGGCTCTCACGGAAACATTTTGAAAAATATGTGCCTTTCATTATTCTCTCTCCAAAAAGGTCCCCGACCCCTGCTTTAGGGGCTGCCTATTTAGTTGACTTCATAACAGTAAGTAACCGTGATTGGTGGGTCGGTAGCACTAACTGCTTGTCCTTGTCCTTCCGTGTCCCTTAGAATCTGACACTAATTTGAGTCTGCTGAACCATGTTTTGCCATGCTCTTTTGACTGTGTTGTACTTGTCCAGTTGCACACTAAACACTTAACACACATGTGGCTTTCAGTCTGTATTGTAAGCAAAAGAACAAAAAGACAGTTTTAGTTAAAAACGGCTTTGCGTAATCAGCTCCTTTATCTCCTGGGATCTGACCACTCAGACGATCATCAGTCGGATGCTTGCATAGACAGCATCCTGAATTCTTGGCTCCCGTGCAGGCTTATTGAAGGGATGACAGTTTTTAGCACATGCAGGATAGTATGTGCTTGTATTACATTACATTGGTAAGTCTCCACTAGTTCCCACAATCGATGCCCATGAGAGACTGCTTGTTGGTCTAAGGAGCGCCCTGATATTCATGGTGTACAAGTTCACAGGTTTAGACCCACGTGGGTTCACCCAGGGGTTGCGAGTCATAGGGGTTAAACTAAAAGAAACATTACTGTGGGCTTTGCCGTGGAGAAAGACCACTTCCAAACACACACACGCACACACGATACCAGCATGTGTGCAGCGTCAGATAACTTTCCATCATCGTTTCAATACTTGGCTCTTTCTTTGTGCAGCTGTTGTTTGGTAAAATGATACTTTCCTGCAATTTGGTTGGCCTGATTGAGAAGGCAATTAGCATGTTTTCCTCTCCTGACTCAATCATCCGCACACACACACCTCCAAAACCAGAGGGAGTTTAATTAATCTCCAGCACCCTTTGAAATCCACAAATGTATCCCTCCCTGGCGGACGCCTCCCTCGACCTCCAGTCAAACTCACTGACTTTTCCCCCACAATCCATTGTTGCGTTGTCAACTGAGACACAAGCAACTGCTTGACTAGCCTCGCATCTTTTTACACCTTCATCCCGGTTTAGCCATCCCAATTCCCCTGAAGGATGAGGGGGGGGTTATGTTCTGTTTAGTCTAGGAAGTGTCGTTTTCACTTTCCAGCGCTATGTGAAGGTGTAAAAAAAAAAGACCTCTTAGATCCTGGGCGAGCAGCAGGAATAAGAACGGGGGATAGAAACGCGAGTCTTGGTAGCGGCTGCTTGGTGAAGACTATGAAACAAAAGAGTCGCTGTTGATGTCACTCCTGCCTGCATCAGTCCAGCAACGTAAGATCAAGTGACAACGGTACCGAACAAAAAAAAAACAAAACTGATTGACGCCATTTCCTCACAATGATCCTTATCCTGCGTTTTCCCTCCATTAGCAAACCAATCCTATGAAGACACAACCATCAAAATCAGGCCTAAAACAATCTCTAAATCCTTAATTCTGTTATCTCACTTAACACCTAACTTCCCAACCCCCTTAACAAATCAGGTGCTCAAGTATGAAATGTGACTACGCCCGAAAATAGCAGCACTCCCAGATTTAATTTCCTCATGTCATTTGTTCTGGACCCATCCTGTGGAGGAGTCGTGGTTAAATATCATCCCCGAGGGGTGAAATAAAAACATGAGCAACCTCTAGCCACCGTGCAGCTTCCTTCAAGGAGTCTTAGAAAAATATTTGCACTGGTGGGGCGCTGCTCTTGATAATTGCCGAGGTTAATAGGGCGTGGATGGGGCGTCGCTCCGTCAAATTGGATGTTCAAGACCTGCTACAGACCAAAAAAACTATGACAGACAGAGAACAGAAAAAGAACATGGGAATCGGGTATGGTGGCTATCAACAGGCTAGCACTCTTGATTGAGGATTTGGAAAGGACTTTTGTTGAGGGGTACAAAGGAGATACTGAGCCAGGAATGAAAGGTGAGACAAAAGACGGCATGACTTGCAAACAAGAGGAGGGAGTGGCAGTGGCGGGAGAGACTGAAGAGGAGACAGCAGGAAGACGCCAGCCAGAACCAATGAGCGGAAAGGTCATGCTGAGGAAAACACACTGTACATTTGCTTTGTAGCTGAAGAGGTGCACAGACTGGACGGCAATACTCATAAAACCATGCAGTCACACACACACATACACACACATACACACACACACAGCAATCGAGGATATTAGCTAATGGCCGTGAGAATCACAGAGACAAGATAATGGAAAAACAGATGGAGAAAAAGTCCAAATGTGTTGACTCTACATTGAAACTCCTGGGGAAGACAATCCTTCTGTCTATTTGCTGTGATAAGCCCACATCCAGCCTCACGTCACATGATATCCCAGACACGCTAAAGCTGCCTGCCTGTGGTACGGCTTTTTGGCAACAAGTCAATGGCTTTTACATGAGTCTGCCTGCCTGTCGAACTGGATCCTAGATTACGCCAGACTTTGGATGGAGCGAGACAATAATTCCATGTTGTCATCCCTTGGCAGAGTGAATTACTGCTTCTTTTTGGAGGACATTTATCATTGCTGCAGTTTCTTTTGACTACACGCCCCAAAGATTGGACAATTTGACCAAAGAAATTGTGGAAAATGTACTTCTGAGGTCACAAAACCTGAGAGTTTAAACCGCGCAGACATCACACCAGTACTTTTGACAACATTCCCCGTATTGAGCCGACTATAAGAAGACCCTGAATATAAGAGCTGTCTTTTTAAGAAAAACAAAAATAATGTTTCCAATATCAGGGAACTAGTACCTGGTAGATTGCAATAAACATGTCATATTTCTTAGCTGCTCATCAGTGTCCCTCCGCTTCACTGAGCACATTGTCTTAAAGGTAGCATCCTAACTACTCCTGTGTTTGCTAACTTAGCCAACTTTTGAGACACCTTTTTCCAGCGTGAGCTCAGAACCTGAGAAGTTGTTTGGTGCTTGGTTGCTTCTGGAATACAGCGTTCCCTCATTTATAGCGGGGGATAGGTTCCCAAAATAGCCTGCCATAAGTGAAATCCAATTAGCCAATTTTTTTTTTTTTTTTTTTTTTTTTACAATTATTAGATGTTTTAAGGCTGCAAAACCCTTCACCTGCTTTTCTCAGACAGGCATCAACATTTTCTCACATTTGTCTCTTGTTTAGACACTCTCAAAAAGGTTCAAACCTTTGTTTGAATTTTAATGATTAACGTATGAGGTTGGACGCATGTAATTATTAAGTGACTCATGCACATTTCACTCCTCTGACTGTGCCTCTTCGTCCTGGCACCGTTACGCTGTACTGTAGCATTTTTGTATCCTTGTTAAAACATACTGCTGCAGTACTCCTTCTGTTGCAGTCCTCCTCAAACCGGAGATTCATTTGATCCATAATGGCGCCCTATAGCTGCGTAACGTCTACATTCCTTCAGCATGTCCAGAAGTTAGCATCCTCCTCTGCCTTTTGGGCGCAGAACGTTTTGTTGACATTTTGGGTTTTGTTGGGGAGACTGCAAACTAGCAAGCAAGCAAGCAAGCGATGACACACGGCAGCGCAACACAAAGGAGGTTGATTGACAATGGTCTACAGCCAATCAGGACGCAGAAGAAAATGGGCGGTGCAGACAGACGAGAGAGGGAAGAGAGAGACACTCAACTTCCCACAATGCAATTCTTAAAGGGCCAGGCTCGGCCTGTAACAGTGTATATACGCTGCAAAAAAATAAACAAGAAAAAAAAATAAAATTGCACAAAAAAAGTCTGCGAAAGGTGAACCGCGATAGGGCGAGGGAACACTGTATTTCACTCTTAATCTGGTATAAATCTCGCTCCCTCACTATCGTGGTTTTTCGAAAATTAATAAATGATCGCTGTTTTGTGCTTGACTATGCACTATTAGCCAAAAAATATTGAAAGACAACTTAAATGTAGTATTCTGGTCACTAGGCGTCAGTAATGTTACACTGATGAGACATAACACTAGATTACCTTCACACTGCAGGGAGTCAGCCATGGCATGTCCGACATAAAAAGAAGTGTGGAAGTGGTACATTATTAGCTTCTTGCTTTGTCCTTCTTCACCACTCTGAAACACTTTTTAAAGTTTAGAATAAATAGATTGCATAAATAAACTAGTTATCTTGGTAGCTTGCTATGCTAGTGGCGGCCGTCTCTTTTGTCCCTGCATTGATCCTGTAGCCTGCACAATGTGTCGTAAACAAAGAATAATCGTAGTGTAATGGTGACTATATATACTATATATATTTCATTTCTACAGGGCTCTAATAATAGTAAAATAATGTATGTAGAAAGTCATGAACAACTACAAAAATATTTCATTTATTGATATTGAAGCCTACTTCACGTAAATTCACTTATCGCGGTCGGGTCTGGAACCAGTTAACCACGACAAACAAGGGATGACTGTACCAAGTATGCAGAGTATTGCTTTTCAAGATACTCAAAGTAGATTAGACTTAAAACAATGAGTAGAATGAAGAAAGACCAAAAACTAATTGAAATTCTTTTTTAATAATTATTTTTATATATTCATTTTATTAGCTAAAAATCTGACTACAATCATACTCAACTCATACTCAACATCAACTCAACATAATCTAAGTACGAGTAAGGTCATTAGAGAATGCTACTGACGTAAGCACAGTTACAGTCTGTATTCTAGATTCTATTCTCCACGTTGACATTGGTGATTGGCTTCACGTGCAGGGACTTCCATCATTATCATCATCATCTTTGGAACATAGTAGCACACAGCTGACATCACTTATGCATGCACGTGCGCGCCTTTTGACGAGGCTAATTGCTTTAGGGCCGTCTGAGGGCCCCGTCGGCTCCCTGGTCGTTAGCGGGACCTGCAGATGTTTTAGCGCTTAGCAGGCCGTGATAATTACACACGGAAAAGAAAAAAAAAAAAAACTTACCTTATGAAATCTATGAGGTGACGCCCAGAAAGGCATGCTGTATTTACTGTCTGCACCGTTTATGAATTAGTGCTTGTATTCGTAAGTACCTTTTCTGTACGTAAACAGCAGGGGGTGCACTCTCTTTTGCTTGTCTCTAATGTGTTTTCCACATGTGCTGCACACAGCGACACAGCTGGACTTTAATGACACTGCAGTGTTTCTGGGATTCAGAAAGCCTGCACATGTCAAAGGTTGCATGTTCCTGGCCACTCCACTTATCCAATACCCATCGCTCTTTTCGCTATCTTGGTTGTCACCAATGCGTCTGCCATCGACCCTCCATTGTTGTACTGTACTGTATATCACACACACACCAGTGCACACTGCAGGGAGTTCCCCCGCTTGAGATGAGCTTCAAATAACCCCCGCCCCAAAAAAAACTAGACCTGCTGCTGAGTGATAAATGAGACAAATCCACGCCGTGATGCTCTCGGTTTTTATCCTCTTTTTGCTCATTAACACTACACAAATGGAGCCATCGCTCTAAATAGAAAGTCTGGTGCTGTTGATGGATTTGAATTTTCAATCCTGTTGAATTTTTAATAATAACAGTATTTCCACACACGTTTATCTATTGTGTCGTAGTACTGTAATTTCTGGAAACAACCTACTGATGTCACATGCACTTTTGGCCAGCATTTTACATGAAATTACCTCCGCCAAGGAGGTTATGGCTTCATTTACCCTGCCAGCATCTGTCTGTAGTGCAGTGGAACCAAACACTCCAAAAGTCATACAACATTTTCTGGAAAAACCATCATCATCACGTGAGAATCAAAAGGGTTACCATATTGGCGACCCTGATATAAGACCACATGTCTTTTTGAAGACACGTTTTTGGAAAAATAAAAATTAAGACAAAAATAACTAGAAAAAAAACATTTAAAAAATAACACTCAATATCAGATTGCAATACAAATAAAATACACAATATAAATAAAACATGATATTTATTAACTGCTTGACAATTGATGACCGCTTCATTGATCACCATTATCTTAAAATTTGCATCATGACTTGCTAACAATATTTGAGACACTACCAGTATGAGTGACAGGAAGAAAAGCTCTGACTTCGCTTTGGAGAGACGTTCTTTGATGCCACCTGTTGGTTTGCAAGTGTACCTCTCTAAACGCCGAATATAATATGACCTGACTTCAACTTATTTCTCATCTTATACTCGGGTCGATACAGTAACTCCACAAGTGTGTTTTTCTTTTTTCTACTACAGAAGGATACCAGTGATGGTAATGAGAAGGAACATACAAGGCTTTGGTAATGCAATGAATGCTTATAAAACACCAATGGGTTACAGCATCACTATCCACTTTCCTGCTCCCTCAGCGTATGACCCTTTCCTCTGGATCGGAATTAGTCCATCCATCCGTTCACAATCGCTAGAAAAACTCCATCATCAAGACCAGTATGTGGTGGAAAACAAGATCCAATAACTCCTTTCGCTAGAAATCGCTAGAAGAGCTAAAAGTTCCTCAAAGTCCAGTTTCATCACCCAAAATTCATTACAAGGATATCACATGAAGACAGACTGACAGAACATATTGGCTTGACCTCTTGGCTTTGTGTGTGAAAGTTTGATGGAAAGGGTGTGGTGTACATTAGTGGACTGATCCCCAGTGATATGATGATGGACACACACACACACACACACACACACACACACACACACACATATATATATAGTATATATACTGCTCTTCTGACCATTTCCCATCCTGCTGTGATGAAGCCTGTCCAGGAAACGACTGGTCATTTCCCCGAAGGTTCCCCTTCTCTCTCTCTCTCTCTCGCATCATCTCTGATTCATCGCCAATAAATGCCAGAGACGGAGGAACAAAGACAGGGAGAGACACTAATACGCAAGACGAAAAGAAAAGAAAAGGTGATGGAAGGGTGAGGAGGCCATATAAACCAGGAGACATTAATGGGAAAACAGAGATGAAAAGGGAAACCATATGTGTGAAGCATCACCTCAACAATGCCATACCTGCCTAAAAGGTATGCTTTTTCATAGACTCCAGCCAAACAAACAGAAGGGAAAATCGGAAGATGAAGCCAAGAGTATTCGGAGTAATTGGCAGCTCTTCACTTGAGTCCACTGCCTAACAGCAGAGTGTGGAACAGTTCTTGTGCTCTGATATTCTACCCTTCCTGTGCATATCTTCAACCATTTTAAACCAGATCTAAGATCCCAAGACCGTTGAACCCAAAAGTCCGACAACCCTAGGAAAATACTGTTTGAGACACTCAACTATTATAACAAGTGGAAACCAGCTGGTGTGTTTTTTTCCCCACATCATCCGCTACGGTCAACAGGGGAAGGTGCAGACAAGCAGTGGCGGTGCAAATGAGGCGATGCTCGCACTTCCTGCAGTCACGACAGAGAGCTCGACTACCAATACTGCATTCTCCTAATGGGACCGCCGTCAACAAGGCAATGGCTAAAAAGCAACTGGCCAAATTGCTGTAGGACAGAAGGAATGTCAAGAATTCAGGGTTACCCCATCTTCCGCATGTGTTTATCAGGAGGAAGAGCTGTGTAAATACTGTCTTATATACAAACCTTATCACAACCGCTCAGAGCACCACAGGCTTGCTGTTGTATTCTTGTTGACAATCACGTATATTTTGCACATTTGACTTTTTCATGATCTTCTAACAGTAATATGCATCCCTAGCGGAATAAAAGCAGGCTTCACTAACCATCTTATAATAAATCCTAGAGCTCTACCAGCGATCTGTCCGTCAGCTACAGATGTCGGAGTTGTACATTTGACCACCTGGTGTTTCTTCAAAATGCGAGTGTAATGTTAGCACTGTAGCCCACATAGCTATGTAACGTTTGTGTCCTCCTGTGCTGTATATGTAAAAAGTCGATAAAGTACACAGTAGTTCTTCCTGGAGACACACACTGTGATGGAGACAGGTGTGGAGAAACACAGCTCATTAGCATTAAAGCCACAGACACGCACAATGGCGTGGGATTACTAAAAGCACTTTTAAACTGTCTAAATCCCAGCACCAATGCTAGACTTTTGGGACCTTTACAGTCACACACACACACACACACACACACACACACATCTGTTAGACATTGAACTAATTTGAGAAATCAGTAAAGATTTCAATGGCGAACATGAAGCTCACTGTAGGGAACAGTTCCAGGTTCAAAGAACGCTTCAGGCACGATAAATGGAATCAGTGGAGATGATCTTACGATTATCAAAGGCATATCAAGGAAGTCCACTTGATCAGTTTTCCATCTCACAACCGAAAACCTTCAAAGCGACCTTATCAATGCCAGAGAAGTTGCTGTTGCTGCTGGAAGGTTTCCTGTTCTGACCAACAGGGGCAGACAACCCCCCTCATTATGTAGACCACAGAGGAAAATGAGGCCCATTACCACACGGCCATGACTAATATTCCGACTTAACCAGCACACACTGGACACATGCATGTTTGGCACATGTCCACACTCCCGTTACATAAAAAGTGGTGAAAATCAATAATGTTACTACAGATCCACTGAGGAAGGCGCACGCCAACACGGAGTGAGGGGAAGTTAGTAATAAACTTGGACTTTATTGGATTGACCAGAACTGTGGTGGCTCTGCAGGGGGTGTCTGGCTGGCCCCTTCCATGTATGGCCGTGTGAGCGTGTGCATGTGGGTTATATTCCCTAATCATCCATCAAGTCATTAGCGCTAAATGCTGGCCAAGCTCCACTGGCTGCTCCTGACAACCACCTTCTCTTTGTCACCGCTTTTACATCTGGCTTCACCAGGCTAGTTCTGTCGTCTTAGCTGCACCATCCTTACTAATGCATCTGTAGTTCCTCAGCAGAGTGATGACTAATTATGTCACCAACATCTTCTCCTTCTTGAAGAACAGCGTCATCTACAGTAGGCCACATTTCCACATAGCGCTTTAGTTCAATTGACGGTTCCATATTGTTTCATTGTTTCCACTGTAGTATCGTGATAGCTGCTTCAGTTACGTAAGAAAGTGTGACATCATAGCTAAACGACAGCATGTAACACGCAGAGGTGGGAGAAAGTCAGTGTTTTGCAAGCTTCAAGTTTTGAGTCAAGTCTTTGAGTCAAGTGAAGATAGGCCAGGTCGAGGCAAGTCCGAAGTCATAGGCTTGAAATTTTCAAGTCCTTACAAGTCATAAACCCTCTATGTCCCATCCATCCATCCATCCATCCATCCATCCATCCATCCATCCATCCATCCATCCATCCATTTCTATGCCGCTTCTCCTCATTAGGGTTGTGGAGGTATGCTGGAGCCTATCCCAGTTGACTTCGGGCGAGAGGCGGGGTACACCCTGAACAATTTATTACATTTGACAAATGCAATGAATGCATTTTGAATTGTTTTATTTTTAAAATAAAATAAGACCAGTGTGACGAGACTTAGTCACAGAAAAAGTGTGCAGACATACAGTAGCATTCGGGATTTAGTCAGTGCACAGAAATGACTGGATGATTGGATGTTAAGAAACACAGATTTGGTGGGAAAACATGTTGTCTTGCTGGAAATGATGTTGAATACTTTCAATGGGGACACATTTTACTCAACACGCTCCCTGAAAATCTTAAAGTATTTTCAAATCATCAGACTAAATTCCTAGTCACGTCCCAATCATTGATATCAAAGTCCAAGTCGAGTTGAAAGTCTTTGATGAAATTGTCAAGTCATTGGTATTAATGTTTCTTCTGCTCTTATTCATTTTCTTGTGTTTTCTTTCTTTTTTTGGGAGAATGAACAGAATAAGAATTTCATTGCATAGTATAACTACCTGTCTTACTGTGCATATGACAATAAAACTCTTGAATCTTGAATCTTGAAGTCAGGTACAAAGTCATCAAAATTGTGACTCGAGTCTGACTCGTGTCCAAGTCACATGTCTCGAGTCCACACCTCCGGTAACTCGCCAATGTCTTAGATCACAAAGTGTGACTGATTGCGCTTTTTGTTTTCCTCCCATTCAATACGGAAAGTGAAAACCAATCAGAGGACAGCATTTTCAGCTCCACTGTACACAAGTGAATTTTAGCATGCTACAGCAAAAGCACAGGTACGGTACATTTTGGATATTTGGGGACCCTTTACAATGGAAACATTGCATACCGGAGTGAAGTAAACTGCACCATTTGGGTTATATCGGCTCCTTGAATTTTTACACCTGAGGTCTTTTTAATGGATTTTAAATTTCTTTTTTGACACATTTTTGTGTTTCTATTCTCGTGATAATTCTGTTAAATTAATCATTTTATTTGGAAATGACATGCGAAAGAGGCAATATTACAGTTATTATCATTAATGCATACATAATATAAATGTAAAAGCATAGTTGATTAGAGTGCTTTAGATTAAGCTTTAAATAACCAGCAGCCTTTGCAATGGTGCAAAAGTGGGACATGATACACTTTCACAACTGAAATTATTATTCTTGAATTATCTCAAACACATCCTCTTAGGCTTTTTTCCCGTTTTCTTCAGGCAGATACTTTCATTCAACAAATAAAAGTTCACTTTAAATCCAAATTTGCCAGTCATTCTGTACGTTTTGGGCTACTTAAAGGAAAACTGCACTTTTTGTTTTAAGAATTTTGCCCATCATTCACAGTCCTTACGTAAAACATGAACACATATTTCCTTCCCTTTTCTGTGTGTTCTAACGATAGAAAACGAGTTAGCATGAGCCAGCTAACAATGCACGTCATGGGAGGTACCTATTTTGACGCTAAAGCCCTAACAAAAACCCTCAAAAAAACAGTGTTCCATTTACAAGCTACAGCGATATTTTTGTTGTAGCAGCTAACACGAAAAAGTGCATTCATCTGGCGGTGTAACATGACAGTTCGCTAGCCGCTAGTCTCAGCATCACTCACAACGCCTCAAGCCACTGCAACAGGACAGACGGAAGAGTGGATACTACTGGCTCTCAATTTCGCTACAAAGGCTCAACAAGATGCTCGTTTGCTGTCAGCATTTTTTACCTGAGGACTGGAGCACAGGACTTGTGCTAGAAGACGCATCAAAATACAGCACGATACTGTAAGTATTACATGTTATCATCAATGTACTTGTCAATGCATGATCACAGCATGTATATAAAACGATACAACGTTGTTAGTGGTTTTTTGGAGGGCTTTATAGGGCCACTAGCCTCAAATAGGTACCTCCCATGACGTGCAATGTTAGCTGGCTCATACTAACTGATTTTCTCTCGTTAGAACGCACAGAAAAGGGAAAGAAATACGTGTTCATGTTTCACATAAGGATTGTGGATGATGGGCAAAATTCCAAAAAAGGTGCAGGTTTCCTTCAGCTTCACTGTTTAAAATACAGCGGTACCATGTTCTCCCTGTGTGTGTGGGGGTTTTCTCCCGGTACGCCGGCTTCCTCCCACATTCCAAAAAATATGCATGTTAGGCTGGCTGGAGATTCTAAATTGTCCATATGTGTGCATGTGAATGCTTGTTGGTCTATATGTACGCTGTGATTGGCTGGTGGAGCCCTCTCACCCGAAATCAGCTGAGATAGGCTCCAGTTTACTTGTGACCCTAATGAGGACAAAAGGTATAAAAAATGGATGGATGGATTTTCACCAAAATGTTGCCATCGTTTTTGTATATTGTATATTTCGGTTATTGTACGGCCAAACATTGCATGTATCAAACTAGTCCTTTTGCCCTTGTATCATTCAGAGGAATCAAGTGCCTAAACAAAGCATCCCATGCATTGGTGATTCAGTCTTTGTGCTTTTTTTTATTGAGTGTGGATGCAAAATAACCCACAATGGGGCCAACGAATGGTGCAAGTACAAGCACTTTTATAAAGAAGGTGAGAAACATTGAGTTTCACGAGAGAACTTGTATGAAGCATGAAGGTACCTCCCCACTCGCTGTCTTTCGCCGACAAGAGTTGTCAATAAAAAGGTAAAAGTGATGTGAAATGCATTTTGATACATTTGCGCATGTCATTCGTAATTAATTAGTATTTCACAACTATAAATATTCTTGATAAAGTCTTCTGAAATGTGTTTTTGTTAATAGTTTTTGGGGTTCTTGAATGGACTAACTGGATTTACATGATTTCTTATGGGAAAAATGTAATCGATTCCTGTACGATTCGTTTTTTGTCTGACGGTGGAACAGATTACTACAACGAAAAACCAAAGGTACCACTCTAGTGACTTTTATGAAAAAAAGATATCCCAATTTGCGTTTGAACTGATGGCTAGATATGGTACTGGTATGGTTAACTTCGAACTTGCGTAACAAAACATTAAAGTACATCGCATGTTCGCACTTGCACAAGTCACCATGTCTGAAAAGGAGTAGGAAGAAGCAGAACTGATTTAATCCTCCCCTGTTGGTGAAATATTGCCTTGAACTTATGTTTTTGTATGTTTTTGTTTTTGTTTTCATTCTATTGTTTCTGCTTAATCACAAGATCGTCCTGCTCTTCTACCTGCAGCTTCCCCTTCTCACTCGTCTGTGCATTCTGCTGTGAATAACAGGTCATCAACAGGCTGCTTGGGAGGAGAGCGCGATGCAGAGAGGGGAGGTGAAAATGGGCTGTTGGCGTTTGAAATACATGAAGGAGTACTATAAAGTACACCTGGTCCATCTATGGGGCAATCTGTACACACAGCAACAAAGGGAGGGGATGGTGAGGAGCGGGTATGGACAGTGGGGAGAGGGGGGGTGAATGGAAGCAGCGGTGGTGGAGGGGTCACTTCGTGTTTCCTTTCACCATGCCTTTTATGGTGCAACTTCAAACGCTGACCTCCTCCCTCAGTCTGGCTCCCTCACTCCATCCGTACGTCCCCTCCCTCCTTTCTGGCTATTGTGTACGGCCAAGTAGACTGCAATGGTTGTTCTTTCATGAGGTAGATTATAGCGCCAACCGCCACCTCAAACAGGAAGATGTCCTTTTTGGAAGTAAGTGCGTATCTTGTAAAGTATCAGGGGGTAGGCGGCTATGTCGGCTCTGCAGGCATGTGCATGGAAAAACAAGAAAGCGAACAAGTACGGTAATCTAATCTTGAAAAAAGAATCATGTCCGGACTTGAGTATGCTTTGGATTGCAGGTACGGCTAAAAACTGTACAATGTAGTTTTAAATATATGCAGAGCTTTAAAGTTAGCAGACATTTAAAGTGGAAACACTAAAGCGGGAGGGGGGTAAACCTGTGGCGCATGACAGCATTTGATCTGGCCCACTATGCAATTCTAAAGATGAAGACACACACACACAGCTATACCCTGTACTCACAATATATCATTTAGATTTGTTTGATGTCATATTTTTTCATAAATTTAGCATGGTGTGAAAAAAGGTTGGATTTCAAAACAAGTATTTCTGAAAAATAAATCTAATAGAAAGAAAATGTGTTCCAGGGTTAAACTGTCGCCATCGTAAAACCTTATTAAGTAAGACCTCACCTGGTCTCACAACACCCAACAAATTCTGAAGAAGTCCCAAAGGAGACTGTACTTCCTGAGAAGGCTGAGGAAATTTACACTCCTACCGTCAGGCAGACGCTACAGGAGTTTGAAGTCCAGGACCACAAGGCTGGCAAACAGCTTTTACCCACAGGCCATCAGGCTTCTCAACGAAGCACTCACACACGCCGCACGCAACACACGCACACACTCATAGCACTTTATTTATTTATCTATTTATTTATTTGTATTATTTACTTGTATTAATGTCTCTTCTGTTGTTGTTGCTTAATTTATTGGTATATATGTTTATGTGTTTATGTTTCTTATGTTCTTATTCTTTCATTTGTTTTCTTTCTTTTCTGAATGAACAGAGTAAGATTTTCATTGCATGGTATAACTGCTGTTTTACTATGCACATGACAATAAAACTCTCTTGAGTCTTGAATCTTGAATCTTGAATTTTAACGTTAACAGCTGTCATACACGTGTAAAAACAAGTTAGCCACTGTTGGTATTAAGATGTAAAAACAAGAAAGCGGTCTTTAATGACAAAAACCTCAAAGATCTCATTTTTCATCTTCATTTTACAAATGTAAAACTAAGGTAGCCACTGTTGATATGAAGATGTTAAAAACAATACATGGCTGTTCAAAGCGACTGAATGCAGGGAGTTCCTCCAGCTGCCTAGAGGGCGCCAGCATTCACATGTACTGCAAGCAGTTTATCCAGCCTCTTCCTGCTTTGAGTATGGCGACGTAACACACACGCACACGTTATATTTGTTGTCAATTTGGCAAAGTTTAGCTACTAACGTTAGCTGTCATTGAATGTATAGCCTATTGCAACATCAACATGAATGTAAACTGTTGATCACCTCTCTGAGACTGCCTTTGTGTGTGTGTGTGTGTGTGTGTGTGTGTGTGTGTGTGTGTGTGTGTGTGTGTGTGTGTGTGTGTGTGTGTGTGTCACGGACATGTACGTGAATAGTGAGTGACAGCCATGAACGCCATTTATTCCGGTCCAACTAAAATTTCTGAAAATTTTTTATACAGTTTAACTCAAAATTGTGAAAAATATAGAATTTTTTTTGTACAATCTGTTCTTTTATACCACTATTGGCAACACACGCTAGCCAGTGGTGGTGTTCTTATAATTTGATTTAAAAAAAGGCAGGCAGTCCCTTCAATCATGAATGACAAACCATGATTCATACTAAGAGGTAAAATCAATAAAACAGGATTGAATGACTCGGACGAAACGCAGTTTTCATCACCGATGCGCATCACAGATCTCATTTTTCAACATTTCCACTTTGCAAGTGTAAAAATAAGTTAACTGTTAATATTAAGACATAAAAACAATAAAACCGTATTTTTTGCCTCACAGATCAAATTTTCAATGTATTTAATAAGTGTAACAAAAAGTTAACCACTTAAAAAAAAACATGAAAACACTAATTAACTCATTAATTACAAATGTGCGCCGCAGATGCACCTGACGGATGTTTCAACGTTTCTACAAGTGTAAAAATAAGTTCACCGCTACTAATATTAAGATATGTTACTATGTGTTACTTTTAACACATAAAAACAACAAAACAGTCCACGGTAACTTTGAGAACAAGTTACGATGCGTATGAAAGCGCCCACTCACTTCATGTAACTTCTGCTGATGTAAATTTTTCGTATTTCTTTTGGAATAAGGTTTTCAAAAAAGCAAAACATGCATAGCTAACTCTTGGACACTCGCTGAACGGAGGTCTCAAGACAAATGCTGAGATGTCACATGATGTCATCGTGATGTCACATTTTTTTTTCTGACTATACAACTTTCGAGGTTCCACTGTGTAATACTATTATACTATCCTTGCCCTTAAAATGTACTGCGCATAAAAATACGAGTTTTGGCGTACACCGAGAGTGATATATAAACACAGCGGTACTCTCGCTAATGACTCCTGGCCCTGTGTGACTCTTGGATCAGTGTGCGTCCATTAATGATGCAGGGATGTGTGCGTGTTTGTGTGTCAATTAGTGGCTGGAAGGGATTAGCCATCCCTGGAGAGCCCTAATTAACTACACACACACTTGCATGATCATCTTTGTTGTTGTTGTTTTTAAGTGGCCAGACAGGAAGTAGTTGCGGAGGTGCGACAGACCTTCAATGGCTGACTGAAAAGCCAGAATGTCACGGCCAAATTGTGCCCCGCCTCCTCCTCTCACAGACACAAACACTCACTGACGCTGACCACATGCAGACCGAGAGGCATGTGATGTATACAAGCGCTTAACAGTCTAAATATGTGGGCAAGAGGATGTAAACATGGGATCCTTGGAGCCACAACATACAAGCAAACGTTAGAAGAAGAGAGAAAAGTTACTGGTCCTTACCTCTTTGTAGTTCACCTTGTTGGCCTGCGATCGCTTCCGCTTTCTGCCCTTCCCTTGATGACTCCGACTGAAGAGAATCCATTTTGCAACCTGCAGGAGGGAAGGAAGTGAAGGAAGGGAGGGAGGGAGGCGAGAAATTAAGGGAGCAATGAGGTGGAGGAAAAAAACAGCAAAAAGTAGCTTTGAGTGAGCCGTGACGAGCGGAAAGTCACACGAGGATTTATTGGACAGAGTGAGCCACTAGCCTCAACTTGACACGTCTAAGCGTACAGTACACACCTCTACTGTCGCTCGCTCTCTCTCTCTCTTTCGCACAGACACAGTCATTCCAACCTTTCAGCGTTCCGTCACGCTCCATATTTAACCCACACAAACAGACAGGGTGAGACAAAGGCGTTATTAGTGATAATAGTGGCTCCATTTATACTGACTATCACAGCTATGTAATGTCAATGTGGATCCGGCGGGACACATTTGTGAGAAGACTAGCAGAAGTGTCTCACATACACTCACGGTGAAGTTGGAGGAAAGGCTTAATGGGAAATGTGATAGTCAGCACGGAATGACAAGCAACAGATGTACAAGCGGTGGGTGCCACCACTTCACAGATAGAAAGATGGAGCGAGGAAAGATACGACCATATGTGGAGGCACAGAAAAAAAAACAAGGAAAATAGTGGCAGAGTCATGTGAAATACTTCAAAGTGAAAGATGCTTACCTCCGCCTTGACTTCCTCTACCAGCGTCGAGCGGGACCACACGGCGCTCCTTTCCTGCAGCCACTGGACAAGAGAGAGGAGAGATGTGAGTGATCGGGACAGAGTGGAATGCTGTGCAGTGCAGGAGAGAGAGAGAGAGACAGAGACAGAGACAGAGAGAGAGAGCAGGAAGGGGGAGGGAGGTGGAAGGAGAGGGAGGCGGGAGTGTGCGATCAACTCTCTCCACAGGACGGGAACTGGCAACTTGACTCTTGGAGGAGGAAGTGGATGAAAGGCGATATCAGGCACACATCAGAAGGGATGGTTGCATCGGCTCTCTTAATGTCTCAGCCCCCTCCCTCCACACAAACACACACAGAAACAGGCATGCCATTTTACTCACTTAATCTTGTTAAGGCTTTCAGCAGAACGGCTGCTCGAGTGATGTGGATCAAGAGCGTTAATGACATCACGCACAATGAGAGCACTACTCAGACGGCACAAGACCTCTGCCAAGGCAAAAAAGCTAAATCAGTGACCTGGTGTGAGACTTGAGTGACCAATCTTGATCAGATTTTGTGCGGGATCCCAGCTACACAACCCTAAACAAGCTAGGATTTAATGGTGGACATCTGAACACGTTTATTGGGAGCGTCTATGTTCAATTCAAGTTGCTGCAATCAGGTTCAGATTAGGATCAAATTTGGTTCCTCTTGATCCTGAGCCCTCCGCTGTTGTGGTTAATTTTTTGTGGTTATTTTTACACTTGTATGACAAGGTTTTAATATGATGAAAGTTTGACACCGGAACAGATTATTCCTTTAAAATGGACACATTGGAGGTAGATGCATTGTGTTTGACCCTTCACTGTAAACGCTGACCTATGACAAAGTGAACTACATCATTACACAGTAGGAGACTCCTTCCACACACATTCCCACACACACGCGATCCAGCCTGTAGCATGTCCACAGGGCACACGAAAGGTTCAATAGTACAACTGCATGCCTGAGTAGCACTCAGTGCGTATGACACAAAGCTACTCGAGCAGAAATAGCAGGAAAGCCAAAGATAGTAGAAAGAGGATGTTGTCGAGAGTGGGATGTGGAGAAGCCAGAGAGTGTCGAGGCAAGTAAATTGGCATTGTGTAACGGGATAGCGCGCATATCTCGCTTTGCAGCCTTGATCCACTGTTACTATTCCGTGAATAGCAAGGCTTTTGTCTACCTCAGGTTCTCCCCCCACTCCCTACTCCGTCTGTGTGTCGTCGCCAGTCAATCAATATTAGATTGAACGCTCTGAATTTACACCTCTCAGCCATCATCTCATCTTGCTAACTAGAGTTTAACCTTTGTTGGATACATTACTCTTACCTTAAAAAAGCCCTGTTTCTTCTTGCCAATTAGCTCTGCCTGATCATAGCCAGGAGTGTAAAGGTGACGAAAGAGGTGTTATGTCATGTCTACAGGGCTCTAATAATTCTAATACCCGTATTTAGAAGGTCACAAACTTAAGTTTTGCATGCTCTAGCTACGAAAATATCCCGTTTATTAATATTGAATTCTACTTTGTGGAAATTCATTTATCGCGGTCGGGTCTGGAACCAATTAACAGCGATAAATGAGGGATGACTGTATTTGCTTTATTGGAATTTGATTTATAAATGGACAATAACAATAACAAACAATATTATTTAGACTCTAAAGGCCCCCTATTGTGCAAAAGGGACTTTTTAATGCTGTTATGTGTGGCCCAAACGTTTAGTGTTTATGAACACGTAATGGAAATACCTCAATCCTCTGACAGGCTTCGCTACACGTCTTAAAATCAGGAGTCCTGTCTGGAGTTCTGCCAACTAGCTGCCAGTCAGCTACAGACGTGGAAGCCGGAAGTTTGATCATTTTGTTTTTCTTCAGTGATGGGGCTAACCTAGCATGATGTTGCTGGTAAAATGTGAGTGTAATGTTAGCACTGTGGATCACGTAGCGATGCTAGTGTTGCCAGCGTTTGTGTCCTCCTGTCCCACTTTTTAAGTGGATAGTAATAATAAGTGCACAATAGCACTTACTTGAGGCACACACTCATGGACAAACACAGCTCATTAGCATTAAAGCTACAGACACACAAAACACAGTAGGGCTTACTAAAAGCACTTTTAGACTGTATTGGATAACACACTTCCAATACACTATTGTATTTACCTTTGACACTGCTTTTAAAATTGTTGAAATATACTATAATATATATATAATAAGGTGAACAAATGTCCCGTTTTCCCAGGACATGTCCTAATTTCATGTCCTGTCCTGGGTTTTTTTTTTTTTTTTTTAGAAAGTGATAAAAATGCCCTGGTTTTCATTGGCCCATTCAATTGACCGGCATTAGGGCACTCCGCTGCATGTACCGTAAGAGGCTGCCGTGTGGGAGGCTTTGTGATTTAGTGATGCCAAAAAGCCAAAGAAAAAGCAAAACCTTTTTAATTCTGACACTTTCCCAGTTGAAGTTTCGTAAAATGTGGGACGTCATGCACTACAGAGGTTCAAATACCGGTACCCATATTGTCGTGATTCTTCCTTTGGAATTTGTGTCTTTGATCATTGATAATATTTTGTAATTAACTATTTTTATCCACACAGGATGCATACTTAAAACTTATTGATATTATAAGGCATCTTTGAGTAAACTGCAAGTATAAAGGCGTTTACACGTGCACACACTGTGTCCCCACAGTGTTACGAAACTTTCCATGGCAATGAGTAAAGTGGTAGTAAACAAGTGTGAAGTACGTGTGAACTGGCAAGGTTGCCTGCCAGTGTGCACAGAAAAATTTTAAATGTTCAAAATTTGTGGCACGCATAATTTCCGTGAAGTAGTGGTGAATGCACCATAAACTCACCGCAACCTATGTGCAAACAATTCGGGCGGTGCACATCAAAGCGTGCCTCAGCGTGTCTCATTCACATGAATGGATTAACTTTTTCACCAACCTTCCTTGTGATTTTCTGTTAGTAAGTGACCAAAATGACCTAAAGAGGTGTCTTCTAGTCAGCAATTCCCTCTCCCACACTGTGAGCTGCCTCTTTTTTTGGTTTTGTTTATTGCCTCCTTCCTGCTTGTTGCACATTCTCTATCTGCAGCTGCGAGAAAATATAGACTTAACTTTCTTTTTGTCATGAGCTTCTTCTCTGAAGTTCAATATCTTGTTGGTCCCTTGCAAATAGAGAAATTAATAAAGATAGGGGTGATGCCTGCTGTTGCGTGGCGTCACGTGAGACATAGCGGGACACAGTGGGACCGAATAATGCCACAACTGCTTCACGGATGAGGGAAGTGGTGGTGCTAATGCATACCCGTGCAAGAACAATGCGCGTCGCGAGTACTGTTGTTGTGCACTAGACGTAAACAGTACTTGACAAGGTGTAAATAAGTAGTGCGGGAGCGTGGTCATTTCGTGGCAGTGCGCACCATTTGCACTCACGAATTGCGTGTGCAATTTAAGCGGAACAGAACACAACAGTGTGCAAACTAGTCATCACGCTTTTCAGATGTGCCATAAATAAATAAATAACTGACAGGTATTGCCACAGGACAATGCGGAGGCAAAATGCGTGCAAGTGTAAACACAGCTTATCATTTCAGTATCTCATCGCCGGGTTGAGTATCCTGGCTTTCGGTAACCAAAATATGGTCACCCTATAAAAAGGACAGATAAGATTGCGTTAATAAAATCTAAACACATTAGAACCCCTCTTTAGTTACAAAAAACATACCTTTATTAATAAGCTAGGAATAGAAATGAGTTTGGAAAGCCTACCATCAAGCACCCCTTGTGAATCATGTGAACCGTATCTTTATTTAAACAGTAAAGTATCCCAGCCTACATGCATCCTCCCAAAGAGACTGCTTAGTCATCTGTGGAGATGTCCAAAACAAGCCGGAACTTGACTTTCTATTGCCGCTCTCTTAACAGCAGGATTAGTAAATGTCATTGTTGAATATTTCCTGCCTTTCTGCGACCGCAGCCTCACTGGAGAAGCTCCGCTAGCAATGGACGGAAGACAAGGAACAGGAGCCCGCCATCTTTCTGTCTTCTGTCTTTTGTTTTGAAAGCATGTTTGTGTCCCACGTACAACAATACACAAGCGCATGCATTTGTAAAAGGTTTGGATCGATAGGGCTGATCTTATTAGGCGGTGACTGGCACATCAAACAACAAGAACAAGGCCTCTGCGAGAGCGCTCGGCTGCGGGCCAATCAGGTACGAGAAAACAGAAGTCTCTCTCTCGCTCTACTTCCCCCTGCTCCTCTCCGAAGGCTCCAGTTACATCATCACGTCATCTAGAAAATGAAGGCTCCCAAACGGTACAAAGTGCACACACGCACAACAGCAGTGATTAAGATCAGTTCCCATGGAAGACTATCTGTGGCGACGAAATGAAGAAATGACGCCTGTTGATTAACAATCACATTGAAAGTGCTCTCGCTCATAAAAGAGATGCGTTTCATTACGAGAGTCGTTCAAGCCATTGTAGCTCTACTATTTACATAAATCACCACACACGCACAAAACCCCAAATGTGTTGTGATTTAGGCCAGAGGGAGTTTGATTTAGATGCCTGTCTAATGGAAGCATGTGACATATTTCAACTGTCGTTCATATGTTGTTGATGAATGGATCCCGCTCCCGTACAGCTTCACTGACACGCAAGATTGATACGTGCGATATTCAACGCACGCTCAATGATGTCACGGCTACACTTAACACAAAGCGACTATCAGAAAAATAACGCTGCAAAACCGAAGACATCAAACTGAAAGATGGGATTAGCCTAAATGATAACAACATAACTCACTGGACACTTCAGTAGATATGATCTAATGAGATGTTACATACATAGGAGCTGTATCAAATAATACAACTCAGCAATCTACAACCACAATAATAAACATATTGTTAAATCAATAGCTTTTCTTACCTGGCCCATCAATCAAAAATGAACATTATTATCTTTTTAGACTTCTTTGGTTGGACGTACAAAAAGGGGTGGTTGTAGACCAGACAATGTGTGAGGCAAAATGTTACAACTTCATAAAAATGGCAGAAAGAGATAGCATATTTGTAAACTACGACAAAAAAAGAAAATGCTTTGCTGTGCATCTTAAAATAAAGCCAGGAGGCGCCCGTCGCACTACAGTACATGCAGAGATTGAAGGATTCGTTAGGATTCATAGGCGATGCCGGCTGGTTGAACAGGACAACTGAAACCAACGAAATGCAACAAAAACAAAAAATGCGTACCTGAGAGCAGCAAAGAGTATTTAAGGGTCATGTTTGCCGTGTCTGAAAAATGCATACATGTTGGCTGGTTTGCAACTACAGTATCAGTCAAGTTGGTTTGTCTTCAGCGAGTAGGCTATCTTAGCGTGATGCTGCTGTTAAAATGTAACTGTACTGTTAGTGCTGCAGCTCACATAGCTATACTAGAATAGCTGGAATCGAAAATAGTATTTCTTGTCCTTGTTTTCCTATTTTTGCCCAATTCTGGTGTACTATTGGTCAATGTTGTCTCGTTATGGGTCTTTTTCAGCTTGTTTTGTCTACTTTTTGACTTTTCTGTGAGATTTTTCCTCTGATTTTAAGTGATTTTTGAGCATTGGAATTGTTTTTGTCACTTTTTTCACCACCCTCATTATATATTGTTGCAATGTGTGCCAAATTTTGACACATTTGGATTTGCAAAACAGTTCTGCAGGTGTACCTGATATAGCCAGAGAGTCCAAATATTCCATAACTTGCTACCTGTTGAGTACACAAAGGCTGGGATTGTTTGCCTACACTCCAGCCTGGCTTTGACCATGCATCGCAATAAATGCCTAATAGGAAGCATGTGACTTGCCGCGTCGAGCATAATTGGAAGGAGCAAGAACATAACCCAAGTGATTTATGCCATTCTACACAGTGAAACGATACATGTGCGGTGCAGAGCCAGTCATAGTGATCCATTTAAAAAGTTGGATTGACTTAATACTAATGAAAGCAATGAAAGATAAAAAAGTCGGAAAAGAAAACAGGACAACCTCACCTTGGGAATTCCCGGTTGATCGAGCCAGTCGGCATAAACAGCACGGAGCGTTAGGCCCTTTCTGGAACACAATGGCACGAGTGTTAGTATTTTCCCCATTATCATGGCAATGACTGTTATGAGACACCCAATGAAAATAAGATATTTTTAGGTTAACGGCAGATTTGGGGTTTACACCAACACTTTAAACAAAACATTGGGCACACCCGCACACTGAGGCATGCCGAGACAATGAGTTCAATTTGAATGTATGCACGGTGGGTCAACAGGAGGCACGTGCAGCCAAAGGAAGGGATGAAGTCATACAACACACGCTGTGACCCTAATGCCTAATAAAAACACAAACGTGCATGCAAACATTCCAAGACAGTTTGCATTGTGCACACAAAGGATAATAGTAAATACAACATATTTCCACATCATTATTCCCAGCCCAGGCTTGAGGGGAATTCCACACTTGGCTTGGCTGAGTCATATACAGCACATTAATGTGTGTTGGTGAAGCCATAAAAGAAGCTATTTTATTTTATAATTTACTCTTTATGCTCTCTCAGTCACACACTTTTTGCCTTGAGTTGAGATTCAAATACAGTACAAATGCAAACGCATGCCTTTTACAACAATGTAAAACAATGATAACAAAAATACACCATACTCTCTCATTCAAAAGTGCTCCAAATTGTCAGACTTCAAGGGCATCAGCTCCCCTACAGGACACCCCACTGATTTTTAATTGACTTTAGGTCAAGAATCACTCCAAAACTTGAAATGATCTTCTGCTTGAAGCCATTATTTGTAGATTGATTTGGATGTATGCTTGGCATCGTCATACTGGAAGGTGAAATTCAGCTTTTGAGTTTTGAGGCAAAATTGACTGCTATTTGCTTATTTCTGCAATGGGAAAAAAGGAGCTCATACACAGTGATTTTATGCTACAGGGAGGGACCATTTCTCAGACAAACCCCGCAGGATTCTACTAATTCCTGAGTGGAAAGAAAAATCTCACAGGCGCAAATTAGTAGGTCCACCTTGAACAGCACCGGGTGTGAGGTTGTTTCTCACTGCTGGGCACTTAGAAATTCCAAGTGTTTGCTAAATATGCATTTTATTCTGGTTTAAACATCATCTTTGCAACAAAAATTGGCCCTAATGTTTAACGCAGTTGGAGGAGACATCTCTGTGCAATAGCCTGGCGGAGAACCTGGACGTTTCCGTCATCTCTGACGCCAGCAGCGGCCGTGGTGTCTCGTAATTGCAGGCTATGGGCTTAGCTTAACTAGCAGCTAAGTCTTCTTTGAAGTTTTTTCATAGACTCATGCTAGCGGGGGAGGGAGGACAGATGCAATCCTGCTTGTGGGTTTTCCATCCTCAAAATGTGAAAGCTCATGGAGATGGAGAATAGTGGGTTACCGGCAGGCTTTCAGAGATTGTGAGTGTTTCAAGTTACTGTATATCCTCAAATAGTTGCCTCATCTCTAATACGTACCACGCCTCAATAATTCTCGTCCACTTAAACAAACAAATGCTTCACCTCAAATGGAAATAAATGTTGCCACTCAGTAGCTTGATTGTGAAAACCAAATGTTGGCAGCTCTGGCTACAGCTCACTTCAGTACTCCACATCCCGATTTGGTTAGCGGTGGTTAGTGTGTAGGCAGGGTACCAATATCTGCATGAGCTCCGTAAGTAGCGTGACATACGAGCAGTACAGTACATAACTCGCTAACTGTGGATTTAGCAACAAAACCAAAAACACAACATAAAAAGTCGACAGAGATGTCTTCAAACTCTCTCTCCACTGTAACCACTGTATTTTTTCTTATGAAATTGAGCTGTTGTTTTCCTCCCATTCTGGAGTCGTCCTTCCACTCTGTTGTCGATTTAAAAAATGCGTCTTGATTCTTTAGACAAGGCAGACTTAGACACTTTAGAAAATAAATGTTAATAATACAACATGTGAAAAAGAAACTACACATAGACTTTGGCGTCCAGCAAGTTCAAACGCCAATAGGCCTGACCTCGCCTTACCATCTGCTTCGGCTACGCTGTTCAGGCAGGTGCGTTCATCATATGAGACGGTGCGGAAACTTAAATAGGGAACAATTCGTTCCGCCTCCAACTGCACTGATTGCATTACTAATAGGAATCACGAATAAAAGGACACAGAAATAGAAAGAACTAGTGAGGCATTCTATTCCCACTGTAACACAGAAGTAATGCAGCATTTCTAGCTCCAACCTTACACAAGCATTTGTACACACCTCAAATGAACGCCTCACATCAAATAAACACCTAGTGATCTCTGCAATTGAGTGAATAAAGCCCTCTGCTACTATTTGACAAAATTTCACCATTTGAGCACATTTTTAAACACAAACTTGTCATATACAGTACGTTATATTTAAAGGCACTGTATGCAACATAATGTGCGTTGCAGAGGTGAGACACTGTCCCTCTCTTGATGGTGGGCTCTTCACCAGCAGATTTTTTTTTTCCTTGGCAAAGACCTGCGACCCACTGAAAACGGCTCTGCAACCCACCGTTCTATACTAGTGGTTCCTTCTTCAGGACATTCCAAATAGTTGCATTGGCTATGACCAATGTTCTGTGGTTCTGATGGTTTTCCATCTTTTCTGAGATTCACAGATCTCTGGTTTTCTTGTTGTTTTCACCTCTAAATGCAGCTTTCACAGGCAAAACCTATCCTACCCAATCTGAAAGTGAGCGTAGACATTCAGTGTCATTATTAACTGAATTAGTAATGTAATCGGGCACACCAGGGCAACAAAACACACCTGTCGGTCACATGTTCCAATACTTTTGCTCACATGATAAATGGGTGGGTTCAAATAAAAGGCAGTATCTTCCAAGGTGTGCATCCAATCCAGATGTAAATACAGTCGTCCCTCGCTACATTGCGTTGACTATGCCCCATTATTAGTCCAAAAATAAGCATATTTTTTGTCTAAATTAAGCATTTTCAAACATGAAAATAGCTAAATGAGCTAAAGTACAAATACAGCATAAGCCATTAAAGGAAAACTGCCCTTTTTTTAAAGTAACTTTTGCCCATCATCCACAATCCTTATGTGAAACATGAACACACATCTTTCTCTTTTCTGTGCATTCTAAAGATTAAACAGCTAAAATGAGGAAGCTAAGAATGCACGTAATGGGACACACCTATTCCACCTATAAAGTCTTCTGAAAAAAACTCCAAAAAGTGGCAACAGTGCTCCATTTACATAATGTGGCCTGCATATTAACCAACCTACAGCGACATTGTTATTATTATTGTGATTAACATTGTTATGCCGAAGAAATACTTCAACACACACCTCGCTAACAACGCCTCAGGGCACTACCGAAAGGTAAGGCTACATACTGGAGCTGCTGCCACTGCAGCTGTGTTTTTATTTTTCAGTTTGGAAAAATTACCACTAGGTGTAGCATTCACTGTTATTTAGCTACGTGAAATCAATGCGCCCAAGAAGGAAATTCCAGTAATGCTTAAAATGACCAAAATCTGGCAAAATACTATAAGTATTACATGTTATCCTGGTCACAGCAAGGATATAAAACCATAAAACCTTGCTGAAGGTTTTTGGAGGTGTTTTTATAGCGAGCTTTGTAGGCGGAATAGGTGTGTCCCATTATGTGCATTAATTAGCTGCCTCTTTTTAACAGTTTTAATATCTTTAGAACGTACAGAAATAAGATTACTAACAGTTTTTGTCAATCTGTTCACTATTATAGGTAATAGTTTCATTACCACTGTTACCACTAATAAGTATAAGTCTTTCGATACAGTATTGTCACTGTGGCTGTTATTTAGTTATTTCCATTATGGTTTTTATGACCGTTATAGACATCTGCTGATGTAGTCTTGTTGTTTGTTTCTGATGCTTTGTTGTTGTTGTTGTGATTGTTGTTGTTGCTGGTGTTGTTGTCTCTCTGTATTGTCCTCCCTCTTGTCCCCGCAGTCTCCCCTCTGTCTTCTTTTCTCTTCTTCTCTATCCCCTCCTGCTCCAGTCCAGCCACTCCAGATTTGCATAACAATAAACATCAAATAAAGTCAAATAAAATCGATGGTGGAGTATGTTACACTTTTCCCTGGCAGAGAAAATCTCTTTAGCATCTAAGGGCACCTAGATCAACACTATTATCTGCCCAAATGGCTGGACAGAACAAAAAAAAAAACCCAAAAAACTCAACTCTGAACCTCCGATGTCACTTCCTATCCTACATCGATTCTGCTCCCCTACAAGGTAAACTCGTATTTCATGTCTAGATGGCTGTAATAATGTTTAAAAAGATATTTAGAAGATGGTAAACATGTTTTCAATGCCATAACTACCAAAATATTCCATTAATTAAGAAGGAATCCTACTTCACAAAAATTCAGTTTTCACGGCCGCGTCTGAAACCAATTAACAGCGATAACCGAGGCATTGCTGTACCTGGAAATGAAAGCTGAACTGTTGCTCTCTGGTCTCGCATTCATCTTTTGATGTCAAATCTGTTTTCAGTCTACAGCAAAAATAAAGAAATTGACCCCACTTTTCCAAAACGTATGGAAGGCACTGTATGTCTCAAATAGTTTTCATGCTATGAATAAGCAGTGATTGCATTAATCAACACCGATTGAACAGAAAGATTGCATCACTAAAAAATAATCTATGATTTATTATATTGTGACACCCCCCCCTTCATATTTATGTGCCGCTCTTCTTTTTTTTTATGTTTGACTGGTTTAGTGGCGTGCACCGCAAGGAACGTCTATAACATCAAGTGGCGGCAGCAAGTGCACACTCACATCCCCCAAGCTCGCTGTTCTCACGGGCTGTTTACTGGAAGAGGCATCAGACCCAAATATTGACCATCCTCAACTTCCTCTGTTTAATTCAATCAATCTCTGCTCGTCAGCCAGAGCACTCCACATGGGGGAGAAAACAAAACAGGGGCGAGAGTATGGCCAGACGTGTGCTGACGGCTGGCAAAGAGAGAAGAACAAGCGGTAGCAGACGGACGCAAGAAAGCGGGGCAGACATGTAGAAAGACAGAGAGAGAGCTAGACGGGAAGAGGTTAATGAGGCAATCATGAGAAATAGAGAATTGAGTGATTAAGCCAGCGCCCAAAAGGAGGCAGAAAATTAGAGAGGAGGAGAGCGGGAGGAGCGCTTGTCCTTTTACACTTCAGTTAATACTAGAGTGGATGAGACTTCTGCTTACAAAGATTGATGTTGGGGGGGCTCAGCTCCCACACAACCAGCCTTCATCATGCTTAATCAATGAGAATCAAGGCTAAATCCACCCCAGACTCTCCTGACATCAAGTTCGACTAAAAATCATAACTTATAAGTGGGAAAAGTTGGAAAAACTGAATGTATCACTCTTAAAAGGACACACGGTAGGCACGCTTAACACAAGAGCAGGATCAGAAATTCTGCCTTTACTGTAGACAGATACTTCATTAATTTCCAAGAGAAATTCACATTTCCAGCAGCACTGCAAAAATGTCACAATGATCTTAATCACAAAATAAAACAACCAAGGCATGACATGAGAGATAAGAAAAATAAGAAAATAGGATAAGAATAAATTTAATAAATATGGAACAGACCATGTCAAATTTCATGTCAAATACATAATAAATAATAATACATAATAATGCTAATAATAAATAATAAGGTAATAAGACCAGCCCTGTGTGTGATTTCATCGCTCCCCCTCTGTTGTGTTGAAAAGCTGCATGGCGTCGGGGAGGAATGATCTGCTCAGTCTTTCGGTGGAGCACGACAGTGATAGTAATCTGCCACTGAAACTGCTCTTCTGTTGGGAGATGATGCTATGCATTGGATGATGCTGGTTGTCCATGATTTTCGATAATACTGCTTAGTTTGGATGATCCATATCACAGAAGTACTAATTTACCAATATGTTCATTACTGTGGTTGTAGTTTGTACTAATGGCATATTATTAAGTGGGGTTTCTCACATTTTGGGCCTTTAATCATGTTAGAAACACCTCTCTTTAGTAGTAGTAGTAGTGTGATGTATAATATAATATACTACCTGTATATGTGGTACAGTAGTATAAGTATTAAAGTAAATGGAGTCAACCACACTACGAACGTATTATATTATTATATACATTTTATTTTATTTGACCTTACTTTACTTGACATTATTTAAAAGGCAAGGTACATAAGATCAGGACCTAAAATATGTCACTGGTTGGTTTTTATTGGGCTGCTTAAAAATGCTGCAAGCTACTTTAGTAATGATCAAGCAGGCACCGTTTCCTGGCAAATTCGTACTTGTTGTAATAAACTCTTGTGTTCTTTATTATTAACTTATATGTATATTGTTAAGGTTACGGCAATGCATTATGTAGTTTAGAAAATCACCACAATCAATTATTAATGAACCTACACAAATACTTGATGTAGAGTACATACCTTGCAAGGTCAGGGAAGGTACTCAGCAGCATTTGCAGGAAATCCTGGCGAAAACATGATGGATTGAAATGGAGGCATTTGGGGAAGTGTGGAAGAGGGGAGAGAATTAAAGGTGTCCAAGATCTTAGTTAAAAGCGCATCATGTCGAACAGTGTTTATATTGCATCCAGTGTTTAGCGGGAAGCCAACATCAGCCAGGTGGAACATATCACATTCACACACACACACACACACACACACACACACACAGACATGCAGGTGTGGTTGCTCAGCTCCAAGACACAAGTAGAATAAACACATTTGGCAAAGCTCATGATGTACGGCCATCAGCACTTGCATGCATGTAACACAGTGGCAGCCAAGCTGAGAGAGCGTCAGCCTCCAATTAATTTATGGAAATAACATGGCGCCGGAGAGGACGGGTCACATTAAACGGTTCAAACTGAGCTCGGATTTGATTAACAAGCGAGCTACCGTGGAGAGTCCCCTATTAGGTTGATCAAGTGCAAATTGGCTCCTTAAACCTGCAGTCATGTGACAAAAATGACAGCATCGCTTTTGTGGCACCCCCTATGGTTTTTGGTCTAAATGCTTTGCAAGACGTGCTAGCATGCATCTAATACAGATAGTTTCATAATCACTAGAAAAATGGTTAATTAGTTACTAGGTGACGGGCCAGACCAAGGATTAAGAAATCCTGCTAAAGTTGTCAGTCCTCTAAAGGTGAGTACCAAATCTGGTGGTGACTCGGCTAAACACCCTAAAGTTACAGTGGTGTTTTGTTGAGAGTGTTGCGCTGTTTGAGAAATTTCAAGTTAGTCCGACTAACAGGGTTTAATAACAGCATCACCATGTGGTGTATTTGTCAGAAAAATAATATCACACACATGACACAGAAGGGTGCATGTTTTGACACACTTTTGCCCTTCAGGAGTTAGCTTACACAAACACATACAGTCACATGGTATGTCCTAATTTTTTTATGTGACTGTATGTAGAGCCTCACCTGAGACAAAATGAGTTGGCCGTGGTATTTCTTCACAAATAATCTGAAGAACTTGATGAATGGTTGCTCTCCTACTTGACTGGCCAAGAACCTGAGGAGGAAGTAGCCCTGTAAAGAATAGGACAGGGAAATAACAACACGTCTTTAATGTCATTGTACGGACCGCACGGGCTTGTTAATATGTTCTCAGAGGAAATTTAGAAGGAAATTAGACAGGTTGCAAGCGTCACAAACCCATGAAATGACACACTGCAAGGAAAACAGACACAAACATAGCAGACATGTCATGGAGATGGTATGCAGTATTCTGCTACCTGTAAAAAGTGTCTTTTTCTCATTTATTCATCTTTTTTTGGAGGTAGCTGTAATAAAGATAGGATGGTGCCTGTGTGAAAGGCATTACTTTTTGCATAAAATCCTGCTAAACTCTTGTGAGATTACTTTTTTTCGCCCATCTTGCAAAGGGGAGGACTCATGGGAGAGGAATCAGGGTTTGAACCCAGTAACCTCTGTACCCACGGATCCACTATACTAGCCAACAGTTCTTGCACCCCATCTGTAATTCAGACTTGTATATGCCAAGAGGACAAACTCTCTAGTATCATGACAAGGAGTGATGTTGTGCAGCTTCATACATATTGTTGAATTATTTTGCATACCCTTTAGTCCAGCTAGTTTTTACTTCAGCATTCAAGTGTCTCACCTTGAGGTAGTGGACTTGCAAGAAGGACTTGTCAGGGTTGAGTGCATGTTTAACTGTGGAAGAGCCAGACTCGCTGACCTGGCCTGTTTTCTCCATGTTAGGTCTACCGAAGGACAAATAAGAACAGACAAACAATTCAATACACAATAGAGATTCACAAAGAAGTACAACACAACTACAACAGGCAAGATATGGGCTACGGCATACTCCAGAGTTGCACTGTTTAAAAATAAAAATACAATGTCAGCAGCACTAAATTCAGCGACTCAGCTTGTCTTCTCGGTGGTTAACACCGTGCTGCCATGCTCTGCCCGAGGCAGGCTGCAGATTCATAATAGCACGCCAATACAGTGTTTATATGACCTCATAGCATTGCACTGCTTGCATTTTACTGCCCCGTGACTCACCAGGGGAACATATAACAAGAAAGCCTCTGTGTGCACGCACAGGAAAGGCCGGTTGTGGGCTTCCCTGTCATACAGATACAAATCAGCCCTGGACCTACCGTTTAAATATATAAATAAAAACATAAAGAACACCTCCAAACCCGATAAATCCCAGCCTAACAGGTGAGTGACGTGGGACGCTGTGCAATGATAGTTGCAGTTAGCCTGTATTGATCCGGCTGAGCAGATTAACTCAGTGTGCCAATAGGAAGGCCTTGAAGGATCGCCCTGCTGCCAAATCGATGCGGCAGGCGCCTGGCCCACCAATCAATACGCCCCCTCATCACCAGCGAGCACTTTTCCGCCTCATGACAGGGATGTCAAATAAACACGCACACAGACGGGGGAGGCCGAAAACCCGTGCCCAGATCCACACAGAAAGCCTGACCTAACTGAATGATGGGAATCTGGAGGAAGATCCTTGAAATATGAATTTACAATTACAGATGAATTAACTAACCCATTGATATGATGAAATAATGTGGTGGTGGTTTATTTGTTCCTAGAACACACACAGAACGATGAACAACTCATATCTGTCTCCTTCCTTCCTCTAATAAGCACAGTGCACAGATGGCTGGTGAGGTGTTCAGGCACACTGCGTATTTCTGAATGTTAAAGGAATTAAATATGGCTGCAAGTTCCAAGTGCCAGAATGTTGACAGGGAATGTAAGTGATTAAATTCAAGGCAGAATTCATAGCAAAGTAAGAAGGTTGTGTCTGTTACAGGACTGTAATGTAAAGGTAGGCTTGGGGGAACGGTTAAAGAGGGACACATACAGAAAGTAAACAGGGCCGGTGTGTGAAATGATTCGACCTGCTGCTGAAGCTTACAATGAAGTTCAAGTGAGCAAGTATACTACTCTAACTGTAACTCTAACTGTCCACTCTTTAAATGTAAGTTTTTAACGGACTAGAGTGAAACAGACTCCGCGTGGCTCCGCCGTCTACTTCCTCCACTCGTCACCGTGTTCATCAACAACAGTATTCAGGGAAGATAAAAAGCAATGTTAAATGTTCATTTATCCATTTAATTCATCATTTATATCTGTTTCCCTTTCTTTTCTGCATGTAAAAGTATAGTTATTCTCTATGAAATGTGTTTTGTGTTGATATTTTTGTGTGTCTGGGCAGATTAATAGTAGTTACATTATTTCTTATGGGAAAGATTGATTGTCGGACCTTTGGAACAAATTAATGATGAAAGGTTCCACTGTATTCTGTAGGCCGTTATGGCAGTATACTAATCAGGACTTCCATCTCTACTGGTTGTCAGAAGTGAAATACAGTATATCATGCATCTTTTTCTGCAAGGCATAACAATCACACAACATGACCTCATCGGTACGATCCTTCAAAAACTTACCAATATAAAAAAAATTACAAACTGATTCTATATCCCTTCAATTAAGGTTTCTTCTGCAGCTCGTTTATGCAGAAAACTAATTGGGCCTTGGGCGTCTACTGGTTACTGCCAAAGTGGAATATATTATGCTTCTGGTACCTACAGTTCAGTACAGATACACAACATAACTGGTCAGATTTGACGTGATCATCATTATTTAAAAACAAATTGTCCAATTGATTTGTTATTCTTTCATTTTTAATTTCTTCTGCAGCACATTCGTCAAACTAATAGTTGGGGAGCTACGCCTCTGTTGATTCAAGACATAGCCATTACACAACACACCTCATTGATACTATTCAAATATTCAACATACAATAAGAAAGTGAGTTCTCCCAGGCTCAACCTTGTATCAGATCACTTTTGGTCATATCGCTGTCCCAGAATGCTGCACAGGAAGGTGAAGTCACATGAAGTCAATTAAGGCTATGGGCGAGCGAAGGAGGAAGAGTGTGAGAAATCGAGGACGGCAGATAGATAGGAATGTTTGGTTTGCTCGATGGACTGAGGGAGAGAGGAAGTCATCAGCTTCCTGGAATTTCTAAATTTGACTGGACACTCTTGCAAGGGACTTTCATCATGCATCCGAGGGCGGTCTACTCCTTGTGTGCGTTTGCGTCTGCCATATAAATGACACTGAGTGACCTGATTTGGGTTAAAAAAACAAAACATCTAGGAATATCTCAGTCATGATGGCGGAGTGGACTAAAATGGAGTCATCATGTCAACTTTTTCCCTTATAACAAAATAGTAACCTGGTACATGTGAAACACAGGAAGTGAACAAACTAGCAGTAACTGAGGAAAGGATTAAACAAGTTCTACTTCTTTCTACTCCTTTTCAGACATATCAAGTGTAAAAGTAGTGTTCCTCAATGTAACTTTGTTAAGCATGTTCTGAATAAACAAGCCATTACCATCGGAGTTCTATCTTGCTCTCTGTCCACTTGCATAGCCTTGGTTAGGGCCGATGATTTCTGCGTTAACGCAATCGCCGACAGAATCGCAGAATTGGCCACTAAAAATGGAATCTACTGTTAAATGCGGAATCTCGTGGAAATGGTGAAATTGTGAATTCAATTCTGCCATTGTGAGGAGAAGGAATGTTTGTGTGGGCAAGTGTTTTCCCGGCAGACTGCCTCCAACCCGCCCCCTCCCAAACTGAACATGTCGAAACGGTGACCTGAAACACCGGCAAAAGATGGCCTAAAATCTCATCTCTTACAGAGCGTGAATGGAAACCAGCTGGGTTAGCTTAGCTTAGCGGAGCATGCTAGTGGGGCTGTGTGTGTGCGGCTCAAGTTGCATAAGTGTGTTTACACTGTGTTGTGTTTTCCCGCTTGTTAATGTAACCGACGGTTGGACGATGCCCGCTGACGTCATGCGAGTTCTGAGTAAAATAAGGACAAGAGGCACATTTATTTTGGTACCCGGATCATCTTAACCGTCAACATTCTCAACACACACAACACACTTCCGGCCTTCAAAATAAGAGCAAAGTTCACCACATCCTGTCTAATTGTGTAAACAAAATAAGGGTGTCATAAAAAACATCTTACGTTAATAACTCAATCTCGCAACCCTAGTGAGGATAAGCGGCATAGAAGATGGATGGATGGATGGATGAATGGATGGATGGATAATACCTCAATGGGAATTGCACAGGTAACTATGTCTTCCTTAACCACAAGCACGGGCATTGCGGTTTGTAGATGTGTGCAGAGGATGACATCCCATTAGAAAAAAAATCGCTTTCTGAAATACTGGGCAAATTTGGCTAATGATGCACTGCACTAATAAATGTAAGGATTGTTTGCATTTAATTAAGAGACAATTTATTTACTGTCATAAAAGTACACACTCCGTGCTAGTAAATTCTGAAAAATTAAAATGGAAAAAATGGAATGTGGAAAGAAATACCACGTATTGTGGGAAATAAATAAAAGAGATTTCATAGGGCCCTACTTAGTGCTGACACACGTCTGCTGCTGCTGATAAGATGAAACACACCTTTTGCGGGCAGCGGGACGTGGACTATCCATGGGAAATCATACAGTATGTGTGAGTGGAATTTCAAAGTAAAACGTGTGTCAGGCTGCACCGCTAAGGAATGTGACACAAACACTGACAGCACCTGTGTTTTTACAACAAAAACTACGTCTTGCTACCATGTCAGACACACCAGCGGTGTAGCGTGGCGAGGAAAAATGTTTATCCATCACTGGCATGTTACACAAAGGATCTCTGCCCTTCCCACTGTCCCGATCTGGGATGCATGGATGTGTAAATCCCTGTCTCTCTTTGTCTGAAATGATTTAGAGGCACTTTAAGAGGAATCGCTACTCGCTGCCTTGGAGAATCACACAATAGCTCCATGTATTTTAGAATAAATGGCTCTCTTATCTGCCTCGTAGGCCGTATGTGCAAGAGGGTGGGTGTTTGTTGATTTGTGTGTGTGTGTGTGTGTATGTGTAGCCAGGCGTACACCTGGGTGTGTCTGAGATTGAGAGAGCGAGTGAAAGCGCGGGAGGAGATCAGGAGCTATTACTGACAGAACTTAATGTCAAAGGGACACACACCAACACACACACACGGGAGGTTTATAGCACCGCAAGCCATATCCTGACAAATTACACTGGGTTGACTGTGGAAACCGGATAAGGTAGAGCAGCGCTCCCAGCAGCCCAGTAAATCAGCAGGGAGAATGGTGTCTGGCTCTGGCCACCCTAAATATAACTCATCTGAAAGGGACTGATAAACGCTGGCCACTGGGTCCGTGGCTGGATGAGCGGTTGTCGATTGTGACCCACTGAACTTGGACAGCACAACCTGACATTTAGCCTTTTTGTGAGCGTAAAAAAAAAAACAAACTGCTGGTGGATCTGTCTGTGCTTCCCATTCTTTCCCCCTCATGGCGTTCTGTCTAGCCACTGTTTGTTGGCGTCCTGTTACCAGAGCAGTTGTGATGCTGACACAGTGAATGGCAAGAAGGCACTAGAGGCAAAATCAATGGGTTGCAGACAACTCCAGACCCTTCCTATAACCCTTGTCTTGGAGCCATGGTTCAGGCTATGAGTAGGTGAAGTTACTCACACAATGCAAATAATGTATAGAAGTGCAGCTACAGGACACCTACATAATGGTAACGCCCACTATTATTCTTTAGCTTTAGCACTTTAGCTGAAAAAAGTGGAAAGAAGAAGTTTATTTTTATATTGATTACACAATATATTCTATGTATATGACAAAATGTTCCATTTTGAAAATGGTTCATATTTATTATACTGTATACTAATATACTGTATGACATTAGATTAAAGTTAAAGTACTTTACCCAAGTAATATTCATGCTCACGACGAGCTAGGAGCGTGTTTTTTCTTCATGACATCACGAAAACCCACAAGTTCAAAAGTGACTGAGTGTAACCCGCCTGCTACAGCCAGCCTCTCGTTCCGCCCTGGGATCAAACTATGGTCCGCAGAATGACAGTCAAGAGCCCTAGCCGTCAAGCTAAAAGCCAGGACTGTTAACTAGACGTCCAGTGCGACTCTTAAGGTTTAGGGATTGATGTTTACAAACGTACCTCTTCTCTCGAAAGTGGAGGAATGAAGTAAGGGATAGACAAATTTTTCTCACATTTTGCGGTCATAAACAAGCTCTAAGGACACATATTACTGTTAGAAAGTCATTAACACATTCTGCACAACAGGGGATCTTTAAAATTAGGCGAGGGTATGAAAAGTTATGGTCTAAAGCAGGGGTCACCAACGTTTTTCCTTGTGAGAGCTACTTTTACAAAATGAAAATGGTCAAGAGGTACTCATTTTTGTAACATTTATTTTCAGAGCTTATTTTAAACCCAAACAAAGCGAATATGCTTGTTTTACCAGAACATTAACAAAATGCTGGTGTCCACAACTCACATTTTGTATTTCAGAATGCATTTCTTTCTACTGTTCTTTCATTATTAAATGAAAACCTGAATGAAAAGCAGGCTTGCGGGCACCAGGTTGGTGACCCCTGGTCTAAACTATGCGCTTCCACATACGGCACACGGTTAAATCCATAACGTGGTTTTGCTATGCTATATGAAAATTAACTTTCCCAGCAGCCATGTCAGCACCTACAAGGGGTGCCACAAGACACGAGACGGAATGATACACGATGCTGGGTCTGTGAGAGACAAGACGAGATTTTAACATTACTTTTAAGAAAAGTACAATGAAAAAATGAATGACAATATAATGCAGGGCTCAATCTGTTCATGCCGTTGTTCAATGGAACAAACGTGCCAATGTGCTGAAACCAATGCACAGAGTGAACTTTCTTTCTGCCTTTTTGGAGGCGGGAGATGAGGAATGCACATGGCAGTATATATATATATATATATATATATATATATATATATATATATATATATATATATATATATATGAAGGCCGGCAAAATTATTTTCTTCATTTTCATGTGATTCATTTATTTACTTATTTTGGTCCCAGGCCGAGTGCCCATGAGACATTTTTTTCTTAACAAGAAATCTTGTCACGTTTTAATCTCGAGAGATTTTGTGACACCCATAGCAACTACATTAGTCAAAGTCTAACATAAGAAAACATTGCAATACAAAAGAATGGCAAGTATGCACGAGTACATCTCTCATGTTGCTTTGGTGCTGTTGATTCAAGCCTGTCAGGTGCAGAGAAACCTAATCCTGATCCTGCTAATCACCCTGAGTGTCTGCCACATAGGGGAGGACCCTCATGAAGACTACCAGACAGCCCACATGCTCTACATTTAACCCTTCAACAATTCTCAACCTCTCAACTCAAAAAGCAAGTGTAGTAGTTTCATAGAGTATTGTATGATTTCCTTGCCATCTAGTTAAAGTTGTATTAGTGAAACACTGTTGAACAGGGAGTAAAATTGACTGATTAAACCAGTCAAGTATTTTTCATTATGTTACGACAGCAGATTATTTGATAAGTGACAAATTTGAAGTGCAATAAAATCAATAAGAAGCTGCCATGTTGGTGCACACTGTATCGCTTATAGTAATTACAAATGTCAAAAGCATAACATGCTGCAAGAGGAGGTTACAATGCTGCCATGTTTGACTGGTTAACGCTTGGCTGTAATTTTCCCTCTTACAATCCCACTGATGGGACAGTGATTCCACCCTTGGATAAAACAAATAGGGCGTGGGTGTCACAATGTCACACTAACTGACAGTGTGTTGCCTGTGCTGAGCTTCTCTAAAAAGACCCGACAGTTACACCTCACCTGCATAATGTACTGTTGCCACACCTGCCTGCCACACCTGCAGCCATGGAATGCTTTTACGCTCACACGTGTGTACGTGTGTGTGCGAGCACATGAATGGAGAAGACAAGAATGTGAAGCGGTTGTGTGGCAGGGACTTTCAGTGGAAATTAACGGTGGAATGCAAGTGAGGCAAAAAGGAGTGCACTACTTGGCTGTGGCCAGCAGAGGCATTGTTGATTCAGTCTCAACGAGTTTGCTGTCTAAGAACGTCATGACGTCAACTGCGTGGAAAGTAGAACTACAGTACATCCACGTAACTCCTTTGGCCAAAATTATTCTACTCAGTATGACATGGAAACAGGAGTACAAAACATTTGAGATATTTATGGCCCCTCAGACTGTTCTCCAGCCCTGCTCAACAACAATAAGCAATGGGAATTTGGGGGTATGTAACTTGCTTACAAAAGGGAAACTGTAGGGTTTTCTCAATGCAGACGGTTGGACCAGAGAGAGACACACCTGAGGATCTGAAGCTCCTGTCCTGAATTCTGCAACTCGTCAGAGAGTCTTCTCCAGCGTAGGAGCGCCTTCAAGTTGGACTGTTCCGCTGTTTCCTGCACAGGCAGCTGGATGGAGAGATGTGGACACATAAATGGGACATAGCCAGAAGACAACCAGCTGTTTTGTCACAATAAAGTGGAACCTTTCAGGTCCAATATCGCTAAAGTTGTACATAATTTGACCCTACTTTTCTGGAAAAATACACCTATAAATCCATATAAAACAACAGACATTCAGTGAGGATTAAGGTGTGTTTTGGATTTATTGAGGCCTTTTTTTTAGTATGTGAAGTAAGCACACTTCTCTTTACACTTAATAAATGTTATAAGGTAAGATTCACTTGGAGCATACAGTATGTGAAGCAAAACTGTCACGTCTTAGTCACTGACTTCTTTTTACACTTGTAAGGCAGGAGTGTTCCTGTGCGGTTGATATAGGTTTTATGATGGCAATAATTTGACCTTGGAGCTGATTATTCCTACCGCCCTTATTCCCTATGTGGTTCTCAATTATTTTCTGTCATGCCCCCACAGGGGACAGAAATGTTTTCACGCCCCCCCTATTTATTTACCTGTACTGTACAGACTGAACTTGTAACTGAAACCAGGAAAATGCAACAGAATTGAGAGCTGTGAAGCATACTAAAGACTAAAGAGATGATCATTGACCCAAGAACAAGGGAAAAGGAGCCGCATAGACCCCTGTTTATTGACTGAGGTGGAGAGGGTGAAAACCTTCAAGTTCCTTGGCATACACATCAGTGAGGACCTCACCTGGTCTCACAACACCCAACAAATTATGAAGAAGTCCCAAAGGAGACTGTACTTCCTGAGAAGACTGAGGAAATTTGGCATGTCCACCAAAATCCTTAGTTGCTTCGACAGATGCACCATCGAAAGTGTCCTTACCGCCTCCATCACTGTTTGGTACGGTAACTGTACAACACGTGATAGGAAGGCACTCCAGCGGGTGATCAAGACCTCACAGAACATTGTTGGGGCAGCCCTCCCCTCACTGCAAGACATTTATAAAACTAGAGTCCTGCAAAGAACACACAACCTCATCAAGGAGAGCACACATCCACAACACTCATTATTCACACTCCTACCGTCAGGCAGACGCTACAGGAGTTTGAAGTCCAGGACCAGAAAGCTGGCAAACAGCTTTTACCCACAGGCCATCAGGCTTCTCAACGAAGCACTCACACACGCCGCACGCAACACACGCACACACTCATAGCACTTTATTTATTTACTTATTTATTTATTCATTTATTTGTATTATTTATCTGTATTAATGTCTCTTCTGTTGTTGTTGCTTAATTTATTGGTATTTATGTTTCTTATGTTCTTATTCTTTCTCTTGTGTTTTCTTTCTTTTCTTGGGAGAATGAACAGAATAAGAATTTCATTGCATAGTATAACTGCCTGTTTTACTATGCACATGACAATAAAACTCTTGAATCTTGAATCTTGAATACGAGCGTATTCAAGACTCAAACTGCATGTTGACTGCGATAAATGTGTACATGTTGGCAGGTCTGCACTAACATTGAAAGTACTCCCTGCCTCTCACGCAACCCCTGGCAGTTCGCCGCACTCTCCCAGGGTGGCCCGCCCCACTTTTTGAGAAGCACTGCCCTATGGGATCAATTGTTTCATAATCCAAACAAATCAGAAGTCAAACAGTATCTTATAACATGCAGATATTTGCTCTCATTGTTTCTGTGTGTCTCAGAAAACAACTTATCTCGACATTACTTGTCAGACCACACATGCACACATTTACCCCGCCTTGACCCCTCTGGTATCCAGTTGAACCCACGTGGGAATACACTGGCTTATTGTCTTCAGCTGCTGATGTTTTGATCATGTGACTGCAAGTCTAAGGGGTGAAGGAGGCGTGTTTGCACGACAACAATAATGGGAAACTTCTGTGTGCAGTTTTGTCACCCTTAGCAGTATCTTTGGATTTGTTTCATCCAGTGCTGCAATTTAACTCCACTATCTTGTGTTCTTCTAGAAGTGCTGGATAATTAAGTTATATGAAATAGCAGCAGTAAACTCCAATAACAGCACAGCAATTTCAGTGTCCCGTACTTGCTGTGCTTGGGCCCAGATAATATCCTCCAGGTAGGTCGCGAAACCCTCGCTGATCCATTCCTCTGTCCAGTCTCTGGCACCGATAACCAGGCCAAACCAAGAGTGGGCAATCTCGTGGCACAGCCTGGACCCACACAAAGACCGGTTGTTTATTCCCGAAGACGAGCTCCCGACATGCAGCACGCTCTGAGACAGGAAAATGATATGGGGGCTGGAGGAAAGAAAGGTTGGAAGAAAAGCGAGTCAGAGTTATAAATTACATGTAACTATGATATTAAGTAAATGGTCAGAAAACAAATTTGTCATCACGAGGATTTAGCTGAAAATTCAGCAAAAGTACAGATAGTATCATACACTGTATACAGGGTGGGCCTATAAAATGTTACCACTTTTTAATCATACACAAGTTTTTGAAACGAGAACTTATTCAAAAATTGTATTTACTGATTTGTCACAGAAACATCAAATTAACATTTGATACCAAATGTTTCCCACATTGTCTCTTGTTTTCTACACAGTTCAATAATTGATGACATGTTCAATCCACGCTCCTCTTCCTTGGATTACAGCTGCAACACGCACATTGAAGTTTGTGATGACATTGCCACGCATCTCAAGAGGGTTTCTCTGAATTTCCTGACAGATGTTGGTCTTCAGGTCCTCATGGTCTGTGGGTTGTTGCACTACACTCTCTCCTTCAGGTATCCCCACAGAATGTGTGGTAATATCATCACAAACTTCAATGTGCGTGTTTCAGCTGGAATCCACAGAAGAGGAGCGTGGATTGAACATGTCATCAATTTTTGAACTGTGTAGAAAACAAGAGACAAAGTGGGAAACCTTTGGTATCAAATGTCAATTTGATGTTTCTGTTACAAATCTGTAAATAAAATTTTGGAATAAGTTCTCATTTCAAAAACGTATTGTACTTATATATACTTATATAAAAAGTTGTTTTTTTACTTAATTTTTTATTTGAATTTTTTATATAATTTTTTAAAATAAACTATAAACTATTATACTATACTACTATATAAACTATTTATTATTTTTACTTTATTGTATTTTATTGCCAACTGACTCCAGTTAGTAGTAACAAAAATGTTACAAACATTTACAGTATAACAAAACACCTGTGTACAACTAGTTATTATTTAAAGTATTAATATTAAAGTCAGCATTTAACTTTTTTTTTAATGTTCCAATGTTTCCTGTATTTTGCAATTTTTACCAAAAAAGGTTTTTCTTGTAACCCAAAACCAGATAATATATTATGTTTATTATAGTCAATAGGTTTTTGTACTAAATTCTACTACATAAAAACAACCTAACCAAACAGAGCATTTTCTAGGGATTTAAATAGGTATATAATATTTTTTTAAGGATGTAATAAAAAAATACATTATTGTGAGAAAAACCCTCCAGAAACGTGAAAAAAAAAGTTCCACTAGAGATGCAAAATCCCAAACAAAACAGAGTGAAAGAAGACGACATTCGTGCGAGGATTTATGACCGGACTTTCCACACTTATCTAAAAGAAAAAGTTTATACAACATCATTGAGCATTCTTGCCCAAAGCCATGGTAAAATCCCGCACAAAGAACATCTTCCCAGGAGCGCAATCACTCGACCACTAGCGGCTAAAATCAATTAAATTAAATTAACAGCATTAAGAGGCTTTTGTATTTGACACATGACTTCAAGGCAAAGTTGTAAATTCCAGCGAGCCTCCAAAGACTCTTATGCTTTTTGTGACCCAAAGGGAAAATACTGACATTGATCTTATATTTAGAAAATCTGTAATTACCGTAAATCCGTACATGATTTATTGGCTCTTGGAGATTACTGCGATACATTTTACCATATTCTCGGCTACTGAACATGTGGTTACAGTTATGATACGCATTTAAATTATGTAATGCAATGCAAGTATAGAAATGTGGATGCATTGCATCTGCTTATCTTTATAATGCCAATGTACTATGTGTGTACAGCATTGCAATGCAATGTATTGTTATTGCTCACATCAAACAACCTTTCCTATTTAGGAGTAATCAAATAAACAGACGTCTGTCAAAAAGCAACAACAATTCCAATGTTTTTTTCGGTAATGAGAACAATTAATCAAAGAAAGGAAGGAATTAGTGCGGTTGTTCGCTCCTAAATTCCGATATAATTGTTAGCAGATGTGAGCTAATGATAATTGATGTCGTTCTTGTAAAAGACTCAATCAAGAAGTGGTAAGAAATAAATACTAAGGTTCTGAAACTACTAAAAGTGATGATACATGGTGCATTTTGAAATGACAAATGTCCTGCAGTCTGTGCCGTAGCCATGATCATTATTATTATCATGAACGTTATTAGTTTGGCTTGATTTTTGGTTACCATAATTTCATAATTTGAGCGCACATGAATATAAACTGCACCCACAAAATTTAAAGAAGAAAAAAAACATTTGTACATATGCTATAGGCTCCACTGATCTACAGTATAAGCCGCAGGTGTCCACGTCTTAACATGGGATATTTAGTACACAGTAGGGTTGTGAACGATGCCGCCAGATATCCGGTTTGACAAGTGAGAGATTCAGCTGCGCCAGTAGCAGCCTCCTGTATTGATAAGAATCAGCCATAAATCTTTAGATAAATTGATAGTGGAGACATGCACTGTGTATCGCGAGTGTCTTTTAAACAATGTGAAACGATTTTCAACACACCAAAAAAAAAACAACTAAAGTTTGGAACGTCTTCGGATTTTAAAAGAAGGTCGCAAACCTCGACAAAAGCCACGCAATTCGTAGACTAATGCAGAGCAGCTCTGAAGTCCAAAGGGAACACGACATATCTTGACCAGCCAGACCGACCGACAGAGGCGAGTATGGTAAGTATGGTATTTGCTTTATAACTTGTTTAAAATATTGCACCTTTGTTACCTACCTGGAGCGTTGAATGCTCTAACTATGCTCAGTCTGAAATGTTGCACGCTTACTATTGTTATGACATATGGAGTATGGGATTGTTTACTTTTCCCAGCTAACACAGCATTTTCATTGCACCCATGTGACACATAGTTGTATTTACTTATCATTGCTTGGACACATTTTTGCCACTTTTGAAGAAATGTTTCATTATTTAAGGCACTATTTATTTATTGTGCATGACTGATTGGACTGAAGGATAAGACTTGTACTTTTTCATTGATATATTTTATATTGATCCCATCAAACTGAAAGATGTTCATTCAGCAAGTCTTTTTTTGTTCTGTGTCAAAAAATATATATTATTCTGTTTACTTTATTTTTTCCAGTGCCTTACAGCATACTTGAGGATATGATGTGCTCTTTTACACATTTGACAATACTGTAAGAAAGCCACGTTCATATAATTGGCATCCTTATTTTACAATGTAAGATTAATGTCTACATCAACAAACAATAACCGCAGAATCGAATGGTATTGTTTGTGCACCGCACCGAATCACATCAAATTGTTCTGTTTTTAAAATCGTATTGTAACGTGTGTGTATATACATTCCAATCTAATCGTCTATCACAAAGAGATTTACATCCCTAGTGCACAGAAAGATGTTACACAGAACAATTTTTTAAATTTTGAATTAAAGAAATGCTTTTTTACCAAACAGTGACGAACAGTGCGTGTAATATGGCTAGTTAAACAATAGCCCACCAGAAAAGTCGCTGTCATCGCCGTCTTCATCCTCCTCCTTCCGCACCAAAACCACTAAAGTCATCTTCTTCAGTGTCAGAAACGAACAGCCCCACAATTCCCTCCCACACATCCCGCCAGTCTCTCTCCCTCTTTCATTGTCACTCCTAGCGCCACCCCAGTCCCGAGGCAAATAAGCCCCGGAGCCTGTGCTCTCCTCCCCACCACGCTCCAGTCCAGCCGCCCTAAACCCGCCGGTGACAGTGGACCTCCCGACACCGCTCCCCGCTGCCAAGATACACCTGCAGACCCGAGCAAAAGCCGATAGACTGATCGCCTTCAACCTGGAAGCCGCATCACATGTACTTCTCCAAGCGTTCTTCATGATGTGGGCGCGTGCACAAAGCGCAAAATGACTGCGCTGATGCACACCAGATGTCGCGAGACCAGAATGCTACCACAAATTAGCCGCATCACTGTTTAAGCCACAGGGTTCAAAACGTAGCGGCTAATACACTGGAAATTATGGTATGTAAAATGTGGATTTTTGGTAAATTTGAAGATTAAAAAAGGGACAGAAAGCCAATTGTGTGATATGTGGTAAAGTGCTTGCCGTGAAAGTTATTTTGGGTAATTCTGATATTTATTTCATTGCATTTGTTTCTATACATGCAGTATATCCTCGTCAGTATTTGGTCCCCTGCCAACCAACAAGCATTCTGACCCCCACTGAGCGGTTATGCGCCCGTGACGCATACAAATTAGTCCTGTCTCTTCAGGAAAGTACTCCAAAGCTCAACTCATTATATGGATAAAAGACACCTGACACAGAAAGAGTCTCTTCCATTCCAACCTCTCCACCACCATGGGCAAGACCAAAGAGCTGTCAAATGACCTCAGGCAGTGTTGTATTCCATTTGACATCGTTAAGAGAAAATAAATCAGACCTCCACAACATTCCAGCACAGGAACGCAGGACATGTGACTGTTAACCATGAGACCGCCCTGACAGAACAAGAGCAATGAAAACGTCAAAGCCAAGGTCACGGCTGAAGACTTTTGCTGAACGTTCCTTTTGCTTTTGTCTTACATAAGCGGCTCCGAGTGGCCTAAGGAGGGTTTAGGGCCTACAGTGAGTGAGAGGCATGCTATTCTCCAACGCAGGAATGGCAGAAGAGGGGTCACAAAGGTGAGGATGAATGCACTCTTTTTTTCCTGGACTGGTTAACAACACTGGCTTGTTGAGGAGGGTCGTTTCATGCTCAAGAGATCTTACAGTCCCATCCTCTATTGGCCTGACGTGAGCGGGAGAATTTATGTTGGAGCACTTTTCAACCACCGTAACCACGTCAGAGAAAATTCCATGTCATACATTCCACATGTCACAGTGGGCTTTCATTTTTAGAGTGATGTTGAAAGACTGCTACCTTTTGTGTCTCTTAGGATAGTTAATCAGATAAAAAGCAGCTTTTGTTGTTGAGCAACATGTCAACATTCTACAAAAGGGTCTTATGGGCATGCTTCCTGAGACAGCTCCTCAAATGTAGTGTTTCTCCTGATTACTCAAACAAAGCCTCTCGATGGAGCAGCAGACGCTATCATTAGCCTTATGACTCGCCTTTGTAGCCTAAATCGCACTCCCCTTACAATTGGATAAGCTCGTCTTTGTTGTCAGTTCCAGCCGTGCACATGTGCGTGAGCGGGCGTGAAAACACAAAGACAGCCTTTCAAGCGACGCTGTTTGCACACGCTCCTCGGAGGGAGGCGGAATCCATCAGCAACGGTGACAAACGGTGTCAGCCCACCGTGATGGGGACGTAAAACAACGGCATCTTTCACGTTCATTGACACGCTGACTGACAACAGTTGACATCAGGGAGCCGTCGAGGCGACCCGCATGGTTGGACGTTCAACGTTCGAGTACATACACACTATGTTCTACAGTAGATGTGAACGTGCCTGTAATGAACTTACTGTACATACCAATTACATTTTTGGCAATTACTTTAAAGCAGGGGTGTCCAAACTTTTTTCACTGAGGGTCACATACCCAAAAAATTAAGATGCAAAGGCCACTTCAATATTTTCCAAACCAACACATATTTTTATGCATACACATTTATAAAGAAAAAACTACATCTCAGCTTTGTGATATATGTAAAAAAAAAAAAAAAAAACATAGTAGTATGAACTTCGATCTTTGCTCTTTTTCTCCCGTTTGCTGTTGTTGTTTTTTATATTTTTATATTCCAAATATTTGGAAATATCTGTGTAAATTTTCTTCTCATAATATTATGACTTTATTCCCATAATATTTTCACTGTACTCCCATAATATTATAGCATTTTCTCCAACCTAACTTTCCAAAAATGACAACTTTATTTTGGTTTGTTTGTTTGTCATAACATAATTACAAATAATAATAATAAAATCAATATTTTTTCTTTAATACTTCAACTTTATGCTGCTAAAATGACATTATTTTTCCTCATAATATTACGAGTTTATCTTTTAAAAAGTGTTTCTCTTTAGAAGACCACATTTTTCTCTTAATATTTTGACTTTGTATGTGTAAAATGTTACTTTTCTTGCAAAATTATATTATTACTTTTCTTGCTAAATGATATTTTTAGATCGTGTGGCGGGCCAATAACAGAACAGCTGCAAGCCACAAATGGCACTTTGGACACCCCTGCTTTATTGGTAAATAGTGGCACATCTGTGGTAGACAACATGCATGCTCTCCATATGATGACATGGCCTCTGACCCCAGCTCTTAATGCGAGGTGATCCATGCAGCACGGTAGCAGAAAGCTGAGCACTGCTCTCTCACAGCAAGAAGATGTTCGTCTTGGACAGCTCCAGACACCTACATCTACCATCTTTGTGTGTAGACTTTGCTTGTTCTCCTTGACTGTGTGGGTTTACTATGGATATTCCAGTTTCCCCCGAAACCCATCCATCTTCTATGCCGCTTATCCTCACAGGGGTATGCTGGAGCCTATCCCAGCTGACTTTGAGCAAGAGGCGGGGTACACATCAGATTGGTCGCCAGTTAATCGCAGGGCATGTATAGACAAGCAATTATTCACACTCACATTCACATTCAGCCACTTTGTGTCTATGAGGTTATTTCAGTTGCCCAAAAGTCCCTAAAAGTTTGAAGAAGAGCTCTTTAAAATTGTGCCCAACAGCCAACACATAGAATGTAAAGTCACCTTTAACTTTGGCTATCTTGGATCTGATACTGTTTAACAAGTGTTCGGTAAAAGAACAATTATCCCCTCAAAATTTGAACAAGGACAGAAAAAAGTACAAGAAAATAATCTGCCATTAGGAGCTGTTTACATGAGACTGTTTTAAAGTACAAACAGATAAAAACTGTTGTTTGGGGTTGGAAAAACCCAGACATTTCAGAAAATGGGTCTAAAAGTGGAAGTTCTTAAAAGCGATCACATTGTTGCCGTGTAAAAACACAATGTACATATTTTATTAAATCATCCAATGTTCAACCAGATGGTTCCAGTGTAAATGTTACTTAGCATCACCTGCAACTGTCGGATCATTCCAAATGAACACGCTTCTTGTGACAATAGACAATGTTACAGTTATCTCTATAAGTTGTGAGATCTTTGATTGAGAACTGCATCAAATACTGTAGAGTAGAGCTAGAGAAGCCGAAAGACATATTGGTGGAAACGTGTACCAGTGAAGGCAAAGAGGAAAAATGAGATGACAACCATAGAACAGGAAAAGGAATGCATACGGAGAAGCGGTACACAAGTTCAGACATCCTCCCTCTAAAAGTACCCAAGGAAAACCCACAGAGACACGGACAAATCCTAGTATGTAAACACTGGCAAGCAATCCTTCAAATACAGAAAGACCTCTATATACAGTACAGTATAACCTAAATGTGCAACCTAAAACACTGATTAAAGCCCTCTCGTGCCGACCGCACGACTGCGTCTCACCCCAGCTGTGTGATACGGCCCTGAGCTTTGGAGGTGTGTGCCAGGGCAAGTCTTCAATTTAGCGGGACACAGATTGCAATAGCGTTACGCTCCTCCATCTTTCTATCCATTATTCATCCCTCCATCCATCATCCCTGGCTGTAGGCCATTTATTCCCCAGCGGGACACTGCCATGCATAATGCAAGAGGAGCCCTATCATAGCCCTGTAATTGACATCCTAGCTCGACTCATAGCGGGGACACTACTAAAACAGCCCCATGAGAGAGAGGAACGAGGGGAAAAGATGATGAGCCTTGAGTATGTGTACTGTATGGGTAAACAAGTGGCTGAGAATAAAGTAATGCACACACAGATAGTTTGAAATATAGGGAGAGATTTGGGTAAGACAGGAATAAAGGAGATGCATTGAAAGAACCATAAATATCTGACAGAGACCTATGGAGAATGCCAGAAAGATGGAAAGCAGAAAAAGAAGACACCGTGGTCCTGATGTCTCTTGATATGATGAGTGTTCAATGCCATGCCTCCAATGAATCAACCAGGTACACTGTCCACTTGACTAAACAAATGCCACACCTTAAATGACACTCCATTTCACTGTAGACGTCATTAGCCAACACCAACGGCACAGCAGAGATGGCATCTGTAAAGCTGAAGACTCAATGGGATTCAAAGAGGAAGTGCAGCACATTCTGGAGCAAAAGCTGCTAATGAGGCATGGGAAAACACAAAAGAATGATCTTATCTGCTGAGTACAGAAAGCATGGCTGGGGGGGGGGTCATAAACATAAAGTTTTCAGACAAATGTCCACAAAAATAACCAGACCGAAAACGACGGAGCTCCACCATCCTGTTATACAAAATAGAGTACAGTGGAACCTCGGTAAGCCCCGGTCAGCGTGTTTTTTCAGTTAACGTTTACGCCAACATTATGCCTCATTTTACGTACATTTCCCAGTTACCGTACAGTACGGTGTGCATCTTGTTGTGTCATTAATACACTACCCGAGTCCAACTGTGTTCTTAATGTATTTTTATCACCAAACGTAGTGAGCTTCGAACAAAGAAGCGAGCTTCCTAGCTTGCTATGGAAGTCAGCTACGTCGCTCGTCCATGATATTGTCAGCGTTTGACTCAAAGAATGTTAACACAAAACATGTGTTTATAGTTTTACAGGCACAAAACAATTGTAAATGCATACAAAATGATGAATGAAAGGAATGAATGAACATTTGAGGTTAATCTTACCTTCAATGAAGACGTGATTCTTGATGTATCTGTTCCCAAAGACTCGATGCGGCAGCTAGACGCAACACGGACATCATCTTCCTGTTTTGCCATGACTTATTTCTTGAATTCAATTCAATTCAATTCAATAGTGTTTTTCACCTTCTTTATCAACATGCTGGCACTTGAAACTTTCTTTGGTTCCATCTTGGGTTATTGAGATTGGAAACGCTATTGAATTCAAGAAATAACTCATGGCAAAACAGAAAGGAGGTGTCCGTGTAGTGTCTCGCTGCCACACTGTGTCTTTGGGAACAGTCACGTCAAGAATTACGTCTTCAACGAAGGTAAAAGTAACCTTGAATGTTCATTTATCCCTTTAATTCATCATTTATATACATTTGACATCATTTACTGCATGTAAAACTATAATTGTAAAACTATAAAAACACCTTGGAGTGTTCTCATTTGATCACATGACTACATATTATTCTAATTAACTATCACTTGTCATTTGTGCCTCATCCCTAATAAAACACCTGGTACTCTCTGCAGATGAGTAAAGCTATAAGGAAATATGGCAGAGTCACACGGCAACATGCAAGTGAACCTTTGAGTGAGAGGGGAGGGTAAGGAAATGGACAAGAGCCACATGAAAGATGACACAAAGTACGGTGTTGTCTATTCTTTTCTATCAACGCAAAGGTCACCCTTTCCTAATGTCAGCCTACGGGAATAAGCTTTGTCTCATCCCTCTTTCTTGGACACAGTCGGTGGGCTATTTTAGACACTGGGACCCATTTGACCAAACTCCTACCACCCTTCATCCTTTTTTTAACAAGTCTGACATCCAATGTCTGGAATTCCAGGCTGGCTGCAGATCAGCCCAGTGCTTCCCAGACAGGGGGCCCCCCCACAAGGCCAGGCCAAATGCCACTCCATGTAGGGCCAGATCACATGAGCATGAAGGGGAGGAGGAGCCAGGCTGGGGCCCCCAGAGAGAGACGCCCAAACTACACAGACTGCATCATAGCAGAGTCCTGAAAATAAATACCGTAGACGGCATCACAGATCATGTGACCTAAGAGACCACAGATCACCTAAGAGATAATTCTGCTGTTCAGTTTTGCAGTGGACAATATGAGTGAAATAAACAAGCTTTCAGGTTGTTTTGTCAAGGTGTTAACATCAAAGGCATATTCGTACATGCAGAGAACTACTCTAAGCAGGTCAGCTTTCTATCACATGAATGGGATCCATGCGGGTCGTAACCTGATGAGGTCAAGCATGCTGTCTTATAGGCACAAAAAGTCCACAGTAAAAACACAGCACTTTGCTTGGAAAGTACCAACAAGACATGACTTGCACAACCCCTCACACGCAGTCAACTTAAGCTACTTTTAATCCCTATCTGCTAGAAAGTGATGTCTGATCTCTTAACAATAGTGTGTCATTCAGTCCGAAATCTGAGGTCATGCCAGAGGAATGTTCCTGGGATTGAGTGTGTGTTGGCAGCGATGGTAGGGGGCATACATTTAAAACATTACGGACACTCAGACTGCCTCACATTAAAAACGCAACCACCGGCTGCCGAGCCGGCCTGACAATTCCTATCGGCCGTCTGCTCCCATTCTGTCGCCCGGGTGCTGTTTCTGTTGCTGAGTCACGTAGACGCTGCGACAGGACAACACATCTGTTAAATGACTGCCTGTCCTAAATGACTGCTTGTCACTCGCGGCACGCTCCATTATCAGGGGATATTTATGAGCCGGAAAGGGGGGGCGGGTATGGAGGGGGGATACTTTTCGTTTGTTCATGTCACCAATCTAAGCGAATTGGTTATGGCCCTTTACATAAATCCGTTTGTAGTGAGAATATTCCACTTGTTATTGATGAGGAGGCTACTGACAATACAAAAAAAAAATTGATATCTGCCCAAGTTAGCTCTTTCTCAAAGGTTTGACGGGTGGTATGTTGTCCAGCCTTGTTACTAGGCAGCAAAAAAGTGTGTACCGCTGTCATGCATGATGTCAACTTAAAGCCTGTGCAAATCTCGCTGAATGTCAGCATATGTCCTGAGACTTCAGCTCAGTGAGCATCCCATAACTAAATACAAAATTGTGTTTTGCTTTTTCTTAGTTTTTTTTGTCCAAATGCCAAGGAACAGTGCTAGCATAGTAAAAATGGTGTTGCCCTTTAATGGAGCCAGCATGGGTTCAGGTATCAGCCAGTGACACCCAGCTATTGGAGCTTGGCAGTTTGCATTAGCAATGGCATTTGGCATAAACACTTATCCTAACGAATCATGCAAGTTGGAAAAACATGACTCCACAGAGCATCATATTCCTAATACCACCACACAACTGTACCGGTGATTGCAAAGGAGACAAATGTGACCGTAGAACGGAAAAAGGAAATGAACACATGTGGGAAAGCGGTACACACATCTCTGTCCTGGTTGCACAATAATCATCTCTCCCTCCGTCCGTCATTTGCTAAACCAAAGTTGAGTAAATGATTCAGTTTCTATGTTTTATTATATTTTATCAGTGACTCACTTATATTTACACTTCTATTTACACTATTTACACTTCCATGGCAGTTAAGAATGTTAATGTGTTACTTGCAAAAATGCCTGTACAGCTTTTTATCATGATGACAGATTTCTTCCATTATTCCCTATGGGAAAACTGAATTTCAATTTGAACAAATCCAAGGTCAGGTAACGTTCCAGACTGATGCATTCAACATTTGAAAGAAAACAGTCGTTCTACTGAGATTTATGGGGTAAAGTTTGGTTTATCTGCCTTCAACAAGTCTCCGTCACTCAGTGTCAGCATGACAGTGTGTGACATAACTCACATTCTCTGCGTTAATGTAGCTATTTGCATGTAATAGCCATCAGTCATCATGCAGCACTCAGAACCCCCATTTGGCTTTGCCTCAATGAAAAGGTAGCGATTGGGGGGAGGTGGCGGGGGGGGGGGGGGGGGGGCGGCATATTTCAGGAGTCTAATGGTAGGTGATAAACAGACTGTTCTTTTGTTATGCAACACAAGGGAACAAGGCAAGCGAGGTGGTAGACTGTGAAATTGAGCTGCATCATCTCAGGAGAATTTAGTAGCAAATCCTAAAAAAAGTCACGTGTTGTAATGTGTTCATAACTGCATATTTTGCACAGCAATATGGGTGCTCCACAAAGATGCAGTATATTGTACCTGTACAGCATACTGTACTACGGAATTTTGCTACAATCTCAAAGCAATCAGAAGCTCTTCAGGTATCTGTTTGCTAAGATTTTTTTTTAACATAAATTACAGTAGATCCCTGCATATTTGCTGATTTATTTTCATTGCTTTAAATTAGAAATAATATTTTTTATGGTAACTATATACAGTATAAAGTGATTTGATGGCACTATCTGCAGGCAAATCCAGCAGAAGGGGCTATCTCACGAGTTGTAATGTGTGTAACTGCATGTTTTGTAAGGGGTCCTAGGAAGCCAACCCCCACCTATAGTGGGGATCTACTGTACATGCTTGTCTTGCATTACTTTTGATGTAAATGCTATGCCACAATTAACATTTTGAATGTGACATGAAACAGTGGTACCTCACAATATGAACGGCACAAAACACTGGATAGCTGCTATTAGCATCGTCACTTGTAATCAAGAATGTTTTATGGATTTTCATTCATTCATTCATGCCGCTTAATCCTCATTCGGGTCGCGGGGGTATGCTGGAGTCTGTCCCACCTGACTTTGGCCGAGTGCTGAGGTATACCCCAGACAATCGCAAGGCACATATAGAAAAACAATACCTATGGACAATTTGGAGTCGCTAATTAACCTAATGAGCAGATTTTTGGAATGTGGGAGGAAACCGGAGTACCTTGAGAAAACCCACGCACACACGGGGGCAACATGCAAACTCCACACAGTTTCTTCCAGATCTCCTCACCGTGTGGCCAACATGCTAACCACCAGGCCACCGTGCGGCAAAAGGTTTATGGATTTATATTGCTTTTATATTACAGTGACCCCTCGTTTATCACGGTTAATTTGTTTCAGACCTGACCGCAATAAGTGTATTTCCGCAAATTAGGATTTAACATTAATGAACTGAATATTTTCATAGTAGCATAGAAACCCTGTTTATGACTTTCTACATGTGATTTTTACCATTATTAGAGCCCTCTAGACATGAAATAACACCCCTATAGTCACCTTTACACTCATATTACACAATATAGTATATATAATCAGAGAAAATAAGCCATTTAAGACATAAATAAGACTCCTGCTCATGTGTGTGTCAGTCTTCCTGACGTGTGGACAGGAAGTGATGTCGGGGATTCAGAGTTGAGTTTTAGCTGGAGTAGGACCACAACAGTAGCCCATGTTATTATGATGATGACGATGATGATGATGCCTATTATTATTATGGTATTATTGTGCCTGTTGTGAGATTAATAATAAGTAATAATAATAATAATTACACGGGTACAAGTGGCCGAAATTAGTTTTTTCCATAGGGTGACTGCGCTCTCCCTTAGACATAAGGTCAGAAGCACTGTCATCAGGGAGAGACTCGGAGAACCGCTACTCCTCCGCATTGAGAGGATCCAGATGAGGTGGCTTAGGCATCTGGTCAGGATGCCTCCCTGGGGAGGTGTTCAGGGCACGTCTGACCGGTAGAAGGCCTCGGGCAAGACCCAGGACACGTTGGAGAGACTATGTCTCCCAACTCGCTTGGAAACGCCTCGGGATCCGCCGGGAGCAGCTGGACAAAGTGGCTGGGAGAGGGAAGTATGGGCCTCTCTGCTTATGCTGCAGCTCTCGCGACCCAACCTCGGATAAGCGGTAGAAGATGGATGGATGAATAATTGTTAGGGGTGTAACAATTCGTTTTAATAACAATTCGATTCGTATCATGATTTGTGGTTGCCGATACAATCCAAGGACGATATTGATTCATTTAGAACGATCTGATCCAAAATGATTCAGTAACTTTAAATCGATTCAGTAACGTTTTAGCCAAAAATTCAACTAGTGTGACTGTGAAATAAATACCTGGACACAGGACAGTGCAGGTGAAGTTCCCTAGATTCCAGTTGTTTTTTGTAAGGGAATCAGGTATAAATTAATTATGGATATAAACAAACAAGTATCCAACAATGAATTACTTCCTACTGCAAGAGGTGCCTGGAAGGTCAGTGTTGTGTGAAATCCCATGGCGCCTTAGTAGGTGGTCAGAGAGATTTGTCGTGCTGCCATGGTATTTTACTTGACCTTTACATATCCTACAAACAGCGAGCGCCTTATTTAGAACATCTCCCTCTTTGCAAAAGCCAAAGTGTTTCCACACACTGGACCACAATGGTGGCTATTATTTCTTGATCTCCGGCTTGTCCTCTGCCATCCGCCATGCTACGTTTTGTTGTCTGTTGGTGTGTGGCGATGACATCACAGACAGGCAGACTGAATTGAGTAACATTTAACGTCTTTATCATTAAAAGGCTGCTGTACTTAAATCTAATGCTTTACTTCCTAGTATTGATGCAATTGATTGATTAGCTTTTAAATGATGTTAGATAAATATAATGGTAACTTGCTGAACACAGATCGATGTAGTTGGATCACAGGAATATAAATCAATACATCGATATAGTAGATGAATAGTTACACCACTAATAAAATAATAAAAGCCTGTCGTTGGTGATCAAGTCGGGTGAGTGTTACTGGTGACAGCTAGTGGCCAGTGTAGACTACAGTTCATGAACGTCTTGTATTGCCTTAAACTGTATTTGTATTTTAGTTTATTTAGAACATTTTCATGCTTGAAAATTTAGGCCAAGAGCACGTAACATTCGCTTAAATATGGATGTTATGGACTAATACAATAAACTTTTTTTTTTTTCAACGTGTGTGACAGTTAAATTATTTCAACACCTTTATGACAGTTATGGATGTTACTCAGAAGTTCCTCCGAACATTGCCCATAGAGTTAATAAAGGCTTAATGTGGTGACAGTTTGACCCTGGAACAGGCGTATTTGCAACATTTTCAAATACGAACAAAGTGGAGGTTGACCAACCTGTGGAGAAGATTGTGCTCTACTGTACATTTTCTTCCTGGTTTTCATTAAATGTGGCCTGAAATGTGAATTTTCTCAAAAGACCTAAACAAATCTGTTTGTTTCTCAAATTGTACCCAAGGCTCCCTATTCCTATCAAAAATGCATACACACAATTTGAGACAATGTAAGTTTCCCAAAAAACAATAGTCAATAGATTTTTAAACAAGTAAAAGTAGTGTTCTCTCCACATACTTTAAAATAATTGTTAGCAGCAGCCTTTAACTGCAGCATTATAGTGGTCTTTGCAAAACATACAGAATGGCAGACTTGCAGATAGCAAAGGGCTTGCAGAGCAGCGCTCTCCCCGAGGCTACGAGCAGCACAAGGCAAGAGGAAAATATTACTACATAGCTTTTCGCAGCACTTTGTTTCACAGAGGTCCCACGCCCATTAAACCGTCTGGCTTTGCACAGACAGATGAAATTACCCTCAGCCTCAAGGTTCAACACAAACACACACACACACACACACAAGATACACACGGAGAGCAGCAGTGTCCCCTACGCCTCACAATGGATCCATCCATCACTTCTTGCAATGGGTTCTGTGGACTCATCCATTAGTTAGTGGAATGGGTGTGCAGGGACAGACCTGTCTTAGCATGGCCTTTAATCCAGAGTTATGGCACCGTGTGTCTGTTTTACTGGTTACTTGCAGCACTATATGCCAGCTGTTGGCGGCAGGTTCACGTCTGAGGGCAGCTCAATGCAACACATCCAGCGTTATCCGATCATTGATCAAAACCGAAACCTACAGAGGATGTCACCTCCAGGAGAGGTAAAAAAAAGAAAAACTTAACAGTGGCTATAATTTTGAGTAATACTGCATATACACTTTTACAGTTGGTCGTAAAAATCCTTAAACTATCAAGAATAAATTGTCGGTTGATTCGTCCTGGGGAGAAATATTCACACATTTTCACGACAAAGTGCATCGGCCTCTCCGGTCAACTGGAGTGAAATTGCTGGGCTGCAGCTGTGGGGGAGAAGCTTCAAGAGCAGGTACACGGGAAAAAAATGCAATTGAGAGACACTTAGACAGTAATGTTTGTGTAAAAAGAAAGCTATCCTTGTGGAGAATACAGCAAAATGTTGGACTAAGTAGACAGGAAAAAGGATCAGTTGATTATGAGCTGTGTTCAACAGGACAGCAAAGGCAACAAAGGTTAGCGAAATAAAAAGCCCTTCCAAAAAAGTCTTAACTACTTGTAATCACTTTAAAGTGTGCACAGAACACTCCTCCTCCCTCTATCCGTGTGCAGGCATGCAGAGCTGCCTTTTCAACCCTCCACTGTGCCTTTATGTGTAGAGATCCACTCAAGGTGGCAAGAAAGAAACACCTCATCCTTGACTGCTTGATTAACAGATGTCCCCCATGCAAGAAAAGAAATGCAACTCTCCCTAAATCACACCTTCCTCACAACAATACCTCCCAAGTCGCTCCTGTAAAGCAAGACTCTGTCGCACAATTCTAGAGTTACCGGACAGATCAGGCTGTTAGAAGAGAGCTGAAAGGCAGGAAATCCTTTGGGATGTTATAAAGAGGAGAGAGAAGATCAAGACAAGATGCGGGGGTACAAATAGGGAACAAAGAACAGAAGGAAGATTTTTGTAGGGTATTTTCTCTTTAAATTGCATTCTGTTTTAAGTTTAAGTGAAAATAAAAATAATTCTTTTGAGGGTCAAACACACTATCATAAAAATTTTAAGTGTACAGTAACCTTTTGTTTATCATGGTTAGTTGGTTACAGACTCGGCCGTGATAAGTGAATTTCTGCTAAGTAGGATTCCTTTTTTATAAATTTAATATTTTCATAGTTATGGAATAGAAAACCTGTTTACAAACTTCTAAATAAGCTAATTTAACATTATTAGAGCTATCTAGACATGAAATAACACCCACACAGTCCCCTTTACATTCATATTACCCAATATAGTAGATATAATCAGAGAAAATATGCCATTTAAAACAGTTTACCTTGTCGGGGAGCATAATTGAAGTGACATCGACAGGAAGTGACATTGGGAGGTTCAGAGCTGAGTTTTCGCTTGTTGTAGGTTATGACCACAACAGTAACTTGTGTTATTGTTATGATTATTATTATTGTGCCTGTTGTGAGATCATTTAAACCTGCAATAAAGGCTGGTTGGTGCTTCGGTGGTGGTCTCACCAAACAATACATTCACAAGTTGGTGGTCTTAATGGCTTATATTGTATTTGTATTTTAGCTCATTTAGCCATGTTTATGCTTGAAAATGCCTAATTTTGAGCAAAAAATACATAAAATTTGCTCAAATATTAATATTTTTAAATAACAGGCTGTAATCAACCACTACACACCAATCATTTTTAATTAATGTTTGAAAAACCGCAATAGAGTTAGGGAGCAATGTTTGAACCGCGACGTAGCGAGGGACAACTGTATACGTATAAAAATAAGGTTATGTTTCCTTCCAAGATTATGGTCAAATTCGAAATTGTAAAACTTCAACTATAGAGATTACACAGCATACTTGAGGAAGCAAAAAGGTAAAGCACTACCAGGTTCAGCAAAAGTGAACATTGCAGATATACCTGGACACCATCTTGTCAAAGCTTGCCTGAAAAGCAGATAACAGTTTTGACATCAAGGGGAAACTGGAGCTGATGCTGTAACTAAAGTCAGTCAGTTTTTATCGACGTAAGACCTTCATGAGAGAGAGAATTCTCCACTTTGATCCTCACAAGTTTTTACACCTACCTCCTAAAAGCCCAAGTCTAACAACTGCACAGGCTTTGCTGTCTGAGCAAATTTCCTCTATTAAAAAAATGCTCTGCAGTTCTCGTCACGGTCCATTTCAACTTGAATGATGGCTGACGTGACGTGCCAAGTCAAACAGCCCGTGACGTGTACAACAAAGAAAAGGAGAATATGCCATTTTTGGCAATAAATCAGCATTAAAGTCGTCAACAAATAGCAGCAATGACAAATGAACAAATTACAAACTGTCTCCATTAGCACAGCCAGGTGAGAACTTCTCATCACTTCACAAGAAACGCTGAGAAAATGTATGCAGTGCTGACCACGATATTATGTCAAAACTTCTAAATCTACACATAAGCAGGTATTTTTAAAAACGCACACAGTATATTCCTCAGATGCCAGCCAGTGTGGCTGTGCAGAAGCACATTGGTAAACCTCACTCTCTGACCACTTAAAAGTCGCGCTGGACATCAAGTTGACGGCTCTGGCTTTTAGCTTGATGGCTAGAGTTCTTGATTCTCATTCTGCGGACCCTGGTTCGAGCCCGGGTGGAATGTGGGGCTGGCTGGACCAGATGGGTACACTGACGTGTTTTAACAAAGACAGAAACTACCCACTACTTAATGGAGGATACAACAGGCTTCGCTACGCATCTTAAAATAAAGCCTGGCCTGCTGACAACTATTATCCGTCAGTCAGTTACAGCCATGGCAACTGTAAGTTTGATCATTTTGTTTTTCTTCACCGAATAGGCCAACCTAGCACGGGATGTCACAAGATCTCGTGCCACAAGATCCCACAAGAATAAAACGTGAAAAGTTTTCTTGTTCAGAAAAAAAAAAAATCTCATGGGCACTCGGACTGGGACGATAATACATAAATAAATTAATCACACAATAAATGGAAATTAACTGGATCAGGCCCGTCTGCGTGTGTGTCTGTTTTCCTCGTCTCTCGCCGCCACACCGGCAGGAAGAGAGTTCACTCTGTGCATTGGTTTCAGCACCTTGCCGCGTTTGTTCTATAGAACAACGGCATGAACGGAGTGAGCCCTTCTGTCAGTCATACAATCTCTTTGTCTGGATGTCGTCATGTCATCTCGTTCTCATAGACCCAATCTCGTGTGTGTCATCTTGTCTCGTGAACTGGGTGAAAATTCCAGTATCAAGGCCAAATTTTGTGCTGTGCTGTGTGTCCTCTAAGACTTATTAAAAAAAAATAGCAAAATAGCATGTTATGGGACCTTTAACTGTCCTGAACTGTTACTCAAAGCAGCAAGTGTAATTACTGGATGGCAACTCTATCACCCGACAACAAATCGACTCGAGTGAAACTTTAAAAAGCTGCGGTTGCACTAAAGAGCTACATGGCAGCAGCACAGCATCCAGCAGGGTGCCAAAAAACCTCCAGGCAGTCCAGCTACTCACCTCCACCCAAAAAGGGACCACTTCCTGCACGACCATAAACATGCGTTGTAGTCAACTGAAGTCAGGCTGAAAATTCTCCAGTGGCACTTAGAAAGGTCAAGAGGTATATACCATGTCGTTATTTGTGTCTAGTGCCTTTGACAGCTATATGGCTGCACTGCAAGCAGAAAGTCCATGATCCTTTTTACCCAATTTTGTTCAGACAGCCACCTATCAGTTGAGAGTGGCTTAAATTGAATCAATAAAAGAAAAGAGGATTAGGAATATAATAGGAAGAGTTTTAAAAGTATTTTGGCCATAAACAGGATTGCAATGAGACATGCATGCAGGCTTATCGAGTCTACTATCAAGACATGTAGGGGTCATCCTTTCTTTGCCCGTGTGAAAACATCATGACAATGACATATGTGTGTTTGTGTGGCATTCCTCTGACATCACCCCACAAACAGATATCACGACCATTACCGCAACAATACATGCATTCAAATCAAGACAAGCACAGGAATCTGTGTGTCAGCAGCCAAGCAAAACAACACCCTCATCTTGCACACCACTAAAAAGCCCATTTCAACACTTGTGTCATTTCTCAACAAAAAGGTTCAGTGGGGAATTACCACTCTCTCTGGCATGTCCTCATTTGGCTTCCATGCACTACAAACACACACTGGTATCAGATTGGTACAGTTAGTCCAGCGAAAACTTTGGGACACACAGCTTCAAAGAGGGGAGAGGAAATGCAGTGCCCTTCCTGTCACTCCCAGTCGGAAGCAAATGACGTAGTCGAGATGCAACAAGCAGATTTAATCTCCACTGTAACCCTTTATTGGGAAACTAACCATATTTGGTCTGCTTAAGCATGCTGTTTTTAAACACCTATTTGCTGAATCAGGTGGGTCGCTGCTCCCACTCGGCCCCAAGTCAAGCGGACTGTAATCCAGCCTCTTTTGGACAGAGATCCTACAAAATTGGACGTGTGACGTAATAGTATATATGTGGCATTTTATCCATCTGTGCTGTTTACACAGAACCCCGGAGTATTACAATATTCCTGAAACAGTGTCACAGAATCCCACCACAATAAAAAAAAATCAGATGGTGTGACATAGTTACAGACGGCGTCCCGCCTCTGTTATGGCTTGGCAACTATACCTACAAAAAGTGGAAAATGACTAGGTCAACTAGGTAAGCTCATTCCGTGTCAGTGCTGTGTGTACAGGAAAAATGATGGCTTTTACAAGCAGTATGAAAAGGGCAGGGCATTTCTACCTACAGTCAAACTCCCGTTTTCATACGGCCCAGTTTTTGGCGGTTTTAATACAGTATTGCACGTAACAATCTCGTCAGTTTGCCCTGTACTGTATTATTCAACAAAATCAGCACCATATGTATTGCAGATTCACTATCCGTGCATTTTTATTGAGTGGAACTGCTAAATAACCCTCTATGAGGCCAAAGATAGTAACTGACAATTTGATAAAAAAGGTGATAAACACTATTGACTTTTATCTTGTGAGCATGTACAAGAAGTCCACATCAACAATAATTTCCATTCATTCATCACTCATAATTATTTAATTGTCTTCTGCATGTAAAACTATAATTATTCTCTATAAAATATCGGATGCAAGTTTACTTACAGAGCACAATGCATACACAAGGTAATTCAAAGTGCTTTACAGAGAATGTGGGTAAAATCATTCCATCAAAACATAAAATCATTCTAAGATCTGTACATAAAATTCCATAAATCATTCCATAAAACAAACAAAAAAAGATTAGGTTTTCAGCTTGGATTTTAACATTGCCAAAGTTGGAAGATTGTTCCAGATTTTGGCAGCATAAAACTGAAATGCAGCCTCACCGTGTTTAGTCCTGAATCTGTGCAACCACAGGAGTCCACTCCCTGAGCTTCTCAGAGCTCGCTATTCTTTATGTGGCTCTAACATGTCAAGAAATGTACTTTGGCACAAGACCATGAAAAAACTTGTACACAAGCAGAGCTGTTTTAAAGTCTGCTCTCTGAGCGACAGGAAGCCAGTGCAGAGACCTCAGAACTGGACTAATAAGCTATTATTTCCTGGTTCTAGTCAGGACTCAAGCAGCAGCATTCTGGATGTACTGCAGCTGTTTCACAGCTCGTTTAGAGAGCTGGGTGAGAAGGCTGTTACAGTAGTCTAGCCTGCTTGAGACAACGGCATGGATATATTTTTTTATTAATATTTTTGGGTGTCTGGAAGTGATTGGATTTACATTTGGAATATATTACCACATAATATGGAAAACATTTGCTTCAGTTTCTGTACGTTTTGGTTTTCATCTGACTTTTTGGAACAAACAAAAGCCGAGATACCACTGTACTTAACAAACAACAAAACAACATTTGCTTCCCTACGTGCTGCGTCCCACCTCTGCTAGGGCTCTGATAGTACCTCCAAAGGCGGAATATTGCCGAGTTGTACGAATATTCCATGTCGGTGTTGTTTTTAACAGATCAGTGACACCAAAAAAAGGCAGAAAAATTCTATTATTTTACTGGCGGTGTAAAAAGGGCTAACAACCTATTTAACTAACGACAATGACGACAATCCTCTGGCCTTGTGTTTTTTTGCACTTGTAAACACATTCAATTTCTGAAATCTATTGAATTCTCCTGCGTGTGTCAACAAGAATTTTTGTATTTGGAACAGTTTTGTCCCACTTTTTTTTTAACTCATCTCAGACATGTTTGTCTCATCCCTTTTTAGATGTCCATTTCTTTCTAACAAAAAAAACTGCAACTGAAAGAAATCCTGCCAAAAGAAGAACAGGAGGCTTATGTTGAAAAAGATGACTTCTCATAGTTACAGAAAGGCACCTAAAATTGGCAAATCCCTTGAACTGCTGACTGGCGTCATGCCTATATATGTCGTCTTGTCCACACATAAATGTGTGTGTTTTTAGACTACATAAATGCAGAGACCTGCCCTTACTTGACTCCTTAATCTCCCATTTCCTGCCCTCCCACTGTGTATCAGGGTATAAAAACTTCACACTATTGTAAGTCCTCCGCCTGCCCAAGTCTCTAGCCTCCCCTTTCCTCTAGATTACACTACAACAGCTTTATGCCTCCTTGCCACAAGCCCCTCCACTCCTGCTGTTTCCACTGGGGGCACTATGCAAAATCTGTGCTTGGCCCCATCCCAAGCGCTGGGGCCCACATGCCTCCCAATTTCCAGATTAAATAGCACCCGTCTCTGAAGTCCTTCCAGAGGCTAATGGCTTTTGTTGCTGGGAATAATCCGCACATCCTCTCCCACATCCTAGGGGTCCGCTGGCCTGTTGCGAACCCCTCCTTGTTGTGCCATCTCCATCTCAATCTTGCATTTTGTTTGACCCCCCCCCCCCAACTTTCCAACTGCACCACCCCACGGTTAAGTGCGTGGGCAACATGGGAGCCAAGCCACCCGCGACGAAGGGAGGATTCAAGTTAGTTGAAACCCATGTGGAGTTTTATAGGGAGTCAATGCAGGTGCTGTCTGAAGTTTAATTAAGGCTCTAAATCTCTTCCCCTAAATTGAGTTTTAGCAGGCAGACTGTATTTCCTCATATAGTGTCCAGCAGCATTTATTGTTACTCAACTGCAACAAAGCGCAGCGTGTTTATTAGGAAGAAGGCATTTATTTGGGGGATCTCTGATTTCTTATTTTTTTGCATGTTTGTCACACTTTTATTTATTTTATTTACTTTTATTACTAAGGGAGAAAACAAATCCAAACCTACATGGCCCCGTGTGAAAAAGTAATTACCTCCCATTAAAACATAATTTAACTGAGATTAATTGAGATCTATCAGTGTGGAAAAGGTTATAAAGCCATTTCTAAAGCTGTGGGACTCCAGTGAACCACAGTAAGAGCCATTATCCACAAATGGCGAAAACATGAACCTTCTCAGGAGTGGCCGGCCAACCAAAATGACCCCAAGAGCGCAGCGACGACTCATCCAAGAGGTCAGAAAAGATCCCACAACAACATCCAAAGCATTGCAGGCCTCACTTGCCTCAGTTAAGGTCAGTGTTCATGACTCCACCATAAGAGAGACACTGGGCAAAAACGGCCTGCATGGCAGAGTTCCAAGATGAAAACCACTGCTGAACAAAAAGAACATTTAAGGCTCGTCTCAATTTTGCCAGAAAACATCTTGATGACCCCCAAGACCTTTGGGAAAATAATCTGTGATCTGACGAGGCAAAAGTTGAACTTTTTGGAAGGTGTGTGTCCCATTACATCTGGCGTAAAAGCAACACCGCATTTCAGAAAAAGAACATCATACCAACAGTAAAATATGGTGGTGGTAGTGTGATGGTCTGGGGATGTTTTGCTGCTTCAGGGCCTGGAAGACTTGATGTGATAAATGGAACCATGAATTCTGCTGTCTACAAAAAATCCTGAAGGAGAATATCCGGCCATCTGTTGGTGACCTCAAGCTGAAACCAACTTGGGTTCTGCAGCAGGACAATGATCCAAAACACACCAGCAAGTCCACCTCTGAATGGCTGAAGAAAAACAAAATGAAGACTTTGGAGTGGCCTCGTCAAAGTCCTGACCTGAATCCTATTGAGATGCTGTGGCATGACCTTAAAAAGGCGCTTCATGCTGGAAAAACCTACAATATCGCAAGTTCTCTCAAACGCTTGATTGCAGGTGTTGCTGCTAAGGGTGGCCCAACCCGTAGGTTTAGACTTTTTCCAAGTAGGTTTTGATTTTTTTGATGATTACAAATAAAAAGTTTCATTTAAAACATGCATTTTGTGTTCAATTGTGTTGTCATTGATTAATATTTAAATTTGTTTGATGATCTGAAACATTTAAGTGTGACAAACATGCAAATAAATAAGAAATCTGGAAGGGGGCAAACAGTATTTCACACCAGTGCATATAAAATATATGTATTATTATACCTTTGAGATATTTTGTATTTACCTATCATGTTATTATTCACTATATTTATCTGATACATACTGTATATGATTAATGTTAATTCTTAAATTAACTAATCAATGCTTTTATTTTTTGCTTGTATCTTATCATATTATGCATAATAAGATACACACAATATTGATATTATCTAGCTATCTATCTAGCATAATAACCCTGCTTGTCTGGTCATAACTAATCTGAAAGCACGTAACATTGAGGCGCGAGCAAATGGAATGCCAATCGCCGGACACCATTCCCACAAAACATAAGATCATCCTTAATACTGCAAAGGGTGCTTGTTTAAAACAACAGAGTAGCAACTGGTAAGACACTACACTTCATCTGAGAGACTGTTTCAATCCTTGGTAGGTGCTACTGTTTTGGTTAGTAACAGGTTGGGCTCAGTAATTAAGTCTATAACTGAGATAATGACAGGCGGTTATGTGCCTATTTGTTTCAAGTGCTTATTTGTTTCAACTAATTGAGACACAGCGTCAATTCCAGTGAAAGAAATACAGTCTGTAAGTGCCAGGGAGAGATTCTACCAAAAAAAATGAAATCTATCAGGCACACTGTGCTAGAACTTGATGTCCTTTCAAAAATAAATACAGCACAGAGGGAAGAAAGTTTTATAAGGCACGGGGTTTAGATCAAAGGGCATTTGGGGAACATTTGCAGTAATAAATGTGCAAAGTTGAAAACTGGCCCTGGCTGCGACCCTGACGCTCTCCAAATGTTTGTGATAGAAGCTAATCTTGGACTGTGACGTCAAGTATTTGCACAGCGTGGACATTTGCAGAGATGAGCTCATATCCAGTCTAAGAAAAAGAACCACTGGGACAATGTTTACTGACCACCCAAAATGTGATTATCAACACAGTCAATGCCAGACGCTGGGCTTTATTCTGGCTTCAATGTTCAATTTTAGCTTCATTCTTACAGCTATACCAGGCGCACTGCCTGCCAGCTGTATTGCAGAGAAAATATAAGAATCAATAGAAGTGAAGACAGCAAACACATGGCTGAAACACTGAAGAAAGTCTTTTTTCCCCCTTCTACGTGGAAGAAATGACAGAAAACACAGTGGGTAGAAGGTGAAGAGGACAAGGTAAAGTGACTGCGTAACAAAGAAATGCATGAAAAGAGATTTATCTAGTCGGCGGAGTACCGTAAAGACAGCTTGCTGCTTTTTTGCCCCCACACATCAAGCGGCGGACCTCCGCTTAAACTGCACTCAAACACACATCAACACATCCAATAGTGTGGACAGGAAAGCCAGCCGTGAAAACTTTGGCGAATATAAAAGGTGAGCGAAAGCTTTTTGGGAAGAAGATGGGATCATATTTTAAGGCACGAGATGAAGACTGAGAAGAATAAAGGCCACATGACATATGAGGAGATAACTACATTTGGACTCCTTAATTCAGTAAAGACTTCTAATGTGGAAAGAAGATTAAGGTTTTTTTTACAAGTGAAACAAGCCATGAATCACACTCCAGAAACAGTGAGCTAAACCTCAGGCAGCAGATTAAAGCATCAACAGTGCAGCAGCCAAGCTTAATGTTTTCTCTACTAGTTTGAATATTACAGCTCGAATTCCAAAAAGGTCGAGACACCTAAAAACATATGATGCGAGGATTTATAAGTCCTTGTTGAGCAATGTTCCAGTGAATACAGTAGAAACCTTTTTAATACGCAAACTTTTTACAATGGTTTAAAAAACATGGATTGTGTTATTTTTAAAGAGTTACTATATCATGATTGGGTAAGCGTGTCTTGCGAGATTAAAACAAGACAAGATTTCTCTTTCACAAAAAACTGTCTCGCACTTGTAAATAAATAAATAAATCACACGATAAATGAAATGAACTCAATCATTTTGCCAGCCTCCATATATTGCCACGTGCATGCGTGTCCGTTTTCCTCGTCTATCGCCTCCAAACAGGCAGGCTTCACTCTGTGCATTGGCTCGGCACCTACATGCTTTGTAGAACAACAGCATACAGAGTGAGACCTCTTTGTCAGCCATGCAGTGGCTCTGTCTCTGTGGAGGGAAGCGGGGCCGTTAGCATAAACACATACACAGCAAGGGAGCCTCATGAGGAGCAATACAAGGTAATGTAGTAGAAATTAGGAGGGGAAAAAGATGCTTCCAAAGCCAAATGCCTCACGGGTGGGAATAGAAATAATGAGCAAGCTGAGCCCATCAACACGAATGAGCCAGTTTGCCGAATTTATTCTAAAGTGGTTGCATCATTTAAGGCACAACATATGATACATGTGTATGCATTAGCAATTGATGTGATACGAAGAGGTGGTAGGATTAAATAAGCTCTGCTTCTTCCTACTCCTTTTCGGACATGTGAAACTGTGACTTGTAACATGAAGCATTCTATGTATGCTGTATGCATGTTCGAAATAAATTCAACCATAACCATAAAAACCACGGTATGTGAATAAACCAATGAAAAAATAGGGATAGAGTTATTGCCATTTGTGCATGTTCATTATATTTTTTTGTGTATTTCTCCTTGAGTCAACCTATGAGAATGCAGTCTAAATTAAAGAAAAAAGTTCATGAAATAAATACAAGGTTTTGTTGTACCACAGGGTTCCATTCATGGCCTACTGCTTTCCTCCATCTACATGGTTTATCAACAAATTCATTCAGCTAGTTTAATTGTTAAATGCAATGCATATATCACATCGAATTTTCATGTGTTTTGTTTATTGTGAATTATGTAAAAAAAAAAATTATAATTTAAGAACATGTAGTTTTCCTAAAATGCTAGCTGTCGCCTCGATCGATTTGGAGATGTGTAGCTTACAGTTTATCTAAGTAAGTTAAACGTTGAAAAGGGCACAATAAACCTCTGTGTAAACATAAACAGCATGATGGCAGCAACGCAGTCTACAAATGTACAGTGTTATAATGCAAAAAAGACAGTAACAGTGAGTTAGCTTTGCACAACTCCTTTTTGCATTTTTTACTGGAAAACATGTAAATGTATCATCTTTTGTGTTTATTGATTATAAAATATGTAGTTTTCCAACTCCCCTATTCACATGACCACCAAGTGGGATACATTGTGCTCATTTAAACTTGTAAAGGCAACATTTTTGATCCAGATCTTGTATTGCATCCTGTTACCTGCAGGAGCTGTGCCAAAATATGTTGTGTCCTTACCTGGCCATTCCCAGACTGGAAAACCCTGGTGGCACAATGAGAACATCGAGGCGGGGAAAGGGATGGACTCCCAGAACAGCGTGAGATGCAGCTAAACATTGCGGCAACAGCGCGAGGACTCCGATCTAGACAGAAGACAAGGAGAGCGACGAGTGTTTTTAAGAAACACACTCAAAAACACGACAGACAGGAGCATCTACAGGGGTATCTCAGTTTTGTTATTAATTCGTTCTAAAAGGTTAGACGAAAACCAAACTGAGGCAATTTGTAGAGAATCATGTGAATCCAGTTAATCAGTTCCACACACCCAAAAATATTAACAAAAATATATTTTATAGGAAATATTTATAGTTTTACATGCTGAAAAAATGTGAAATAATTTAAAATGACAAATGGATGAAACTTACTCTTGATTAATACTTCTGGTACATCCTACTGAGATCAAATTCAATAGGGTTTCTCACTTTCTTTATCAAAGTGCTGGCACTTTTCTTACACTGATTATTATGTGGAATTATATTACATGGAAAGCAGGAAGTGAATAATATGTACTGTACAAGATGTGGAATGGATGGGGGGTAGGATTAAATAAGCTTTGCTTCTTCCTACTCCTTTTGGACATGTGGAACTGTGAAAGGATGATACATGAGATGTATTCCATTGTAACCTTCATGCATGTTCAAATAAAACTAAACTCAACTAAACTAAAAACTCTTTTTTGGTTGATTCGTTATTACCAGAATTAGCAGTGCTCTATACCATATAATACTATGTTATTGTTCTGAACTCCTGTGTCCATGCGAGTGTCGTATCGAGCAGAATAATGCTGCCTGGAGGATTTGTGCCATAGCGTGAGTATGGCTCAACTTCCTATAGCTGAAGTCATGTTTTGTTCTTTTTTTAAATGGCAAACTAGTTGAGACTGAATGGACAGCGCTTCTGGTGGTTGCAGCCAAAAAGTGCGCTCTATTTTACCCCAGTTTTGCTTCTTGTACAAAACTGAACTGCACTGATTGGTGCAAAAAGGGTACTAAATGTGAAGGGGTGCACACCTTTGGTGAGCTATAAAGTCTCTGACCACATGCATGAAGAAGCATGACTCAAGTTCAGTTGGCACATCGCACTGTTGCCACAGCAACACAGACAAGGACTGCCGTATATTATATTATGTCAAGTCGGGAAAGCTCTCCACCTGGGCCTCCCGCAGCAGGCTGACGGGGGCGAACACACGATGCGGGATCACACGCTGGGATATTACGAGCCCTTCTGTGAATCGACAAGGGTAGTCGCTATGAGAACAAGGGAAGCCGTCGTCCAACATGGTTGAAAGATCAGAGGCGGTTGGGTCTCCACTGTAACACAGTCAGAAGAAAAAGTTGAATCCAAGGTTAAAAAAGGCATTTTCATATATTTTCCCATTGAGAGCAGTAATACTCATTCCATGTGTCCCTTTGTTCTAAGCGTGGGAATGAAAGCCACGGAAATATGGAACATATACAAAACGGCTCCTAAAAATATCAAGGTGTCACTGTGCAATCGTATTCGCTGTTAAATCCAACAAGCAGCACTGACTCCATCCTCCCTATCAGGACTGTTCCAAAAGGGTTTTGGAGCCACATCCAAGTTTCCTTCCCAGCCATTCACTGAAAATAAAGGCCTTCCTTGTAGTGGGAGATTCCTGAGGCCGGCAGCAGGCTACGGCTGGACTGCCACAGGAGGGAAAACCAAGGAGGAGGAGGTTTACTGGAAACCACTGGCAGACACAGCAGCGTGCTGGGGACCCCAATCCAACTAGGCCCTGCCTCCACAGCAAGCTAGTCTATATACAATAAAAACTTCAAAAGATCATTTCTGCTGTATGGAATTATTTGATGTATTCGTGCTGCTGCACCCTAACTTCATCATATTTGGTGGAATCAAAAGCAAAGGTTAGTCATGGAATGATGAAAAGCCAGATTTGGGTTGATGACGCCAGGAAAAGAGGATTTCTTGCCAAAATGAAAAACACAGTTAAAACTAATTATAATAGGATACCTGCCAATGTGGAGCAGCACAGAAGTTTTTACTACTCCACTGCTTGAACCTCCCTTTGAGGACACAGTAACGGACTCCAGAGTGACTTGCTGCCAGTGGCCCACTGCCAAGGTGAAGGTGGATGCAGGCATGGGCATGGTGACGTAGTAATGCCAAACTGAGAAACCTGCAGAAACAGATGCTTTTAAAAGTCGTGGGTGATACATTTGGATGAAACAACGGGGCAGTAAAGATGTCATGCAAATGTTTTTGTTTGGGCATAGATGGATTCCAAACCTGTATTTCAGGGTGATGCTATTAAGCTGCAGTAAAAGCTATTCACTGAATAGACCTCGTTAACCCTTCTTGGAGCAACCTGGATCAGGTGTCTTGCATTCACATTAGACATTTGGGTCCTCCCCAAGACCCAAACCAAAAGATGTTAGCTGCATGGTGGTCTAGTGGTTAGATTGTTAACTCCACAATCAAGCAATCGGATTCAAATCCCCGTTGGAACTCACACGCTCCCTCCTGTGTACTGGCTTCCTTCCATATGCATCATAGGTTAATTGGAGACTCTAGAAATTGTAAGAAAGTAGAATCAAACTCTACATCTACATCTAGAACATGTAAAAACATTTTTGCTTAAATTTTGACTCATAAAAGCAAATTTTATTTTCAATTTAAGAATCTTACAAGAGCATTTGGCTTACTCCCTACCTTGTAATAAGAACATTTGACTTAAAACCAGCTATGTGATTAAGAACAACTTGTTTATTTTAGGACTCATTCGATTCTTAAAAATCACAAGAAAAATATTCTAGCTATAAGAATTCTAGCCAAGCAAATTTTGTTTACCCCAATGGCAGATTTTTTTGTTTGAAATAAGAAAAGTTCTCTCATTTTAATATACAGTATTTCCTCGTTTAACGCGGGGTTTAGGTTCCAAAAATACCAGCGTTAAGTAAAATCGGTGTAGTAAACGTTGATTTTTTTTCATTTTTTACAGGGTATGTTTTTTCATTTACAGTGCATGTTTTTTCGTTTACAGGATAAGTTTTTTTGTTTACAGTATATGTTTTTTCATTTACAGAATGTTTTTTCGTTTATTATCTATGTTTTAAGGCTGTAAAACCCCTCACCAAACACTTTAAACATGTTTCTCAGACATGAGAAAATATATATGTTGTGCATATGCAGTAGAGGGCCTTGAAAGCGTGGATCACGCCTTGGTCCATGGGCTGAATCAGTGATGTAGTGTTTCCAAAATAAGCCTGTCTCATCCATATTAAAAACTTGTTCAGGCTTATGTCCCCCTTTAAATTTGGCTTTAAATTTGTTCACGTATGCCTCTGCCCCGGCATTTGCAGAGGCGGTCCTCCGTGGTCTTGTTGCGGACAGTTAAAGCCCTTTTTGCATCCTTGTTAAAATTTGCCATCCTTACGTTATTTTCTTCCTTCTTTATGGTACGAACCGAAGATTCATTTATTCTGTAATGGCGCCCTACAGCTGCGTAAGTTCTACCATCTTTCAGCATTGTTCACAATGCGTTCATACTCCGTAAAAAAAAAAAAGCATGCTACACTGTAAAAAATTGCACACAAAAAAAAATCGAAACCGAACTGCGCTAAAGAGGGGGGGGGAACACTGTAATTTGGGCTTCTTTCAGGTCGGCTGTTTTTGCTAGCACACTACCACAGCACATGATGGGTCGCAGAAACACTGTAGTAAAAATTTGCCATAGGAGGAAGTGACGCATGTCTCGCTCATGCGCAGTACCTGTCGCGTTTCCGGTACGGATTGTGTAGTGACAGCCGGTGCTATCTATGCCCGACTTTTGGCAACACAGGACACGCATTTGGTTTCAACACACCGAAGCCCAGTTCCGACTGCGAGGAATAACACAGGACGTGACAAAGCATTTCTACATCGTAGCCGCGCTGGAGCTCTCTTTTCCTCATACTGCAGGACATTTTTTTGGTGCTTTTTCTTTATGATAGTAGTGTTTTCCTACAATGACAGCGTTTTAAATGTGTAGAAAATGTAAGATTTGGGTAAACACGGCAAAGACGTGAAGGAAAAATACATACATTTTCAATATATTGTTGGAATTGTAACGTCAACACAACAGCATAAAAAGGCAAGTATTCAGTTCAGTGCCAACCTTTTAGACAAATTTTGGACATACTGCAGCATTTGACTTATTTTAGTTTATTTGTGAAATGCATCGTGTAGCATCATAGTAAAAGAAACATCATGTGTTCATTGCATGACATTAGTTTGAGGCAGTGGTTCTCAATTATTTTCTGCCATGCCCCCACTGAGGGACAGAAATGTTTTTGTGCCCCCTGCGGTTTGAAATACTATTGAGAAACTGATCATATTTATTTATTTATCTGAACTGTACAGACTGAAGTCGAAAGTGAAACCAGCAAAATGTAACAAAATGGAGAGCAGTGAAGCATACAAGCACATTTAAGACTTACATTGCCTGCTGAGTACGACAAATTCATACATGTTAGCAGGTCTGCACAAATATTGAAAGTCCTGCCTGCCCCACTATTTGAGAAGCACTGGTTTGATGGAAGGGCTGCTGATGATCTCGGTATCGGTAATGAAGTGCTAGACAATATCCGTACATCGGTAAGAAAGACACTATCAATTATGTCTGGATATAATATGTGAAGGTAGGGTGAGGCAGTCTCACTTGTGTCGCCATCCTCAGTCGGTGCAACTTGCTCCTCTCCGCTCATCAAGACCACACACTCGTGGGGGGCCCGCACTGTCGCCTGCCACGTTGACATGGCAACAGGTGGCTCCTGGCAGGGGAAGAGCGCTCTGTTGTTGATAGGCGAGCCGGCAGTGTACACACACGCCCTGGCATGAATGGTACAATCAAAATATGGATCAAAGGACAACATGGGATTATTATTTGGTCAATGTTTACCAACCTGTCATCCTGGTCCTTGGTCCACCTCACAGAGCAACCCATCGGACTCGTCTCATAGCAGACCCTGAGTGTCTGTGGGAATGCCCGCGGAGAGGACACCCCCCGCTTCCAAACCTGCAGACTCCAGCGGTCTGTGCAAAATTGCAGCGAGCCACCATCCCGCTCGGCGGGGGCACGGCTGCATGTGGAGAAGAGTTCCTGCTGCTGCCTCCAGTGAGTGGAAGGCATGGAGACCAGTTTGTGGACGAGGTCATTAGGAGAGACCCCGGGGAAGGCGGCTGACAAGGATGCCACATCGACTTGCTCGACCTTTGACACATTGAGGTCACAGCAGTCCAACACTAAAGTGAAGTCACTTTGAGGTGAAGAGCCAATAGTCTCTGACAAATTGCTTGCATCCTCTGCTGAAGCTGTAGGCTCCAGAAAGACAACCACACTACCACTGATGACTTTTCTATCAAAATGAACAGTTAGGTCCAATGCATAGTGCCTGACTAGAATGTGGTTCGTATTGGCACAAAGTGGAAGGTCGTCTGTATCAGGATTTAGGTCCAACTCTTGCGCCATGTAAATGTTTGGTAAATGACCTTAATGTAAGAATTTACCTATTAGTGTGACAGAAAAAACACTTTCTGTGTTAGCATCTTGTCATTTACACAGGCGCACGATGTGCCTCAAAGTTGGACACAAGAGTTTGCTAACTTTGACTCCAGAAATAACCCCCTTGCTGAAAATATGCCGTCATACAAATACCGGACTCAAGTGGCATGGTCTTTATTGTATTCCAGTGCCTTGCGTCGAAAGATAATAGAGCGACATGACAAGAGGTTGCAAACATACCGTCAATGAGCATCACACGGAAACACACCGCCAAACCAGTCGAATGGTGATGACGTCAAATGTAAGCGACGATACATGTTGTAGTTCTTTAGTTGATTTCTTGTCTTACGGCGCTAGTTTCTGTCAATATAACAGGGTAGAAATACATACATAATAATACACACGTACAGAACTAAAAAAAAAACATTATGTTTTTGCTTTATGATGTTGCCGCTGGTAACTATGGCCGGCGCATAATTATGTCATCATACCGTGGGCGACTCCAGTCATTTGTAGTTCTATTCTCCCCATTCTACTATAACATTGCTTCGAACATGTAAAGATGTAAACATATATATTATATATATAATATCAAAATCTTAAGTAATCAGATTTTGAATATTATATAAATACATATACACACACAATAATAAAACAACCATCACATTTTCAGCAATAAAACACAAGTACACAATGTCAATGTTAGTTTATTCAGGTGCTTTTGCCAGTATTATGTACAGGACATACAAGATTTTACATGCTGAAAACACAGCTGCAACAACATAGAAATGAAAACAAACAAAAAAAGATGAAACATATGTACGGTCACCACACACATCCTTAGATACACCTACATAATTAATTATTAAGAACCGATACAAGGGCTCTACAAGTATTACAATTAGAAACATATCAGTGTCAATTACAACATTTGATTGTGCGGCTACGCAGGTGTACCTAATGTTGTGTCCAGTGAGTGGTTATGCCATGTTTGTCATGGTTGATGCCACCAACTGAATATTTCAATGCCGACTTTGAGCGGTATGCCTCACAAACTGTGTGCATACTTGTAAGAATATAATTTCATTTCATAAAGTGATCTATGAAAACATTTCATGCTGTATAAAACAATACGTCCATCATTCAGTAATGTGCTCTGATATATAATAGGACCATTTAGAATGTATCTACTGGAATGTACTGTGACCAATGGAGTAAACATGATTCACATGAAGTAAAGTAGAGGGAATTTAAAATGATTGCCATTTCTTATTGAATATCTAGAAGTAAATACAAATGAGAACAAATCCTGGCTGTAGCTTTATTTAAAAAATCAAAATCAATGTTTCTGTTATCTAAAAATAGATTTCCACAAATAAAATTCATATATTTTTACACTATTTTAGCTTGAATACCGAGCCTAGTGCAGATAAGTCTGTCCACAGCATGCAAACTTCTCAGGTAACTGAAAATAAGTTAATAATTCTTACTTAAAAAACAAAAAGTAGCCTCAATTTACATAGCACATAATTACTATTTTTACCCATCTAAATTGCAAGTTTAATGCTAAGATTTGAATTCTAGTAAGCCCTTTAGCACATAACAGAATAACGTGTGAGTGACTCATCCACTCGGGTATACACAAACACACTCAGAGGATGACGACATTATTGGCACACAAAAAAGGTCCTGATCCAGCCAAGGACCTGATGGTTGTCTGCATCACAGCATTGTTTGCAAAAAAAAAACCACAAACTAAAATATCTTACAGAGAAGTGCTCAGTGAGTTAAGTCAACTCACCTGTTTCATTAGAATGAACAAACAGCAGACATTTATTATTATTATTGATATTGTTATTATTAACACTGCTGGTTTTCCTGCTGAGAACTGTGACTCTTCCATCAGGGTATAGTGAGGCAATTTATTCATTCCTGTTTTTCCTCTCCAAAAAAAGACCAGTCGTCAGGCTTATCAGGCTTGCGACAGCATCTCAGGAGACTTCCTCCTGAGCTTTGCGGAAACTCAGACGCTTGAAGGAATCCCTGTGAGAACGAGAGGCCAGCCAGGTACCAAAAGAGTTGAGTGAACAGGCATTATTGTAGGATAATTGTCAATACACTATAGAAGAGGAATTTGCAGCTTACATAATGCATAATTTGAGTTCAAGTAGATTTTTGACACAAGAATGTGGCAAAGCACTGTAGGTAGTTGTGTTATATATACAGTATATTAATGAATGCATGTTTGCGATTCCCATTCCTGACAATTCTTGGACACATTTTAAGGGATGCTGTTAATTTCTAGAATAATCTAGAGCAGGGGTGTTAGCCTTAGTTAGCCTTCCTTTCAGTGTTTCTAAAACAGTCGGGGCCTCCCTTATGGGCGCTGCACACGGGAGGCGACAAACAACTGCGACTGGCGAAACTCATCGGTAACGTGTAGCAAACCCTGCACACTGGAGGCGACGAGTGGCTGTGACCAGCTACACTGGTGAGCGACGCGTTCACATCCAGAGAGAATTGTACTAGTCTCCCACGGTTTTCATTGGCTGTTGATGAAAAGTTCAACATTTCTCAACTTTCTGGGATCACGTCGAAAGCCAGCGTTAGCACGATGACCTACACGAGCAAAAACTTTCACACATTTCGCGTGTTGCTTAGCCTACCGTGCAGGTTCCATTGAAAATGAATGGAGTAGAGGCGATGTGGCCCCCCTGTGTGTGGCGGCCATTACTCCCCATAATTTTCTGGAGCATACTTTGGAGTTTTCTGGTCACTGTAGACTTGTTTACTCTCTCGCTGAAGGAACTAACTTTGTCTTTAAACTGAACATTTTTAAAGTTAGCTTAGCAGGATTTTTCTTTATTTTTGTCAAGCTGCTGGCCCTCTCCTTTAAGTCTTCAGGTTCTTACGTGTAGGGGGCCCACCTCAAGACTTTGAAGATTTCTGACCTTGAATATTCTAATCAGCCATCCATTTTGAATTTTGGATCCACACATATTGAGGAAGAGTATGAAAGATTTTAGCCATCTGTTGTCACTTTCTTGTGTCTTTTCCACCTAAAAAATATTGGGCTTAACTCTATGTATGGGACCTTGAACTTTGGAAGCTAACAATTGCTTTCAAGTAAAAAAAAATTTAAAAATTAAAAAAAGAAAAAAAAAAAGAAAAAAGAAAAAACTGCCTCAAAATATTTGAATGCTCATCATGCCTGACATCAGCATGTGAGACTTCAGCAAATCCTGCGAGACCTTAGTGAGAAGTGCAACTCAGGCAAGTGCTAATGTTAGCGAGTGCAAACAGTTTGACCCTGGAACAAACAATTTCAATGATGATCTATTGGGTAAATGATTTAAAATCAGAACAACTTACTACTGGACTGTCTACTGTATTGAATATTTTTTTTATTATTATCACTGTCTTTATGTATAGTAATAAAGCATCATAATGTTGTTTGTTTGTCAGAAATGGTTGACTATTATCCAAAAATGTAACAAGAATCCAGAAAACAAAAACAATAAAGTGTAATTGATGGTTGCGGTCACCTGTTCTCCAGCCGAGGTCTGATGATTGGCTTGTAGAGCTCAGGAATCTTCCTCTCCAGCATTGGCCTGAGGTTCTCCCGCAGGCGGTTGTAGTTCTTCTTCAGCTCCTGCTGGTACTCCTTCTGGTCCGACGTAATCAAGTGCTTATTCTTCTCAACCGCTTCGCCGCACCTGCCAGTCAAAAAACAGCAGTTTATGGGGGATTATGAACCAACGCTTCTCAGGAAAATAACAAATACCGTATATAATCATCACTGATGGAACATTAACCCGTCCTGTGAACAGACAATAAACATTACGGATCAATTTCACCTGTTGTTGTGCAAAGAGTGAACATGTCAAGAGATATCAGGAGACAGGCCAAAGAAATTGAGCTCCAGCCACATGGCACCACCGACTCTATAGGAGTTAATTGATGCGTTGATTCAGATCTGGGAGGAAATCCCGCCCAGCCTAGACACTGTGGGGAGGGCATACAGGCACATGCAGGCCATACATGATGCTAAGCCACATTATGAGCTGTCTAGAAATCCACAGAAGTTGGGTCAGCCTGTGATCAGATTTTTCCACTTGGGCATGATCCTGATTGACCCTCGCATCCAACGTAATGACCACAAACCCAAGAACGGCACCAACAATCGAGGAGTAATCCCGCCTCCAGGTTTGAGACACTCACTACTCCGTTTCATGCTAACTTCAGCCTGCATCCACTTGACATGCCAAACAGCCTAAAGAGGAGTGGATGTTTCCATGCACCAGAATGCAACAACAGCATAACAACATAATCAATTGCACGCCCGCAGTCAAAATGCCAAATTATAATTATAAGGCAGGACTGTGAGCAGGTTTGAGGTCCTGTATCGCACGGCACGTTGACAAAGCAGTCCGCAGGAAATCAGGGAGACCGCTGTGATGACAAACACATGCTAGAGTTAATCCCTGAGCTTTGAATGAGGGTAATATGGAAAATGCATTGATGTGTAACAGGATACGCTACAGTAAATAGTCAAGGCAATGAGCAGGGTTGACCGGAGGGGACGGCAAGGACACGGAGCAGGCTGCCACATGAGGAGACAGTGACATTTGCTGTCTAATTGCTCTAAAACTTTTGGATTGACTTTCTGAAACGTCTTTGGGCTGAAATTAGACAATATTAATCACCACCACTTCGCCACATTTTGCACGTTTTTTTAAGCACTGAAACAATGCTGCATTGAATGCATCAGTCGGAACAAGATGCACGTATACACAACAACAATCGAGGGTCTCCTGGTTACCTCTCGGACTGTTGGCTAATGTAATTTTATCCAAGACAAGACTGAATAACTGCGAGAGGCATATTAAAGAGTTTACACCAAGGGTTCTCACCTGGTCTCATCCTGGGAACCACATTTTCCCATCGTCATTTAGTGATGACTCACTTTTATCGAGGTAAAAGCAAGCTAATTTATTTTTTTGTTAAAAATAGACTTCTAAACACATGCATGTCATCTTGGTAAACAACAAAAGCCACTTTATTACATTTTGCAATTATATTGCAAAATGTATTTCAGAGCCATCTACAAAATAATCATAATCAGGCTGCTGATTAGACAGCATGATTATTGCACAGGCATGTGTGCCTTAGGTGGGCCACAATAAAAGGCCACTCCAAAATGTGCAGTTTAACTGTATTGGGGTGGTCCAGGGAGGTCCGAACACCACCATTTGCCTCAAATAACGTATACACCAACCCAGAGCATCCCAAACATGCTCGCAATCTTCAAAATGCCATTAATAAAATGCACCTGTGTTTGTTGTCCATAACATACACACCTGCCCATATCAAAACCCTATTGCCACCACGGGCCTCTCTATCCACAATACATTTGTGTGGTGCATTTTACTGTATTGATGGCATTTTGAATGCGCAGAGACACTGTGGCAAGAGCCTGAGACCCATTATGTAATTCGTTCACAAGCATCACCTCCCATTGCAGTATGATCATGTACGGCCACATGTTGCAAGGATCTGTACAACAGCAGTCACTGCTGATACTGACTGGTTTTCGGACCACTCTGGAACACCCACAATACAGTTAAACGGCACATTGTGGAGTGGCCTTTTATTGTGGCCAACCTAAAGCACACATGTGCAGTAATCTTGCACATGTCTCATGTCACATGTCTCACATGTCTCATCAGCAGCTTGATATGCCACACCTGTGAGGTGGACTGATAATGAATTCCCTAATCTCCCTAAAATTCCCTAAAAAGCAAGGAAAAATCAAATACATGATGTCATGTGTACACGGCAGTCATCTACAGGTATGCAACTCCAGGTGTCATTGTAAAAGCCACAGTTTTTGATACAGCCCTTGCACTGACAAACAAACTGATCTCATATATAGTAAATTCTAGTTTAAAAAGTGCTAAATTACTTGCTACAGACTTCTTCTTCATAACACTTGACATAATTATATTATATCAGTTAAGTCCATGAATGTGGTTTAACATTATAAGCTGATTTGTTGCAAAGCTGTCAGTGACAGAGTATTAGCTTATGCCTCATAATGTGACAAGAAAAAAAACACAACTCAAGTTTTCCAGTCACACAAAGATCCCTCATTCTCCTTTCCATGTCTGGGTTTTAGCATAGAAAATGAACCTTTTTGAAAATTACAGTAAATATTTGCCAATCTGCTTGCAGCAATTAAGGCAGCCGGAATGTGACATGAGGTTTTGAAAATGAAAACCACCTTGTTGGAGGCACACAACACACGCACGCACACATAGGCTTTTCTTCCACCAAAATCACAGACGCACCACAGCGGGTAGGATGGTTCAGATTATGCCTTAATTATTTAAAATACAATGAATCCCTTGGGAACAATGAAGCTCTAGTATGAGGAAAACAAGCTTGCGCTACCATCCTTTGACACCATGGCTTACGGGAGGAGTTTAAGTTCTGGGTTTTGTCATAAATAATACTCTAGCAAGATAAGCCTGCTACGTGTATACGCCCGCCACTTGATAGAGGACTTGTAAAAAAAACAGGCCATGTGGGACAAGTGCAGAGTTACAGTGTATATGTAAGACGTGGATAAAGTGCACACTAATGCTTCTTGGAGTCACACATTCTGTAGTAGACAGGCGTGGACAAACACAGCTCATTTGCATTCAAGCTACAGACACACAAAATGGTGTGATCCCAGTAGGCACTTTAAAACTAAATTCTAAACTCCAGCATCAAGACAAATTTTGCGCAACACACTTCCAATACACTATTGTGGGACCTCTGAGGATTATCTAAAATTGTTGAAAAATACTATAATTTGGCACCTTTAAGTAGAAGCTCTATAAAAATCCATCTGTCCACTTTTTTGGTTTAGTATGTTGTTGCTGTGGTTGAGTGGGGTTTTCCCCCCGACACCGTCTTACCTCATGATAAACTCTTTGAAACACAGGCGCAGTTTATTGTGGTGACGGAAGAGCTTGGGGTCCGCCGGGATCTCATTGAGGAAGACCTGGGCCACTTCCAATGGCCCCTACAAACACAAACAGTCAAGGGAGTAAGTAAAATAAAGCACAAAAAAAAGACAACAGGGAGGAAAAAGCTTTAGGAGAGAAAATCGTTTGAACATAACGGTAACATGGCTAATGTCACAACTAACCCCGTACACCCAGCCATTTGGCTCCCATTTGCCCAGTATGAGATCTAGTTATCCTAACGTATATTCATCATGAAACCGCAGCAGGCTTGCGCGGCAGCGCCCGCTTCATGACAGGAGCAGCTAAACAGTTCTGATTAACATAAGAAGAAGCGGGCTTCAAGTACGGCAGACCCAAACACGGAAAACCACCTTGGCTGATTACGCTGGAGAGTTGTATGTTTATGGAGCTGCTGTGCATTAGCGTGGCGTATGTAGCCATCAGGTCTGTGTGAGGGATCTGTCAGATTAGACGCGCAGAGATAAAACATAAGGAGGTGGGGTGGCTGGGTTGGGAGGTATTATCATTACTCTACCAACCAGCACGCCAAGCAGGACCTGGAAGCGATCACATCAAACAGAGTTCGGCTTAGGCGTAGCGTGCGTGACACATGAAAGCAATGGTGGCCATGAATTGACGTTTTAACTCAATCATGGAGGAGGCGGGGGGGAGAGACAAAAAAGCAGGGATTGGGGTTATGGATGCAGCCAAGGCTTTGATGTATCCTGTCATGTCTCCCACCTGCAATCTGCCGTGACAATGCTAATTGTAAATGTAAGTTAAATGCAGGTTATTTATTTATAGAGCTATCTGCAACACTTTTTTTTTAAGGGAGCACTCAGGGGACAAAGGGGCGATGAAAAGGCATCATATGCTTCAACGTATATTCTGCGGGCATTTAAGCGCCAAAGTTGCAAAATTGTGACAAGCAACATTGCTGAATTAAACACGCCATAGAGACAAATATGATGCCTCGTGTAGTTAGCATTTTACACCAGGAGATGGCGGACATCTGTAACGTTAATCTGAGCAACATTTGTGGGTGTGTTTCTATGGAGTTTAGGAGTTTAATGAGTTTGAACACCCGTGTACATGGGAGCTCACGGCTGCTATGAAATCAGCACATTTTGGAGCGTAACCGTGTTCAGGGTCGCAGGAGGGGACATCCCAGGGGAACATTTTACTAGCTTGTGAGAGCTAAGAATGCACGAAATGGGACACACCTATTTAACGTATATAAACCAAGCTACAGCGACATTCGTTAGTGTAGCAGCTAACACAAAGAACTATTTTTCTAGCGTAGTGACGCAGCGCCTCAAGCCTCCACCGAGAGGTAGCGGGCCCACTCCAAAACAGTGCGGTAGGACACCAATCTGTACTGACTAGGAAACAACAACAATCATATGCACGACTATGAGCAGACAACCAAATAAATAGTCTGACGATGTAGACAGCAGACTGCATTACCTGGTTGACAGTGGCTCCCACTGAACCTTGCAGCAACATTTGTAACATCACGGCATCAGGTTGCTCTCTGTGTGTGGCGACGGCTAGCTCCCTGGTCTTTTTCTGCATGTCCTCTATGGCCACCTCAATAGGAGTCAGGTCAAACTGAGGGGAACAAAACAGCACGGGAGTGTAAACGGCCAACAACGCACGCAGATTATATCGCTCGGGGACTACCTCCTCCTTCTGGATGATGTTGATGCGGGTCTTGACGTAAGGGAAAGCGTGCATGGTGGTGAGGATGGTTTTTCTCTTGTACTGCTCGTGCAGCTCCCCGCGTGGACGCCCGCTCTTGGTGAAGGGTGTGGTGTACATGAAGCGCCGCAGGTTGAAGTTCTTCTCAAAATTCGTCAGCCGGTCTTTCATCTCGTAGTCGTCAAAGTACGGCTCCACGTACGTTATCTGGATGTATGCCTGGAGAGGAGGTGTGGAAATGTTTTCATTATAGCCGGGGTGTTTATTTACTTCAAATGTTAATTGGAAAGCAACTGTTATTATATATTATTATATAATTTTAATGAGGATTTGGACTGCATGAGAAAGTGAAAAGGAAATCATACCTTTCTTTGACGACTATATTCGATATCAATATATCAATAACAAATAGGCAAAACATTGCGTATGAATGTATGAAAATCAGTGAAATTGTGTTGAAATACTAAAATGTTATTTATGTTTTAACAAATATGAACATTTTGACTCCTTGTGTACTTTTAATAACAACTACAGTCGGTAGTTGACTGACAGGCCCTAAACCCTTGCCGTACCTTGTCGGGGTTGAGTTGTTTTCTGTCCACAGGAGTTGAGTCCTTGATCATGACCAAAACGTCCTCTCCGAAACACTGAGTGTAAAAGTTCTAGCAATGGGATAAAGATGCATATTTTTTGTCATTATTTGGCAATCAGCCAGTCATCACACAATGGAATACAGCTTGAACTACAGTTGTTTTTATGCAGCGCTAATGTAATGCAGCAGCGCTACCTGCATCACGCCTTTGATCCAAAAGCGATAGCGGTGCTGCACTTACTGACACATTTACATGCTTTTGAGCATTTCAATGAATGACACTCTCACACACAGAGTGATTGTACGTCATTCTGAGCCGCAGATGCCCCAGCAGCTGTGTTACCTCCAACCGATGTGATATCTCAGGCAGGTGCGTGATGCCGGGCTCCTTGTAAATGAATTCCCGCTCATCCAGGTCTCCAAATTTGGCACCGTAAAAACCAACACGGAAATAGGTCCCAAACATCCTCTTGTGGCCCTGCAAGGACATGGAGATACATCTTCATGGTGACATTCAAACAGCATGACAGGGTTATTTACTCTTATCATAGGGTCAGCCTTTTATCGGTGCCTATCGTCCATTATTTCTCGTGATTAATTAACTAATCGAATGCTAAATAATAATAGGGACTATTACCACCACATTACAGAAAATAAAGAATTACAGGACTGATGTAGTACTTAAATTATAGCAAGACAAACATAATGTAAGAATAAAGTATTTTTCATTTCCAGAGATAGAGAGCCGTTCCTGTGTCACATTGATGTGGGAATTTGGACTTTATTCTCAAAACATTACAACTTTTTTCTTTGTTCTCCCCCCTCCTATAACCACAACTTTTTCTGATCATTTTGATTTTAGTATTGTAATTTTTATACCATATTAGCAACATTCTAATGTTTTTTATGTGTTGTAGCAATACTCCTTCATAAAATAACAAAATATGCTTACCCAAACATATTTTTTAATCTATTTCAATAGTACCTACAGTGGAACCTCTAAAGTTGTACAATTCCAAATTCCACCAAGAGTTTTGATAAATAATGCCTCTGAAGTGGCTTAAGACAATGCATTGCCATTAGTTTTTTTTTAACAGTGGTTAACTGATTTTTACCCTTTTAAAACAGTTAGGAATGTGTGTACAGTTAATAACGGTTTTATGACAGCCACAGTTTGACCCTGGAACTGATTATTTCTATTTCCATGATTTCCTATGGGTAAAAATGGTCAACCAGTATCATGGAACAGACTGTGTTCAACCTTTGGGTATCTTCTGATGGTCTTCCAGTGGTTACCTTGTGAATGATGTTATCAAAAGCTCTCTGCAGTTTGTCATGAGTAGATGCCAGCTTTCTGAAGTCCCTATGAGCCTCCAGGATGGGTATGATTATCTTGTAAACCTCGTTAACGGCCTCATACAGACCACCCTGGTAAGACAAGCAGGGATGTGGGTTACCATGATGACGCACAGAACGCTCAAAAACCTAATACTGAATGTATGTTGGATAAAAAGAGCCAACAGCGTTGTTTCATCTCACATTGCTGAAGAGCTCGGAGGCCTGCTCCAGCAACCCAACTAGGCCACTCTCTGTAAAGTAGCGCCCCGAACACACGCCGTCCTCGTCTGGGGACAGGATGTCGTCTGACACGGCCGACTCCTCCAGCACATTGGGGGAGATGCTCTGAGGAGGAAGAAAAAAATCCATCAGCCAATCAATCACTTAGCCTTCTTAATCACATTAGCAGTCACATGGCTGGATTTAAAAGGAGAGTAGGAAATGGAACTAATGTGATGACCCTCCAATCAATGACCTGTTGACTGCTGGAGGTCATCATGTCTTCTCCTGACACGCATCACTGCTGTGTGTGTGTGTGTGTGTGTGTGTTACCGTCTATCAATAAAGAAAGCCAAAAAGGTTATGTAGCTATCAGCATGGGTTTATTGATTAACATGCAACTTCCTACCTACAGGTTTCTTTTTAATATCAGCCAGATGTGCTTATTCATTATTTTGGTTAGACTCCATATATTATTTTAAATAAAGTAAAAATCATAATGTATACTCACCCAAATTAGTTTATAGCAGGTGTGTGCAAACTTTTTCCGACAGCCACATACTGAAAATCAAAGGGTGTGGGGCACCACTTCAATATTTGTATGTATTGTTTAACTCATTCAATACCAAAGACGTATTTATATGTTTTTATAAACCCGAACGCCCGATCCCAAAGACGTATTTATACGTTTTTTTTGCGCGAGAGGCAAAAAGAGGTGATGACGCAACTGCACACTAACAGATGGCACTTTTAGAGCAGTTTTAAGCCATCAAAACGGCCACAAGGTGGCAGAAGTGCATTTGATAAGAGCTCGGTATGTGAATTTCAACAGAAAAAAACATACCCGGCAGCAAGGAGGAAGTGGAAGAACGTGGAGGAGTGTAGCATACAGAAGGTTACGCATTGGAGGGAAATTTTACAGTTCAGTTCCAAATGTGAAAATCGTGAAAATGGTTCATGGTGTTATATTTGTAAATAAATTGTTATTTTGATGCAAACCAACCCTTTTTGTATTGTTTATGTTGTAGTACAGTTGTTATTTGAGCAAAATATTTGTGTCAAAGTGACAGTTATGCTTGACATGTATCCGTTCACAAAAAGCTGGCGATCTACTGATGATTACTTAAGAATGGAAAAAGGTACTTTTTTTCTGATGAAAGACAGGAGTCTAATCTTTCTTTTGGTAGGTTCCATGTCTATATAGTCATAGAACACAATATTCTGTGTGCCCTGAAAGATCAGTCAAAATTGTCTAAAATGGCCGGTACAGAAGGGGTTGTCTTTTGAAAAATGGCTGGGATTGAATGAGTTCATTTGTTCAACATTTCAGCTGCTTCTTTCTACATTTGCCTTGTCGCTCTATTTTTCCCTATTTGCATTTTTTTGGGTTTACTTTTAATTCTAAAAAGGACACCCCTGGTTTACAGTATGTGCAACTCCCACACTACTTGTTCTTAATAATAATAATAATCATTTGGATTTTCTCATTTTATTTTATTACATTTGATTCATTCATTTCGGGGTTTACTTACTTACATATTTATTTATTTATAATTTTGGTGAGAATCCACACATCATAAATAAAACATTTAATCGTACAGTATAATTTTTTCATTTATTTTTTATCTAGCGGATAATGAATGAAATGAATGAAATAGCTACAGCAATGTAAATCTGTACTATTAATAACAATAATAATTATTAGAATGTTTGTTATTATTATTATATATTATTCATAACAACTATTGCCTGATTCGAATTAAATCTGTTACCTTTAATCAAACATGTCAACCCGCGAACCCATCTAACATGTTTGGGCCCTTATCTATTTATTCAGTCTTATCCCATAAGGCTTTGATGGGTTGTGCTTAATAAGAAAAAGTAGGTAGAGTTTCAGCTTTGTCCATGCAGAATTTCCTCTGAATCCGAGGGCAGGGAAAGTCAATGGCAGTCGGAGCAGTTTGCTAATGATGACAAATGTTTAAACCTTGGTGGAGGTCTGTGCTCTGTATGATCCAATGTCTGCTTCTACCTGGAAGGTGACACTGCCTACGGGCAGGTACTTGTGATCCTCCAGCATGCTGAGGTACTCAGCCACCAGGGCGGCGGCGTGAACCAGACACATGGCCGACTCGGTGTAACACTTCCTGTTGTTGTGCTTTTCCGCCATGTTCTGCAGCCAGGTCAGGCGGAGGTCGGGAGATGTCTGGTAGCCTTTCGCTATCCTGGTGGTGGAACATGAGGAGGAGGGTGTATGTCATCTTTTAGGATTTTCTGCATACATTAAAAATAGACTCATGCCATGAGTGATGCAATAACATCTAATTTAGCTACATGAGGGCAAAATATTAAACAATAATATCCACATTGGCTGCATTAAAGTGTGAAGTGCATCTTGCTTTAAGGTATACAAGGCTGTTTTGTAGACGCCTATAAAAGAGTGATTTTTCATCACTGTAACCTTATGCTCTAATAGAGATGCTGTACTAATTTCATTGTATGTCTTGACTACAATGGCAATAAAGCTTTCGTACATCTTTCTTCTGCTGGTTAACAGTCTAAAAATAATACTACAGTGGTCCCTCTCTACATCGTAGTTGGAACACTGCGCACTCATTCTATTGTGGTTATTCAAATATTTATTCATAAATTATCGCTGTTTTGTGGTTGAATATGGTATATCCTGAGTAAGCAAATATAAATATATAAGCAAACTGTACGTATTGGCATACATTTAGCATTTTTAACAAGAAAAATGGCTAAATGAAGGAAAATACAAATATAAGGCATTGAAACGACATGATATGAAGTGAGAATTGACTTTTAGCTGAGTGCTAGCAGCAGGTTAGCAATGTAGAGAGTGGCCGACAGCAGCTCCTGTGTAAATGTTCCCTGCATGTGCTCTCTGCTTGTTATTAAAGCTATTGAAGTGCGTCGTGAGTCTCTCCTTAACCACAAACAGCGGCAGTGGAGTAGTATTTTACACTGGTCTCTTGGTGTCAGTAACACTACATTGATGAGACAACAGCCACCGCAGGAACTGTCAATGCTAACGTGTGAGTTAGCATTATTTATGTCTAAGATGGCTTATTTTCGATTATAATGTCTACTATATTGGGTAATAAAAGTTTAAAGGTGACTATAGGGGTGTTATTTCATGCCTACACGGATCTAATACTGGTAAAAAAAAATATATATATATTTAGAAGATCATAAACAGGTTTTCTATGCTCTATCTACAAAAATATTCCATTTATTAATATTGAATCCTACTTAGTGGAAATTTATTTATCACAGTCGAGTCTGGAACCAATCAACTGCGATAAACAGGGGCGACTCTAATAATATATAAAAATAATACTGCTATGTTTTATTTTTAAGCTTATTTTGGATAGAACAGGATGTCACTATGTGCACATTTTAATCCTGTGTAGCTAGACGGTAGTTATGTTGTTGTTATGTTTCATTTTTCATAGAAATGTCCGCCTTGGGTCTCACATTTCATGTTGAGAAAAGCAGTCGATCATTTATGTCAAAGTCGGCTTACACAGGCACTTTTAATACAGATGACAATAATAACACCGGGACAAGGACTTGATGAGTGAAAGAAAGGTTGGCGACATAAGTGGGACAGATTTAAGCAGGTTCCAGTGTAGTATATAGTATTGTATGCAGCTAGACAGACAAACCATTTTATGCTCCCAAAGAAAAAGTAAAATACATTCTTGGCACCACCTGTTGTATTTAGATGTAGGTGACTGTACGTATGTATTTGAGCCTTTATGTATATTTCTGTGTGGACTAGAGAAAATACAAAATTAATTCAAAATTGGCACCCATGTGCATGTTGCATGATCATTCCATCCTGCAAAAAGAACCACTTAAATATATCATTAAGGGTCCAAAATAACTGGACAAATAAGACATTCAACAACAGCCGTGATGAGTGTACCAAAACTTTTGACCATTACTGTCATTACTTGTAATTACATGTACTTGACCAACGCACAAAAAAAAACAAAGTACTGCTTGAACAACAAATCTAAAAATAGCCTTTTTTGCTTTGGTGCAAGGCAGTGCATGTCCTCCTAAGAGACTAAAACATGGAAACAATTTTCCTGTTAAAGGAACTGCTGTACGCACGACATGGCAATGCATTTAAACTGAATGAAGGTCTTTATAAAGCAAGTGATTCACTTTTGACTTTGTTTGCTTACATGTTAAATTGTGCATCTGGAGGCCAAATGTTTTGTGTCCTAATGACCAACAAGTACCCGGAGTGAGGGTGAGCGTACGGGCTAAAAGGGTCATGTAACATGACTGAGAACACGTATGCTCATTTTGTCTCCACCTCATACTATTTGCATGTAAACAAAAGCGGCTCAGAGGGCAGCCAAACCGCTACCACATGGTTACCATGGCGAGAGGAGGCATACAGAAACAAAAGGCAGCGACACAAAGAAGAGAGGCGTTTCCACCTTTACAGGATGTGGTGTTTTCCGTCGAGCTCCTCACCTGTACATAAGGTCCATGAGCATCTCAGGATCCTCCTGGAACTCTCTCATCTTCACCGTGTCCGACAGAATGCTGTTAAGGTTCCTCAGAAGCTCATCCACCTGGAGGTAACACAACCAGGTAGCTATGGTATAATTCATAATAATAATGTTGCATGATTACACAGCAACTGTGTGCTTGATTTGATACCTGTAGGGGCAACTGTGTGTTCTGCATCTCAGCATCCTCCTCTGCGTAAGCCAGGATGGTGCGGAGGGAACGTCTCAAGTGTTCCTCCTGAAAGTCGGAGGACTTGCCCACCAGGGATGCCAGAGACATGGTGACTTGCATCTTCACTCTGGAGAAGTTCTGCTCAAGACACAGAGGGACAGCCTTTGACTGAGCTCTGCATCTTTCCTGAGATGATGCTCAATTACAATTGGAGGTTCTTAAGCTATTGATCTGAATTATTGATGCTTTCTTTTTTGTAGCTTTGACTCCTCAAGCTCGGAATCACACTTTCCAAACACTACAGTTTAATCACAAATAGCTTATAGGATCCTATTAGAAAATAAATAAATATATACACAATAAATACAAATATTCAGTAATTGGTAACATCATGATGAATAAGAAAAAAATATGTGCAAAATTACACAAACACAAAAGCCATCAGTTTTGAGTAACACAATTTTAAATGCTATGAATAATAATAATTTTGCTGTTATAATTATTGTTACTATTATTATATTGTATTCATTAATAAATAAAAACGTTAAATAAATAATTAAAAAAAAAAGAGTTTTCCCCCTTGGGTGGCTGGGCTCTCTCCCTTAGAGAGAGAAGCACTATCATTCGGGAGAAACGCGGAGTAGAACTGCTGCTCGTCTGCAATGAGAGGAGCCAAATGAGGTGGCGCACAGGCGTCTGGTCAGGATGCTTCCCGGACGCCTCCCAGGGGAGGTGTTCAAGACATGTCCGACCGATAGGAGACCTCGGCGAAGACCCAGAACACGTTGGAGAGACTATGTCTCTCAGCTGGCTTGGGAACGCCTTGGGATCTGCAGAGACGAGCTGGATGACGTAGCCAACCCCGTAACCCAACCTCGGATAAGTGGAAAAAGATGAATGGATAGATGGATGGAATATTACTCTTTAATAATAATAATAATTATAATAATCTATTCTTATTTTTTACAGAGTGGTAGTTCATTTTTGTCAACCTTTATTGTAAGTTCTATGCTAATTGGATACACTTGTTGTGGTCTGTAATAAACCAACAAAACAAAACTAAATTAAATAGTGCAACACATCTAATATTACAAACTTTGAGTGTTGTGTTATTTTGAGTGTAACTGTATTAGAAATTGAAATTGATTATAGTTCATACAATTTAAATTAATTTTATTCCATAAACAACAGTTTAGAACAGATTGTGCTGTATGTGCTAATAATGCTAACTTAACTTAGCACATTTGTACATTGTGCTGTATGTCGGGGCTCTGTCGATAACCTCCGGAAGAGTGAGATTCATCTATCTGTCATATTCTAGGCTGGGAAAACAAAAATGACGTAAAAATGTGGCGTACAAATTGAATCGGCGCCCGAAAGCATCATGATGATATTGAATCAGGAAGTGGAGCCTCGGCTGCCTGCCAGTCTCGTATTGGGCTGATTATGTTGCATCCTCCGCTCAATGTTGTTAAGGCCTCATGGTGCGTGTGCTCGTCTCTTCATTCTTCACTCTACCTGTCAGCGACAACAGGCCGACAAGCGGCCATGTGCGTGCTTAGGTTGTGTGTGTGTGCGACTGTACACGTGTCGAGCGCCATCTATCTCTAACATGAGCAGCAAAGCGGGAAATGATCTCCCATTAGCAGAGACATAATCACCCATGGATCATCTCTACGGCCCCATTCTGTTCAACTGAGCATGGAGCCTGAGCCTAACCACCCATCACTGCCCTCTAATGCACTAAAAATACGTGTGTGTGTATGTGTGCTCAAAAGTAGGCTAAATAATACATTTGTCTTTCTCCCTTTTCCTACACACACTTTTTCAAGGCCAATAAAAAATAGAAGAATTAGAAGAATAAGTATAATAATAGTTTGTCCGATAAGAATGAGATATCGGTTCATATCGGTATTGGTTTTTTTGCCCGTAATGACATCGGCGAACTCGTGCTCCACACAGTAACAAGCTTGCTAGCTAAGTATGTCCACAGTCTAGAATTATTTCCAAGTTTCGCCTTAGAATTCTAAATATGCAATCTGATTGCATTACAGTTGTCCCTCGTTACGTCACAGTTCGAACATCGCTCCCTCACTCTATCGCGTTTTTTCAAAAATGAGTTAATAAATCATTGCTGTTTCGTGGTTGACTATGGCCCATTATTAGTCAAAACATACTGGAAGACAAGTCATATGGAATAATCTGGTCACTAAACATCAGTAAGGCCACAAAACATTGATGAGACATGCCATTACATTATATTACCTTAACACTGCATGTACAGTAGTTAGCCAGACATAACACAGTAGGGGTGTAACTGTTTGTTTTAATAACGACTGGACTCGTATCACGATTGCTGATACAATTCAAGGACAATATAGGATAATTTAGAACGATACAATCCAAAACAATCCAGTAACTTCAAAATGGATTCAGTAACTTTTTAGCCAAAAATTCAACCAGCGTGACTGTGAAATAAATACCTGGATACCGGACAGCGCAGGTGAAGTTTGCTAGATTCCCGTTGTTTTTTTGTAAGGTAATCAGGTATAAATGATTAATAATGCTGACATACTGAAGAACAAATTATCATGAGTACAAAAAAATTGTTGAAAATGCAATACAAAATCCAGATGAACAAAGTGTGGTATAGCTTGCCATGATTAATTATTTACTTTAAATAGTGCAATCCAAAACTGCAAATGAATGTGGTATGGTATCTTCAATTAGGTGTTGAAACCTTCTCACCTGATTATAGCAGCCATTTGAAAGACCAGTGCAGCAACCAGCAGATACCCTGTACCTTTTGCTGCTGAGAGGGCTGGGACGGGTCCTTCGTCTTGATGACGCGATTAACAGAGACACTGAACAGGATACCGCGGTGTGATGGGTTTATTCTAATAAGCTTTGATAATCAGACCAAACCGGGACAGCAAACAGATGCTTCACATATGAAGTGATGGCAGATGGCGTGCAGCAGCGGAAGGAAGCGTGGTAATGCAAAAGAAAAACACATAAAAAATGCGAGTGTAAATGTGTAAAACGGTCAACAAAAACTATGGCTTCACAGCCTTTCCACTCTCCTCCTTCCTTCTTGGCACAAGCAAGTGCGCGCCATTTATTGCGTCCGCGTACATAAGGGTACACACCCACCTGTGTTCATGTGACCACACCCCTCTATACCCATGCAGACTAAAGACAGTGCTCGCCACCAAAGTTACAAACTTGTCTCCTACAAGCAACAATACACAGATGACAGAAGTTTCGCAGCGCACATATGTGTTTTGACCTGGACACGCCGCGCTGGATGATAACGTCACTAAGTGTCACTGCTACTGGACCGTAAACGACCTTCAGTAGGCATACAAAACGTCCTTACTTTGCATGTTGTCCCCATAAATGTCACTTAAAAGGAGTTTCAAATAAGGACTAATGAGTTAAAATATGAACAGTAAATGACCAAAAGAAGAAGCAGCACAGGTCCACTACAACTCCCATGACCACAACATAGCAGGAAGACGATGACGTCACAGACAAGACTTTGAATAATGTTTAACGTCTTTATCATCAAGCGCTAAAAAAACACATCTATATAAAGCCTGCCATGTTTAATCCAATGCTTTATTTTCTAGTATCGATTCAATCGATTGATTACCTTTTAAACAATGTCAGATCGATATGTATGTCGTCCTGAATGGAAACTTGCTGAACAGATCTCAATTGTAGTTGAATCATAGAAATATAATTCGATGCATCGATGGAGTGAATGAATCGTTACACCCCTATGACACAGTGAAAACAAGTTCTCCTCCCATTCCGTGTGGAAGTGGTAAGTTTTTGGCTTCTTACTTCCATCTTCCCCACTCCGTTTGAAACCCTTTCTCAAGTTTAGACTAAAAAAAATGGAGGCTAACTAGCTAGCTCACGAGCAAGCTATGCTTAAAGCCGTGGCCGTTTCTTGTGTCCCTGCAGTGACCCCGTAGCAAAGAATAACAGGAGTGTAAAGGTGACTATAGGGGTGTTTTTCATGTCTGCAGGACTCTAATAATGGTAAAAAAAAAAAAAAAAAAACATATTTAGAAAGCCATAAATAGGTTTTCTATGCTCTAAGTAGGAAAATATTACTTTTATTAATATTGAGTCCTACTTCAAGGAAATTCACTTATCACGATTGGGTCTGGAACCAGTTAACTGCAATTAACAAGGGACAACTGTAGTCCAGAGTTTCATACTTTGCACTTTACTTTGATATGAATTGCTGGACTATATTGGTACTGGTGGTGGTAACAAAGCCAATGTTGCACATCTGTAATAATAATATGCATTTATTTTTTATGCTACTTAATCCTGGGTCACAGTGGTATGCTGGAGCATATCCCAGCTGACTTTGGGCAAAAGGCAGGGCACGCCCCAGACTGGTCACCACCCAATCGCAGGGCACATATAGACAAAGAACCATTCACACTCACATTCATACCTATGGACAATTTAGAGTTACCAATTAACCTAATAATAATAGCACTTCCAAAATAGGCAAGACATAGATCTCATAAGAATATGTAATACATTTTAAGTTTCCAGAGATTTGTGTGGCAATTTTGACTTTATTTTCAAAATATTTTCCCCCTTTTTTTCCATTTTTATACTATTATACTATATTGGCAAAATGTTAGAATGTTTTTGTGTGTTGAGTAAAATTTGGTTATATTATTCTGTTTGAGCATGTCTTGTGGCTGCTAAGCTAATTCCCATCACAGCAACCTCTATATAAACAAATAAATGTTGAGGCAGAGAGGTGTGTGTGTGTGTTTAAGTGCACCCCAGAGACTGCAGTCTGACTTTCATTAAAGTGTGCATACTGTAAACACAGGAACTATCAAACAAGTGCAGAAAATGATGGAAGATGGTAATATACCACTTTCTTTGGAGCTTCTTAATTTTAGTGAGGTCTGTTTCAGCTAGTTAAAAAAATAACTCCTCTATTTTCAACCAACTTTAATCATTTCTGCACAAGCCCAAATTTTACCGTTAAACATTCTTAGCATTATTACTAGAACTATTTTTCTAAATTTCCCCTCAAAACAGCTAAATTCTTAAAGAGAGTTAATTCATTGTTGGGAATTATGTCTGTTACGTCTGTCTGGAATTGATTGCTGATTAATTAAATGTGTGTGTATATATACACACCATGCACACACACACACATATAATATAATTACACGTATTTATTCATATAGTGCACACAAAATGATGAACAACTCTGTGTCTGTCTCCTTTCTTTGTGTTGGAACTGGATCAATTAAGTGCTGCCCTGTTAGTGTGATGATGCGTTCAAGCACCCTGGTAACTTCTGGGTGTTAGCCATAGACTTTCAGACATCAACCAATCAGAGGACAGAAAAATACTGACATTACTGTATGCCTGCCAGCTGGCCCTGTAAGGTGAATCTGAAATCTGATGGTTTAAGGGGTCAGAACTCCCAATTCTGAAGGCTCTGGGCATTGACATGGCAACACATAGAAGCTGAAATCTGATTTTAAAAAATGTGAAAAATCTAACGTACACATACATGTACTGGAAGTAGGGCAGCCAAGAGATATGCCACAAAATGAAGATAGGGAATAAATTTGAACACTGTCATGGAACAACTACTATAATTTAAGTTGTAAATGTAGGTCAGTGATTTTGATAGTGTTTAGGCAAGCAGAAAACACATTGCTGGCCCTGACTGCACACCACTGGATTACATTGTGCAAGCAATGTTATGACCATTGAATCTAAACACACGGACATTGAGGTGTGTCTGTCATTATTTAAAGAGGGCTAAGAATGTAAAGAGGGCAGACAGTGACACATCTCTCTGTTCTCTATTCACAAGTACATCCTTCAGGAGAAACTTTCCACCGAGAGCCCAAAATAGATATGGCAACGACATAAAAGCAGCAGAGAGGAAATGTGGGATAAGATTTGTGTGAGACCAAGTATCGCGAGTCATTCCATGCTCTTATGTGCACTTAAATTCAATTTCTTTGGTGAGGTCAGAAGTTTCAGAAAAAGGTTTTAAATAAGGATTTATCCAGCGGAAAGGTTGCCTGATGTTTGGCTTCTAATACATGTATGCAGAATATATGCAACATTTTAGTGAGTTGTGTCGGCCTCCGCTTACGCTGGCGTTGCTGTAGCTGTATCTCATGATGAGGTAGAGGGTGGCGCATGCCTGACTCCTGTTCTCGTCCACGGGGCTGCTGCAGTAGTGAAGCACCTTCTGGCACAGGTCTGCGCACTGCTCGGCCTCCTCTTCGAAAAGAAGCTCGCCAAACTGCAGAAAAGGCACAAGAAGAAGTCGCCAATCAATCTAAGAATTGAGTGTAAATCCAAAAAGCCAGACGTCCTAACAAAGGGCTGTAATGGCTGTTAACCCATCATAACATATGCTAGCAGGACCCCAAAACCATGCAAGTATGCCCTCTAGTGGCTCTGTGACATATAGGGGAACGGAACACGAAAGAAAAATGTAAACATACACATGCACATTTCGAATAAAGACATACAACGGTAAATCCCAAACACAATTTGGAGTACCTTGACAACAAGCGCCCTCAGTGTGCTGAATGTGTGTGAGAGGAACGTAGAGCTCTGGTTGCACGTCAGAGAATGGAGTAGCACCTTCAACACCCCGCCAACCACGCTGTCCTTACAATCAGCCAGCGGCACTGCCTGTAGCAAAGACACATGAGTGAAATGGCAACAACAGTGGGGTATACTGGGAATTGACAGATTTTACCAAATAAGTAACAGGTAGATATACAGTATCAGCCAAAGGTTTAAAAAGGTTTCCTGATGCTATTGAATGAGAGGGTGTGGTGTGCCCACATTTTTGACTGGTACAGTATTGATAAGCATTTATAAAGCACTAAATCAATATGTGAACAAGCACATAATGTACTGTCGTCATGTCACATGTAAAACCGTCCGATGCCCGGATGCTGTAGTGAGTGCGGCCCTTAAAAGGGATTTTTTAAAAAATGTTTAAATTGCTGCTAAATGCTTAATCTGAGTTGGGTCCAGATGAAACTTTGTTTGGTCTCAGGGGGGAGGTGTTCAGGGCACGTCCAACCAGTACGAGGCCTTGGGGAAGACCCAGGACGCATTGGAGAGACTATGTCTCCCAACTGGATTAATTGGCTGGGGAGATGGAAGTCTGGGCTTCCCTGTTTAGGCTGCTGTCCCCCCGCGACCCAACCTCAGATAAGCGCTAGAAGATGGATGCATGGATGGAGATTGTTGTCTAACTTGTCATGACATCTTATGTCCCTGCATACACATAACATGTCTTAAAACCAAATACAATTTGACAGATATAGGATGATGTTTTTTTTTTTGTTCCATTCATTATAAAATGCAGGCATTTTTTAATGTAGTTAATTGAGAAAGTGACATATAGACCTCTTCAGGCTGTCGTCTTCATCATACAGAACAATTTCGATTAAGCTCTGACTTTGTGGAGGCAAGTGACTAGAGGTTAGTGTTGCTTGGCGAATCATCAAACGGGCCTCTCACATCCTATGGTGTAGGCGAAAATTTGTCACAATTTATCGTTGCCCATCTGTCTCATATCTCTGATTATGATTTGGGCAGATTTGGGTAAATTCTCTAGGAAGAGTTTGTTAAAGTACGACCAAAGTGGACTTTGCCCAAAAATGTCTGACTTCCTGTTTGATTTCAGACATGGATTCTTGAGACTTATTCATGTGTCCTGTCAGGATAAACATGTCTGAATTTTGAACACTGATCGGTGGACTGGTATCATAATAAATGGTATGGCATCATAGTAAAAGTCCCTAATACTACATGGTCAGTATTGCATAAACTGACCTGATGCCCAAACTAAAAACCATCGGAAGCACTCCATCTGATACCGTGGGTGCTGCAGGTCCAAAGGTTGAGTCAGGACAGAGCAGCCAGTCTCCTCAGACCAGTTTTGTTTATCCTTCTTTTGTCTGGGGCCAGACCATAAAAGATAACTGATGCATATTTTATTTTATTTATTTTTTTTGCGGCTCTTTGTTTTTGTTCCAATGTGCATTCACCAATAAAGTGTTCAAACTGTGTATGAGGACTCGTTTCAAGATGAGATTGCCAAGTCTTACATGTGTGGGCGGTTTATTTATATAGAAGGCTTTGCACGCGGCCAATTCAATGTGCTTTGCAGAAATAGAAGCATCATCTGTATTCAAACAGATGAAAAGTCACATTTGATTAAAATAATAAACACTCATCCACTTTATAAGTTCTCATCCAGTCCGCATTGAGAGCTACTTCTATAGGTTTTGCATGGGGGCTCTGACCTGCACGATGGTCTCCAGCAGGTCCAGAATTATGAGGTTTGCCTCTGTGGCCAAGTTTCCACTGATCAGAGCCTCTTGGTCCAACTCTGCTTTGGTCCTGGTGGAAGATGGGATGTGTGTATGTATG